>NW_026975055.1:1200000-1564210 GCF_030014295.1 Loxodonta africana
GATCGATGGCATCTAACAGCCACAACTAACATATGTATGCGTATATATATGTATGTGTGCGTGTGTGTGTGTATGTATATATATATATACCCATTGCCGTCAAGTCAGTTCCAACTCATAGTGACCTTACAGGACAGAGTAGAACTGCCCCACAGAGTTCCCAAGGAGCGCCTGGTGGATTCGAACTGCTAACCTTTTGGTTAGCAGCTATAGCTATTAACCATTATGCGACTAGGGTTTCCATACACACACACACACACACACATATATATACACACACACTCATATATATGTGTGTGTGTGTGTGTATATATATATATGTTCTCTTCACTAGTTTTGCACCTCTAGAGATCCCAGGCTAAGACATTTGGTACCTACACTGGTTCTAGAGGAACCAAATCTTAAGGATGAGTTTTCTGAATTGATTCTCAAGTCTGGCTAATCTTAAAGGCACTGATGACTGTCTCCAGGAGTAAACAGGCTATTGCTAATCCATGGTGGAGGTGACAATAGAAATACGCAAAATACTACTACCACTGGATCAAATATTTGTGAGAGACAAGGCTCTGCCTGATTATATATTTGATACTTTTCTATAATTTTGTCAGCATAAGAATAATAAGGAAGCTGCTTGGTTGGTCCTGCTTTTGCTAGCCACACTGGTGAATGAAAGAAAAGGACTCAAAGCTCAAGCACCACATACAAGATCTGAAAGCTGCCACCTGTGCCCAGAAAGAAAACCATATTTCTTATAGTAACAAGGCTAATGCTGCCAAAAATAAACTCAGATTCTTATCATAAGAGTGACTGAATTAAAGCGCCGGTTGAATATCCGACCTCAAATGGTGTCTGAAGTTAGAGTGAGGGCATTGATTGGGAAGAAATGGGATCCTGAAACTTGGGATGAGGACATATGGGCAGACAGTCAGAAAGCGGGGGACAATGAACCTCCAATTTCTGTTGAATCGCTCTTCCTAACAGAACCAGATCTTTTACTACCATCTGAAGAGATTCTCTAACTTTGCCTGCTAAGGCACCCTTCCCAGTAAAACAATTATCCCTTCCACCTCCATCTGATGAGATTACCCCAGCTGTGCCTGAAGTGTCTTGTTTGAGTTGTCTCCTGGGGTGGTGTCTGGGGCATTGCCTGGGGCATCACCTTAGGCAGATGCCTTATAAGACACGGCTGAACATCCCACTGCCACCACCCATTTTTGCTTCTAGACCTATACCTAGGCTTCAGTCCCAACAAGCCCCCAAAGGTGAACTATAAAGTGTGACCCAGGAGAAGGTATGCTAAACTCCTAAAGAACTGCTTGATTTTTCTAATATATACATACAGAAACCTGGTGAATATGTGTGGGAATGGCTATTCCAGGTGTGGGATAATGGTGCAAGCAACATAAAGGTGGATTAGTCTGAGTTTATTGATATAGGCCCAGGAAGCATAGATTCTTCATTCAGTGTTTCAGCTTGAGAGGTTAGAAAAGGATCTCATAGTTTATTTGGTTGGTTTACTGAAGCATGGATTAAGTGGTGGCCTACAATAAATCAAGTGGAAATGGCAGATCTGCCATTGTATAATGTAGGAGAAGGTAACCAAAGGCTGAGGGAAATTGGAATGTTAGAATGGATTTATTAGGCTGGACCCACAGACCCACACACGGAGTGCCCAGGGGGCTCTCTTTTTACCATAGCGGTGAGGTACAAATTTGGGAAGCAAGCCCCAGCATTACTGAAGACTTCTGTGGTTGCTATTTTATGTAAGTAAGAGTCCACAGTGAGAACTGCCCTAACTGAATTAAGACACCTAACTACAATGCAGTTGACTGGAGCCCATGGTGGTAGCAGCCAAGTGGTGGCACTCAATCAACAAAGACAAGATGGGTGTGGTTACCATAACAGACAGTAGAGTCAAAGCAGTAATCAGAATAGTCTGCTCGCATGGATTTATGGCATTGGCTACTTAGTCATAGTGTCCCTGGGAGTGAAAGAACTGGGAAATGTACATCTCCTGGTACCTAGTGTCTTAGACATCTAACGCTCCTGTAACAGAAATACCACAAACGGATGACTTTAACAAAGAAAATTATTCCCTCACAGTCCAGGAGGCTCTGTAAGTCCAAATTCAGGGTGCCAATTCCAGGGGAAGGCTTTTTTTCTCCGTCACTCCTAGGGGAAGGTCTTTGTCACCAATCTTCCCCTGGACAAGAAGGTTCTCAGCACAGGGATCCTAGGTCCAAAGGATGCACTGCTCCTGACACTTCTTTCTTGGTGGTACTGAGGTCCCCCTGTCTCTCTGCTCTTTTCTCTTTTATATCTCAAAAGAGATGGACTTAAAACACAACTTAATCTTGTAGATTGAGCCCTGCCTCCTTAACATAACTGCTTCAAATCCTCGATCATTAACATCATAGAGGTAGGATTTACAATACATTGGAAAATCACATCAGCTGACAAAATGGTGGATAATCGCACAATACTGGGAAGCATAGCCTAGTCAAGCTGATATATACATTTTGGGAAGACAGAATTTAATCCGTAACACCTAGTATGCAGCTATCGACCTGTTAATGCCTTTTTCTCCATACCTGTTTCGAAGTATCACCAGAAACAGTGTGCCTTCTCTCTGACCTAAGTATATAAGGACCAAATAATATAGAGGAATCTCTGTTACATTTTCTCCATCTTACCGTTATTTGGCCTCATAGGCAGACCCAGTCACTTAATTGCACAGCAGAATGAAGAGATTAAAGCCCCTACATTCTTGCCAGTGGACCAGGAAGGTAGCTGCTCAGACATCAGAGAGCCTCAGAGAGACAGAGAAGAGGCGGCTCAAGAGAGGGATACCATAAAGTTGTTTTTCATACCCCCCCCCATAGTTGCATATGCTTTGCTCTGACCCTAAGAAGTAGATCAATCCTTTGAGAACTGCATTATGGGTTAGAACACCAACAAGGTCCCAGACTGGGTGACACTCCCATAGATTACATCCAAATATCACCGCAAAGTCTTCAAAATCTGAACCGACATCTGAGCCACAGCATACAGAAGGTGGGAAAGAACCTGCAACCTGAACATAACTGGGTCAAGTGATTCCTAAAACAAACAACATCAACATTTTCTGTAAGTCTTGGAATCATAGACAAAAACTTTAAAAAGCTACTTTAACCATGCTCAAAGAAGTAACAGGCACACCTTAGAAAAACAGAAAAATACATAGAAACCATTCACAAATGAAAATTTTAGACAGGAAAAATAGAAAAATAGAGATAAATAATTCACTTGATCAGCTCTACAGCGGAATGCTGTTGACAGACAAAAGGATCAATGAGATGAAAACAGTTCAACTGAAAATATCCAATCTGAAAAAAAAATGAACAGAGCCTCAAAATAATCCAAAAATATCTAACATTTATTTATTGGAATTCCATAAGGTGTAGAGAAAATATGTGGTGTAGAAAAAAGTATCTGAAGAAATACTGGCTCAACACTTTCCCAATTTGTTGAAAGACATAAACTTACAGATTCAAGAAGCTATGCAAACTCCAACAAGTTAAACTCACATAATTTTACGCCCAAATGCCTCACGGTCAATTGTGGAATAACAAGGACCAAGAAAGTATCTTCAAAGAAGCTAGAGAGAAAACAACTCATTTCACACAGGAAAAACAATTGGAATGACTCCGTATTCATCATCAGAAGCCATGGAGGCCAAAAGGCTGTGAAAACAACATTTTTTCAACACCGAAAGAAAAGAAACATTAACCCAGTATTCTATAGGCTGTTATTTCCTTCATGAGTAAAGGAAAAATATTGACATTCTCAGGTGAAGGACGCTTAAGAGAATTCATCGCCACCAGACTTGTTCTAAATGAAACACTAAAGGAAGTTCTTCAGGTGGTAGACTTGGAATTTCAGGAATTATGGAAAGCAACAAAGTCGAAAGTACCTTCTGAAGTTCACCCTTCAGCCAAAGATTAGACAGGTCTATAAAACAAACAATAACACACGTGAAGAAAGTGTTTCTTAGTTCAATCGTGTGTATGAGACCAAAAGTGCAAAACCTGCCCAAAAGCACAGAAAAGAGGGCAGGATGGAACAGGAATCATGGCGGATGGAAACGGGGAACTAGAGCATAGAAGAGAATACTGACACATCATGAATATTGCCACCAATGTCACAAAACAATTGTGCATAAATGGCTGAACAAGAAAGTAATTTGCTCTGTAAAGTTTCAAATAAAACACAATAGAAAATTTTTAAAAAGTGGTAGGTATCTGGGTAAACATATTATGCCAACCCTGCTGTCACTGCACAACATGGCGCAGGACTCCCCTCTTTGGAAAGACTTTCTAGCCTATTGGAAACACTTTGGAATATACTCTTGGTGGCAAATTAGTATTAGAGAATGGGATTAATTTGGAAAATATGAGATGTCTGTACTCATGTCTGGTGAATAAACTGGATAATAACATTTTCAGAGCGAAATGAGATGTTCTAACAGAAAAATAGGCCTGAATTCCCACCTGGGCCATGAGCCTAATCTGAAGGCCTTTCCCAGAGAGGCATTTCAGGCACTTCTAGAACAGCAGGAGCACTGGGGTATGCACGTATCAACCTCCCCCAGGGCCTTCTCTGAGGAGTAAGTACCTGCTTTAATACTAAGCTTAGTGGTTCATAAATAGTCATTCTGCATAAGGTCTTCAGGTTCAAGTCTGTAATCCAGCTGGGATTCTGTGTGTGCTGCATCTCTGCATCAAAAGAACATACTTCTAGAAGCAGAATGCCAGGAGAGAGGCTGTTGGGCAGTTGGGGGTGGAGGGTGCTGTGCAGACAGGGGTGCCCAAGGGAGGCACAATATAGTCATTCTGCAGGAGGTCTAGTCATTCTGCATAAGAATTAGAATGCTTCTGTCAATGCATAATAGTTTACTTGCAGCACATAAACAAAGTGACTGAAGGACAAAGTCAAATAGTAAACCAAGCCACTCCCTGTCAGTCCTTACCTGAGAGGGTCTTCATCAGGACTTCCGGGGATGGAGAAGGAAACAGTAAACGCTGATTTATTTTACCTCTTCCTTCCTCAAGAAACAGGAACTGGTGTTAAGATGTCAGGTGTCAAGCCCCAAACTCCTCTTCTGGTCTGTATTTAAGCTGTATAATAAAACTGGGAATCAGGCAATCAGCCGTGAGCAGACAGACCCAGGAGTATTCCCAGTGCCCCACATCTTTGAGCTCCAATGAGATCCTGTTCTTAGTTACTACATTAGCAGAGGAGCTGAAAGACTGAAATTCCGTGTTTTAAGGCAACTTGGGCTTCAAACAGTCACTTATTGCTAAAGTCGTATTTCTCTGTGTTAATTTATGATCCTTAACTCAAATCCGGAGTTTGGAGCTCATTTTGATAACTCCTCATTAGTCTGCATAGACTAGAGTCTGCTCACAGTCAGGGATGACAATGGAGGAAACAAAGTCCCTAGCCCAGAGGAGGGACTGCTCCCCATATTTGGGGCAATGCCCCTGGGAAGCATCAGCGAGGTGCACTTTGGCCTCTGTGGCTTTGCCTTCTGCTCCTGGAATTGCACCCTGGGGGCCTCCATATGCAGACCCAGAGTCCCTGGGTGACCACAACTCCCGCCCTTCTGGGTCATCGTCCGGACACACATTGTGATATGCTTCCTGCCCTCCTTTCCAGCATAAGCGCTGCGATCACAAGTGGCAGAACCAGTTCTCAGGTCCAGACTCTAGACCTTGCCCTCCTTGGCCTTAGGCTTCCCCTAGTCCTGGTGGAACCTGCAAGCACCCGGCTGGGCGGGCTTGGGCCTGTCTCAAAAGGCTCATGGCGCACGCGGGTTCCGCCTCCTTGGAGTCTGTGGGCTTGCGGTGGGCAGCCCGGCATCTCCTGCCTCCCTCGGGCGCCCTCTCTGAGCAGCGGCTCCCCTCCCCCTACCCCGCCAACCACCCAACAGTCGCACTGCCTGCTTTCTGCTTCTAGAAGCACGTTCTTTTGATGCACACATGCAGCACAAACAGAAGCCCAGCTGGATTACAGACTTGAACCTGAAAAGCACAACTTTAAAACTACTAGATTGGGGGAGGGGGTGTATTGGCAGTGAAAAAAGGAAAAAAAAAATAAGAAAAAGAACAATTACAAAAAAAGTATTAGAAGACTGTATCCTCACATTATGGACTCAAGAAGGCTGCGGATACACAACTGCGTAGATAGCATACTGTTGTCTCTTTCTTTGCAAATAAGTCTTAAATGAGGGAATTTGGTACCGGGAAGAGTTGCAGAGCCTGACTTTGGGGAAATCTGGGATTGATGAATTGGCTTGCATGAGGCTACAAGCCCTGATAATCAATATTTAAAGATGAGATTCGAGCAATCTAGAACATGCATCAGAATTTTTTCTAAGTAAATTAGCACCAGAAGATGCCTTTAACCACTAAATAAAGTGGGTCAGTAGTTCAAGATCTCCCTACAAAGAAAACGGCAGACCTAGATCGTTTCCAGTCAGGTTCCAGCAAACATGCAAGAAACAGTCATTTTAATCTTGTACATAGTCAACAGACATTACAAAACCATGAGATACTCCCCTAACTTGATCCTTAAGGCTAGTTTAAAAATGATAACAAATTAGAGAAGTAAGGTGGAAGAAGAGTTAGAGGACAAGCACACTCAGTAACTGAGATGCAAAACCCTACGTAAGATGCCAGCAAAGGAAATCCAGCAAAGGATAAACCACGTAACATGCCATGATCAAGGCGGTTTATTGTAGGCATATAAATTTGAGTGAACATTAAAGATTTAGTAATTTCATTCACCACATGCATAGGTGAAAGAAGAGAAGACATATGCTCACCTCAAGAGATGGGGGCAAAGCAGGTTGATAAAATGCAATCACACGGAGAGATAAGGACTAGGAGCAAACATGGAACAGAAAAGGAGTTCCCGAACGTGGAAAACTACAACTAGCATGATAGTTCATGGTGACGTGTGGGACATTCTCTTTAAAATTAATAAACAATAAAATAAGGGTGCTTCTATCATTACTTTTATTAAACATTTAACACTGGAAGTGTAAGCTAGTACAAAAAGAGAAAAAGTATAAATGCTATTCATAGATTATAACACTGTCTCCATTGAAAACTGTAGAAAATACTGGAATTAATAATAATCATAAATATAAAATAAATTGAAATTTCAATGCATCACCATCGAGCTGACTCTGTCATAACTCTTAGGTGAAAGCAAAGGACACTGATAGGAAAAGAGCAGGTTCAGGTGGGCTAGACCAAGGAGGGAAGAAAATTATTCTGCACTGGGCTGAACTTATAAGCACGGTTATGTGTGTTAGTTACCTAGTGCCTCCATAACAAAAAATATCACAACTAGATGGCTTTAAAGAACAGAAATTTATTTTCTCACAGTTTAGCAGGTAGTCGTTCGAATTCAGGGCATGGCTGTAGTGGGAGGTCCTTCCTTGTCTACCTCAGCTTCTAGTAAAAAAAAAAAAATGCAAGCAATCATTTGTGTTCCTGGCCTTCTAGAAGCATCTGTCTTCTTTGTCTGTCTTCCTTTTCACCTGTTTGTGTCTGGGTGTGTTCTGCTCCTTTTATAACTAAGAAGAGTTACGCTTAGGACCCACCCTACATTGGTATGACCTCATTCACATAATAAAAGCAGGCCCCCTCTTTCCTAACAAGGTCAGATTTACAGGTACAGGGGTTAGGATTTCCACATACATTTTGGAGGGACACAATTCAATCCCTAACAGTCGACTTACCAGATATTCCGGATTGAGAGTACTCGCATGAACAGCTGAGAGTGGTTCCAATTCTTTGCTACATTCGTTGGCTGAAACTTGTCTCAATGGTCATCCATAGGAATGCTGGAGCTTTTTATTGTGTAGGACCTAGCCAACCATTCCTAATCACATCCATTGTGTGGAAAAACACACATTCCCATCACTGAAGCCTTGAGAAATTCATCGATAAGAATGGAATGGTGGTTGGAACCAAGAATTGTTTCATAGCCTAGATAACATGGTGTAGGTGTTAGATATTCACATGGAGATGTCCGGTAATAAAACTTCACCCCACACGGAGATGTCAAGAATAATACCAACAGCTAATGTTCATTGAGTACCTACACTGGTGCCAGGCACTCCTGTGCTTTTTCTTTCATGTTTGCTTTTCATGATGGCCATAGGAGGAATGTATCATTATAATGCATAAAGAGGTCAATACAGAGAGTTACGCTGACATTTCAATATATGAGTCTGGACCCAGGAGGAGTCTGAATGGATGGAGGTATAAACCTCACGTCCTTAGCTACAAATAGACAGCAGTGAACTCACTGAGGCATCCTAGAGGGAGGGTGTCAATAGAGAGAGGAGCAGGCACCAAGCCCAAGGGTACTCTGGTATCTAGAAGCCTGCCAGGTGAACAGCAGCCAACAAGCCTCTCTGAAGTCCAGTGTGGTTCCTGGAAGGTTGTCTGTCCTTGCTCTCAGCTGCATTTCCCCAGTGCTCCTCCCACCTGCACTGGGTTGTCCCCTTCATGAGGACAGGGACAGTGTGTCAGTGTGTACCTTTCACCACTGTATCTGCATAACATAGACTATTTCTGGCCCATGGAATATACTGACTGAATGAAAAATAAACAAACGATAAGGACGTAAAATCCTTCGTAGTTGATACCTTGGAATACATTAAGGGGCTTCATGAGTAAGAGGGAGAAAAACTGATCAGGGCTGCTTCTGAGACCATCTCTTAGGCGTAAAGAGTGTTAAACAATAATTAAACAAAGAGATTTAATGGCAGAGATGTATGTTAAAAAGATGTAAGTATAGGTTGAGGATTACTAGAAACATGCACATTTATTATTGCAACTATAGTCAAATCGTTAAAAAACATATACTACATGCAGACAGAATATTATAAAGTAATTTAATGCCCTCATTAAAAAAAAAACAAAAAAAATTTATTGTGAGAAAAGACTAATGTTGAATGAAAATATCAGGATATAATATCCGTGTTAATATACATAACTGTGTGTGCTAATACACACATAAAACCAGTTGCCATTGAGTCAGTTCTGATTCATGATGACACCAGCGTGCCAGAGTAGAACTGTACTCCATAGGGGTTCCAATGGCTGAGTTTTCGGAAGTAGGCTGCCAGATCTCTCTTTCATAGCAATTCTGGGTGGACCTGAACTCCAACTTTCTGTCAGCAGCTCAAGATATTAACCATTTGCATCAACCAGAGACTCTAATACACATACATGCCAATATAAGCAAGAAAATAGACATATCGGAACGTTAATAATTTATTCTATGCATTACGTATGTTTTCTTGTTATTTATTGCATACATTCGCATTGCTTCCAAGTTTTTGAGGAATAGAATGTACTTCTGGAAAAATTCATGAGAGATTTTTAAGTAATGAAATAATCAACAGAAACAGAATGAGTAAATCTGTGGCAAGGCAGCCCAGGAACCCAAGATTACAGTAACACTGGTATAAAAAGCAGAATTGTGGAGTCCTGAAGCTCAGTGGTCCCACGCATGCATAAGGAAAGAGGGAAGAGCAAATAAACAAGGAGAAAATACAGTGAGCCAGAGGAGTGGGAGCCCTCTGTTGTGGGCACAGTTTTCTCATGAAACTTTAGATGGACACAATGGGTGGGATTATCCACCTCCATCATACAAACATTTTTATTACCCTTGATTTTAACGGAACTATGTTATAAAAACAAATGATACAATAAAGTATAATAAAAGAATAAATCTCATCAGTGGACTACTATCATTTTCCCCAGCTACCGAGGAGGGCAGGAGACACACACGGGAAAGAAGATGGAGCAGTGTGAAGAACCATGCTATGTGGGGAGGAGAGTGTTTCTGAGACAGGCCTTAGCTGCTACTACCTAGGGAAGTAGGCAGCCGTGCACAACCAACTGGAAGAAATGGTACATTATTTCTGAGACCTACTCCAGCTCATAACAAATTATGGATAACATGGGGAAGAATGAGATTTCCAGGACACTTAATTGTTCTCATGAGAAACCTGTACATAGAAAAAGAGGCAGTCATCTAAACAGAACAAGGAATACTGCATGGTTTAAAGTCAAGAAAGGTGTGCATCACCGTTGTATCCTTTCACCATACCTATTCGACCTGTATGCTGAGCAAATAATCCGAGAAGCTGGACTGTCTGAAGAAGAATAAGGCGTCAGGATTGGAGGAAGACTCGTTAATAACCTGAGATATGCAGATGATACAATCTCCCTTGCTGAAAGTGAAGAGGCCTTAAAGCATTTACTGCTGAAGATCAAAGACTACAGACTAACAGCCTAAAAACTGGACCAATAAGCAACATCATGATAATGGAGAAAATGTTGACATCATTAAGGGCTTCATTTTACTTGGATCCACAATAAACACCCACGGAAGCAGCAGTCAAGAAATCAAACGACACACTGCATTGGACAAATCTGCTGCCAGAGATCTCTTTAAAGTGTTCAAAAGCACAGATGTCACCTTGAAAACTAACGTGCGCCTGACTCAAGCCATGGTGTTTTCAGTTGCCTCATACGCACACGAAAGGTGGGCAATGAATAAGGAAGACCAAAGAAAAATTGAAGGCACTGAATTACGGTGTTTGCAAAGGATATTGAATATACCACGGACTGCCAAAAGAATGAACAAATCTGTCTTGAAAGAAGTACAGCCAGAATATTCCTTAGAAGCAAGAATGGCGAGGCTTCATTTCACATATTTTGGACACGCTGTCAGGAGAGATCAGTCCCTGGAGAAGAAAGTCATACTTGGTAACAAGTGGCCACAACAATCGGCTCAAACATGACGACGACTGTGAAGGCAATAATAGGTAGTTTAACATACATTTTGACCCATACGAATTAAAATTTAAACAATTATTTCATGCCTTTTTGTAGCGGTTTCAGAATATACAATTAAAATAAATGTAAACAATTAATAGAAAAAATCTCTGAAAATAACATTTAATTTTTTAAAGTCACTGCTCCATACCCCAAATCTAAATGGCTTGATATAAAGCACTGGTCTTTGTGATTCACAAAAAGCAGGTGCCAATTCCTGAACAAGAACTGAAGTGACAGGAGAAACCCCCCGTGCTGTTAGAGCCCTGAGTATGGGCCCTAATCCAATAATCTGTCCTCATTAATTCCTTTTCATTTCATCTCTGTGAAAGGGGAGGGAGAAGGTGAGAGAGGGTTACATGTGCCTGTTCTGTTCTTTAGCATCTAGTTCACTGCCAGGAACAAGTATTCATAAGAGTCTACAAAACATTAAAGTACAAATAAGGAGGAAAACTTCCTCGTATATATATGTGTTAGGTGGCACAAAGAGTTAAGTGCTCAGCTACTAACTGAAAGGTTGGCAGTTTAAATCCACTCAGTTGCCTTGGAAGAAAGGCCTGGCAATCTACCTCCAAATGGTCACAGCTATTGAAAACCGTATGGAGGGCAGTTCTACTCTGAAAACTCACGGGGTCGTCATGAGTGAAAATCTACTCAATGGCAAGTGGATTGGTAATCTATATATGGCATAAGTGTTCGGAAAATTAGTTTCTGAACACATACACGGCATACAGAATACACTGCACATTAGTATTATGTGCCAAAACCCACTGTCATCAAGTCGATTCTAACTCATAGTGACCCCAAAGGACAGAGTAAAACTGCCCCATAGGGTTTCCAAGGCTGTAAGTCTTCACTGAAGCAGACTACCATATCTATCTCCTACAGAGACGCTGGTGGGTTCGAACCACTGACCTTTCAGTTAGCAGCCAAGTTCTTTAACCACAGAGCCACTAGGGCTCACTGCTGTCATGTACAGTGATTACATAAGCAAATTCTGAAACAAACTGCCTGGGTTTAAATCCTAACTCAATTTATCAGGTGGGTGATCTGGGCACGTTACTTTACCTCTCACTGCCTCAGTTTCCCATTTCTAAAATGGGTCTTATTCAAAAGGTGGTCATGCAGGTTAAATAAAACACACAAGGCACTTACAAAAAGGCCTTACACACAGAATGAACACAATAAATGTTAGCTTTCATAATTATTAAGGGAATACAAACAGCTTAGTTGAAGAAACTTCCATTGAGAAATAGTTGCGTTCCAAAATTCATGTGTAAAGTCATTTACATCAACTGTTAAAGTTTTATGTTTAGATTCAAGTGATTACTGAGGTATGTTATGATCTTGAACAGAGTTCTGGGGACTATACAGGCTGACTCTGCATGCCCTTCCCCTGCACATCCATTCCATCTCCCTTGGAGCCCAGACATCATGTTATCAATTAAACCCCTCCCACACTGGTGGTGTACTGTTTAAGAGCTATGGCTGCTAACCAAAAGGTCATCAGTTCAAATCCACCAGGCACTCCTTGGAAAGTCTATGGCACAGTTCTGCTCTGCCCTATAGGGCCGCTATGAGTTGGAATAGACTCAGTGGCAATGGGTTTTTAATGGGTATGAGTCAACTCTTCAGTGCTTAAAGACATACCAAAAGCAACCACGAACACAAAAGTATAGTAAAAAGTTCTTATTTCAGAATAGCAAAACCTTTTTCTAACACAGTGGTGAATTAGGGTGGACTGTGGATCAAGAGGAGGCCTGGTGGCATAGTGGTTAAGAGCTCAGCTGCTAACCAAAAGGTCAGCAGTTCGAATCCACCAACTAGTCCTTGGAAACTCTATGAGGTAGTTCTACTCTATGCTATAGGGTCTCTATGAGTTCAAATCAACTAGGGTCTCTACGGGTTGGAATCAACTTGATGGTGACAAGTTCGATTTGGTTTGGATTGAATTATGACCCTGAAAAACGTGTGTTTCAACTTGGTTAGGCCATGATTCCCACTATTGTGTAGTTGTCCTCCATTCTGTGATTGTAATTTTACTTTAAGAGGATTAGGGTGGGATTGTAACACCACCCTCACTCAGGTCACCTTTCCCTGGGGTGTGGCCTGCACCACTTTTTATCTCTGCAGAGATAAAAGGAAAGGGAAGCAAGCGGAGAGTTGGGGGCCTCAGACTATCAAGAAAGCAGCACCAGGAGCAGAGCATGTCCTCTGGACCCAGGGTCCCTGCACCTGAGAAGTTCCTTGACCATGGGAAGGCTAAGGACAAGGACCTTCTTCCAGAGCCGAAAGAGAGAGAAAGCTTTCCCTTAGAGCTGATGCCTTGAATGTGGACTATTAGCCTACTTTAATGTGAGGTATTAAATTTCTCTTGGTTAAAGCCATCTACTCATGGTATTTCTGTTATGGCAGCACTAGATGATGAAGACAGTGGGTCAAGGTGGAAGGGGTGGATGAAGAACAAAAAAACAAAAATGGACAACAGGAGAACCATAAGAATTCAGAGAACTGTGAAAATTTAATTCCTGAATATACTTTCTTTCTCCTCCCTATAACTGGAAGGACTTTTCTCATATACAGCATATATAAGTAAATCCTTGCAATATTTAAAACACTTAGATTTTTGTAAAACTCATTCTCTGAAAACTCATGGTGGCCCGATTAATTTGTGGCTTAAAAACAACTCAGAACTAAAAAGAAGCATAAATAAATAAATAAAGGCACTGCTGTCATTTGCGGGTGATATTCTTTTCCTGCTATCCACAACCCACACACTTGGGAGTTAATTTTCCAGCGTCAGTGTTCATAGACCATCCTCTTTCTCTTACCACCACCCCACCACCCTTAATTATTTAGAAAAGGCAGGGCCAGTCAGTGCTCCAAACATCAAGTTTTCTCTCCAAAATGCCAACTCGCACTTGGGGAGCAGGCTACATTCTCAGCTATCAGCACTTCCACTAGCCCCTGCACATAAGGAACATGTCTCCACTGAACTGTTCATTGTAATTAAAAAAAAAAAAAGTAAAAAACTGTTTCTTAAAACCAAAAAAAAAAAAAAAAAACCAGGCATTTCCCTATTACCCACCCACCCCACTCTCCCACACCCAGTGCTCCCCTCACCACACACACACTCAAATATTTCCTACCAAGGGTGTGTCCCAAGCACAGGGTCTGGCTCCGCTCTTCTTTTACACCCCTTGGAGGCCTCTGGAGAAACCATACCTTTGGTTGGCAATTCCCTGAACCCTGCCTATTCAAGCTGTCACTTATTCAAAAAGGCAGGTGAGTCTTCAAGTCAGGTTTTTGAAAGGAGTTTAAGAGGAGCCAGGTGATATGCCTACTCACCCTCAAGTTTCTCAAAGGTAATAATTTCTTGAGATGTTTACAATGTCTCAACTATGGGTTAATTAAATCCCTTAGGATGGTGGGCATGGGAAAATCCTCCATCTCAATGCCCCCCATTAAAAAAAAAAAGACGGGGAATCTCCAAAATTACGAATTTAAATTTCTACATACTTGTTTGAACTAAGGAGTAAGTTCCTCATGTGTGTTATTCTTGGTCTGAGCCATGGTGGTGCAGTGGTTAAGAGCTCAGCTGCTAACCAAAAGGTCTGCAGTTTGAATTCATCAGCTGCTCCTTAGAAACCGTATGGGGTAGTTCTACTCAGTCCTATAGGGTTGCTAAGAGACAGAATTCACTGGATGGCAATTGGTTTGTTTGTTTTTCAATCTTTGGCTGAAAGGTGGACTTTGTTATCAATTTATTAAATGAACTGGTAATTTGCTGGACATTTCTCATACACGAACTTTGATGTCTTCAAATCCAGCCAATCAGGTTTAGGAACAGAGAAACTTCTCTACCTTAGCCTCCCTGCCACTCCCACACCTTTTTCATTGATTTCCATGCCCTGTTTAAGTAACATCATTCATCACTTCTCACTGTCTAGGTTATCTGAGCCAATTCATGGCAGTCAATTCCACATGAGCCCTAGGATACCCTCATTTACATACTCTGCCCTGTTGTTCCTTCACCCATGGCTGTCTTCACATCTCCCCTTGAATGTCTACTAGGCATCTCAAACTTAATGTGGTTCAAATAAAATTCTTGGTCCAAGCGTCTTATCTACCTCCCAGTCTTCCTTATCTCAGCAAATGTTCTCACTACCCTCTGGGTTGTTCAGGACAAAAACCTAGAAATCATCCTCGATTTCTCTCCCTTATTCAAATCTTGCATCCAGTCCATTGACACATATTCTGGACTCTTGGCTCTACCTTAACATAAATCCTGACTCTATCCACTTCTCACTACCTCCACCTTACAGCCACCATCATCTCTTGGTTAAAACTGGACTCCATGCCACTGATCTTCCCTCTTACAGTCTACATAACAGCATCATCTCAGTGGCTTCTCATGGCAATTAGGAAAAATTCCCAAACTCTTCCCATGGTCTTTCATGATGCGGGGCTTGCCCACCACACTAACCTCATTTCCTAACAGTCTTCCCTCAGTTCACTCCACACTAGCCATGACTTATTTCCTGAGCTTCCTCAAACATGCCAAAACACTTGGTTATTTAAGGACCTCAGAAAAAACTCTTTCCTTTATCGGCAATATCCTCCCTCCAGAACTTCATACAGCTATTCTCTCCTTTGTTATAGGTCAGTTATCTCCTCAAATATCCTGCTCCCATAAGCCTTTACTAACTATTAACCTAAAACAGCTCACCCCACTCATTCCCTCACATGCAACTCTGTCTTATTTTCAAAATATTTAGCTCTCCTTGACATTTTTGTTAATTATTACCTGTAAATGTATTTTTTGTGGTTGAGAATATATGCAGTAAAACGTACACCAACTCAACAGTTTCTACCTGTACAATTTAATGACATCGGTTGCATTCAAGTTGTGCAACCATTCTTACCCTCCTTTTCTGAGTAGACTGCTCCTTAAGGTTCCTATCTAATCTTTTCAGTAGCTGTTGTCAATCTGATGCCATATAGACAGTCCTTAAAAGAGCATATGCTCAAGGTAGACCATTTTTATTCGTTAAGTAGCTAATGTTCTGGAGCCCTCGTGGCACAGTGGTTAAGTGATACGGTAGCCAAGCAAAAGAAGAGCAGTTTGAATCCACCACCTGCACCTTGGAAACTCTATGGGGCAGTGCTATTCTGTCCTACAGGGTCTCTGAGTCGGAATCAACTCAACAGCAACAGTATGGTGTTTCCTTTTTTATACTTCAGTTTTAAGATGATTCAAGGGAATGCTTTTGGTGTAATGTTTAAAGATTATCTCACGGCAATAGTTTCAGGAGTTCATTCACCCTCAATGGCTCCAAAAAGTCTAGGGTTCATGAGAATTTTAAATTCTGTTCTGCATTTTCCCCCTTTTAATCAGGGCTTTGCTATGGACTCTTTGATCAAAATGTTCAGGGACAGTAGCCGGGAACCTTCTGGTTCTTCGGGTCTCATGGCATGCTAGACGTTCTTTTAAAAAACATGAGTGGACGCTGGAGGTTATCAAATACTTATTTTATTACACCTATTAATATAACCACATTTATTTTTCCTGTACATATGGCAAATTATACTGATTCATTTTTGAATATTAAACTAACCTTGAATTCTTGGGATAGACCCAACTTGGTCATAATATATTCTTCTTTAGAGTATTGCTGGATTTGTTTTGCCTATTTCTTTTTATATTTTGCATCTATGTTCATCAGTGACATTGCCCTGTAATTTTCCCATCTTGTGCTGCTCTTGTCAGGTTTTGGTATCAATATTCACTCTACAAGCTTTATAAAATGAGTTTGGGTATATATTTCATTTTATATTGAAGAATTTGTGAAGTATTTCTCGAATATTTGGCAGAATTTGCAGGAAAAGCCATCTGACATGAAGTTTTCTTTTTGAAAATAGTTTGAGCTCTAATTCAATTCTATTAACAGTTTTGGAATTACTTTTGTTTCCTGTTTCTTCTTGAATCGTTGTTATTAACTTACATGGTAGGATACGTTTGCCTACTTTACCTTAATTTGCAAATTTATTGGCTAATACGGTTCATAACATTCTCACATTATCTTTATGTTCTGCAAGATCTGTAGTCATTTTCTTTCTAATTCCTGATATTCGGTATTTATACCTTCATTCTTTTTCACTTGATCAATCTTGCCTAAAGTTTGTCAATTTTACCAGCATTTTCTAAGAATCAACTTTAGTCTTCGTTGATCGTCTGTTGCATGTATTCAATCATTAATAGAAACAAAAATTCCTATGAATGTTTGTTTCTGGTTTTTTCCCAACATTTTGAATGGATGTTTAACTCACTTATTTTTCAAGATTTGTTCTTTCCAATTATATTTTTAAGGCTATAAGTTTCCTATATTATATTGTCTGTACTGCACAAATTTTTATATGCACTATGTTCATAATTGTTCACTTCAAAACATATTCTAATTTTCATTATGATGTCTTTTTTAACACATAGTATTTTAAAATATCCAAGCACATGGAGATTTTGTATTTTCTTTTTCTAAGATGGTTTTTTTTTAAATTATGGTGTACTTACATAGTATCCTCTATATTATTGCAGACTCTTGAAATTTGTTGAGACTTGCTTTATAACACAGTATACAGTCAATTTTTATAAACACTATGTATGTGCATGAGATGAATGTATATTCTTTAGTGGTTAGATAATGCACACACACATACACATATATAAATTTGGTATTTTTATAGATGTTAAATCTTCTGTATCCTTGACAATTTATGGACTTCTATGTTTCTGAGGGGTGTGTTAAAAATCTATTATGATGCATGATGTCAAAAGGAGCCCCAGTAGTGCAGTGGTTAAGCACTCAGCTCTTAAACCTTTTGATTTGATCCACCAACTACTCCACAGGAGAAAGATATGACCGTTTCCTTCCATAAAGATTACAGCCTTAGAAACCCTTTGGAGAAGTTCTACTCCATCCTATAGTCACTATGAGTCAGAATTGACTCAACAGCACACAAGAAAAAATGTATGATGTGATGGAAACTCAGGAGAACAAAGCTCAAAGAATTGGTCCTACCTCCAGGGTCAAAGGATGAAGGACAGAAAAAACAGCAGAGACATCCAAAAGCTTGGAAAAAAGGAGGCTGAGAGGACGATGGTTAGTGGTTTAAGGGCTTTGAAGGGCTACCACATATACTGAGGAATCTGGAGTGCAATGTTCTTGCCTAAGGATGAAGATATGCTCATAAAGACCCTGACAAAGCTTTAGGCTTGCACCTCTGGCTGATCTTTGGGCTCCATGGGGGCAGGAAGTGAAGGCTAAGGCAGAGTTTTAGGCCCTCTTGCTTAGCATTGAAAGAACACGCCAGTTCAGAGCCAATCTGCAAAGACTGGGATAATGTTACTTTTTCTTTTTGGCTACAAGCATTTAAAGAAAGCACTGTCAAGTCATGAACTGACTGCTGAGATAACAGAACAGAACCTCAGTGTCCACACATGAGAAGACATACAATCTTTGCAGAAATAGTTTGGAAACATCACTAAGCAAATGGATGACTGGCCCTCAACAATTGAAAAAGAAAAAAAAAGCAAACCATACTGACAGGAGGGAATCTGATTTCCAGAGTTACATTATAATATTTAAGATATCCAGTTTTCAACACACTATTTTAAGTCATAAAAAGAAAAAGAAAAGGATGGTTCATTTGTTAAGAAGAAAGAAAGAAGAGAAATGAACAGAAAGCATCCCTAAGGAAACACAGATATTGGGATTACTAGACAAAAATTTTAAACCAATTGTCTTAAATTTCCTCAAAGAGCTAAAGAAACCATAGACAAAAAAAACAAAGGAAACCAAGAGAAGAATGTATGAACAAGTAGAAAATATTAATAAAGAAATATTATACAAAAGAACCAAATAGAAATTATAGAGCTGAAAAGTAGAATACCTGAAATAAAAATTTCATTAGAGGAGCTCAACAGCAGATTTGAGCAAGAAAGCAGGAAAATGTAAACTTGAAAAAGCACAACTGAAATTGTTCTAACTGAGGAGCATAAAGGAAGAAGAATGAAGAAAATGAACAGAGCCTAAGGGACCTGCGGGACAACATCAAGCATACCGATATACTCATTAAGGGAGTCCCAGAAAGGAAAGAAAGATGAAAGGACGGAAAGAATATTTGAAAACGTAATGACTGGAAGGTTCCCAAATGTCATCTAGATATCCAAGAAGCTCAATGAACTCAAAGGACAATAAATACATAGATATCCACAGAGAGACATAATCAAAATGTCAAAAGACGAAGACAGAAACTTGAAAGCAGCAAGAGATAAGCGACTCCTAATGTACAAGAGAGTCTCAACAAGTTTAACTGTTGATTTTTCATCAGAAACCATTGAGACAAGAAAATAGTGGGATGATGTAGTTAAGGTACTGGAAAAAAAATACAGAAACAAAACTATGAACCAAGATGTCCATATCTAGCAAAACTATCTTTCAAAAATGAAGGCGAAATTAAGACATGCCCAGATACACAAAACCTGAGGGAGTGTGTTAGCAGCAGAACTGCCTTATGAGAAATGCTACAGGGAATCATTCTGGCTGCCATGGAAGGACACAAGACAGTAACTGGAAGCCATAAAAAGAAACAAAGACTCCGTAAAGGTAACTACTTAGATAAAACAAAGTCAGTAATATTTTTATATCACGCCTCTCTTTTATTCATATATGATTTAAAGCACGAAAGCATAAAAATAGTTACACATCTCTCTTAATGGACACACAATGTATAAAGATGCAATTTTTGTAACAGCAACGTAAGTAGGGGAGGTAACTGAGCTGAATAAAAGCAGAATGTTGTATACTGTTGAAGCTAAATTTGTATTAATTAAAAGAAGATTGTTATAAATATAAGATATTAATTGTAATCCTCATGGTCACCACTAAGAAGTTAAAAAATATAAGGAAAGGAAACAAGGAGAGGATCAAAATTGTACACTTGAAAAAAATCAGTCAAACACAAAAGTGGACAGTAGTGAAGAAAATGAGAAACAAAATAGGTATATGACCTACTACAAAGTAGAAGATATAAGTCCTTCCTTATCATTAATCGCTTTAAATATAAATAGATTAAATTCACAATGGGGATCATTAAATTCACAATTGGGAACTTTGTTGGACCATGATTCTCAGTGCTTTGGCAGTTATGATGTAGTTTACCAGTCGTTTAACGATGCAATCACTTCCATGATGAGATGTGACATAATGTGATTACCTCCATGATGGGATCTGCTGTGAGTAGCCAATCAGATGTAAGGGAGTTTCCTCGGGGGTGTGGACTGCATCCAATATAGGTGGACTTTCTGGCAAGGCTCTTGAGCTTTTGCTAACTCTGAATCCTGCAGCTGGCTCCTCTTCATCTGATCTCAAGTTTTTGGGACTTGAACTCTCAGCTTACCTTCCAATTTTGGGATTCATCAGCCTCCGCAGTCTGTGAGCCGCGGCCTGCCAGCTTACCTGCCGATCTTGAGATTTGTCGGCCTTTGCAGCCTGTGAGCCACAGACCTGTTGTATGACCTGCAGATCTTGAGTTCTGCAGTCCCTGTATCTATGAGTCAGGAGAAGCCACCAGCCTGACCCATGGACTTGAGACCTACCAGCCTCTACAGCCTTGTGAGCCATTTCCCTGATATAAATCTATTTATATATAAATACATATATATGTATCTCTCACTGGTTTTGCTTCTCTAAAGAACCCAGCCTAAGATACCAATTAAAAGACAAACACTGGCAGAATGAATAAAAAAAATCATTCAATTGCTATCAAGCTGATCTGACTCATGGTGACCCCTCCCCCCATGTGTGTCAGAGTAGTAGTGACACACAAGTGTGTCAGTTCAATGGCTAATTTTTCAAATGTAGATCACCAAGCCTTTCTTCCGAAGTGCCTCTGGGTGGACTCAAACCTCCAACATTTTGCTTAGCAGCTGAATGCATTAACCGTTTGCACCTCCCAAGGACTCTATGTTTATTTCTGTATTACTTGTCTTTATACTATACACATACATACACACATACAAACACATACATACACAGACACGTAGACATCCATGAGTGGTTCATACAGACGCTTTGGACTTCAACTAGCAGGGCTCTAGTAATTATTCATAGAAAAGTACTGATACCAATTACAAATGCGTATTTGTCCATTTCCCCTTTCAGATTTATTAGTTTTTGTATTTTGGAGCCCTGTTGTTAAATATGTACACATTTAGGATGGTTGTATCTTTTTGGAGAATTGAACCTTTATTATGTTATGTCCCTACTTATTCCTAATAAGACTCCTTTTTCTGAAGTATAATTTGTCTGACATTAATATAGTACTGCAGTAGAACTGGATAATTTTCAACCATTTCAAGAGGTAGCATAAGATCAAGAACTGATGGTATAAAAGGAAGAAATCGAAGCTGCATTGAAGGCATTGGTGAAAAAACTATCCTCTCTCCACCATCTTCACTAACTCTGACACCAACTGTCCCTCACACAGCACTCCCTACTTCTTTGCTGGGTTCAATAATTCATTGCAATGGCCACACAGAGCTCACAGTCCATATTCATGATTATGGGGTTTATTAGGGAAGTAACAGTTATAACTCAGGCTCAAAGACACTCAGAATACAGTTCTTCTATCAGGACAGCCTCTTCCCTCCTGTGCTCATAGGTGTGCCTCTGCCTCACCTTGGGCCTCTCTCCAAAGGCACTCAGCTTTCCTTCTCCATGGGCCATCATCTCCTATAGCCGGGTCCCTGTTGCTCGGTCTCTCCTGCCATGGCATCTTACCGTCTTCAGGGTTGCAGCTTCCTCTCTCTATCTCAGTCTCCTGCTTCTAGGAGCTTCTCAGTGTAGGGATCTCAGGTCCATAATATATGCTCAGCTCCTGGCTGTTCTTCCTTGATGGGAGTTGAATCCTCCTCTTTGCTCTGGAACTGGTTCTCTTTGAAGGGAAAACTAAACAATCCCCTTGGTGAGCCACAATTACCCTATCACACAGTCCTGCCCAAGTACCAGGGTAGATGTTATAAGACCATGGCTAGAAAGGCCACACAAAGTAAACAATCACATCACAGTACCTTGGACTCATTTTTCAAGTGAACTATCAAAAATCCCATCGGAACGGATTGGTAAAGAACATAATCAATAGCAAGAACATTTTCATAATTATGTTTTCTGTATTTGGAAGAAATCTATACCACTATTCTTATTTTGCCAATTCACAGGGATCACAGACATTAGTGGTAGATATTGCAGTACCAGAAAACTCTCTGGTGAAACAGTCTGTGAGCAGTCTTACAAACATTGATATTCCACCAGAGTCAAAAGAATGACGTTACATTAATCATCAAAGAGAATATTTCAAGATCTAGCCTGAAGTACAATGTTGTCACTGATAGGCTAATATCCATACACTTACAAGGAAGACCAGTTTATATGACTACTCAAATTTATGCACCAACCACTAATGCCAAAGACAAAGAAATTGAAGATTTTAAGCAACTTCTGCAGCCTGAGATTGATCAAACATGCAATCAAGATGCATTGATAATTACTGGTCATTAGAATGTTAAAGTTGGAAACAAAGAAGGAAAAGTAGTTGGAAAATACAGCATTGCTGATAGAAATGATGCCAGAAATCTCATGAAAGAATTTTGCAAGACCAGTGACTCATCCACTGCAAATATTTTTTTTCAACAACATAAACGGCAGCTATACACGTGGACTTTACCAGATGGAATACACAGGAATCAAACTGACTACATCTGTGGAAAGAGAAGATGGGAAAACTCATATCATCAGTCAGAACAAGGCCAGGGATCGATTGTGAAACAGACTGTCAATTGCTCATATGGGAGTTCAAGTTGAAACTGAAGAAAATTAGAATAAGTCAAAAAGGGCCAAAGAATGACCTTGAGTATATCTCACCTGTATTTACAGACCACCTCAAGAATACATTTTATGTGTTAAACACTAATGACTGAAGACCAGAGGAGTTGTGGGATGACATCAAGGACATCACACATGAAGAAAGCAAGAGGTCCTTTAAAAGACAGGAAAGAAAGAAAAGACCAAAACGGATGTCGGAAGAGACTCTGAACGTTGCTCTTGAATGTCGAGTAGCTAAAGTGAAAGGAAGAAATGATGAAGTAATAGAGCTGAACAGATGATTTCAAAGGGTGGCTTGAGAAGAAGAAGTATTATAATGACTTGTGAAGATCTAGAGATGGATAACCAAAAGGGAAGAACACACTCAGCATTTTCTCAAGCTGAAAGAACTGAAGAAAAAATTCAACCCTTGAGTTGCCATTAATATTAAATGACGTAGGAAGCATCAAAAGAAGATGAAAGTAATACCCACAGTCACTAAGCCAAAAAAAATTCGTCGACCTTCAACCATTTCAGGAAGTAGCATATGATCAGCAACCGATGGTATCAAAGGAAGAAGTCCGTGCTGCACTGAAGGAATTGTTTAGAAAAAAAAGCCTCCAAGAATTCATGGAATACCAACTGAGATGTTTCACCAAATGGATGCAGCACTGGAATCGCTCACTTGTCTAGTCCCAAGAAATATGGAATACAACTACCTGGCCTACGAACTGGCAAGGATCCATATTTATGCCGATTCCTAAGAAAGGTGATCCAACCAAACGTGGAAATTATCAAACAATATCATTAATATCACATGCAAGTAATATTCTGCTAAAAATCATGCAAAAGTAGCTGCAGCAGTACATTGACAGGGAACTGCCAGAAATTTAAGCAGGATTCAGAAGAGGACATGGAAGGAGGGATATCACAGCTGATGTCATATCGATTCTGGCTGAAAGCAGAGAATACCAGAAAGATGTTTAAACCTGTGTTTTATTGACTATGCAAAGGCATTTGACTGCTTGGATCATAACAAATTATGGATAACATTGCGAAGAGTGGGAATTCCAGAACACTGAATCGTGCCGATGAGGAACCTGATCAAGAGGTAGACGTTCAAAAAAAAAACGTGATACTGCGTGGTTTAAAGTCAGGAAAGGTGTGTGTCAGGGTTGTATCCTTTTACAATACTTATTTAATCTGCAAATAATCTGAGAAGCTGGACTATACAAAGAACACATCAGGATTGGAGGAAGACTCATTAACAACCTGCATTTTGCAGATGACACAACCCTCCTTGCTAAAAGATAAGAGGACTTGAAGCACTTACTGATGAAGATCAAAGACCGCGGCCTTCAGTATAGATTGCACCTCAACATAAAGAAAACAAAAATCCTCACAACTGGACCAATGAGCAACATCATGATCAAAGAAGAAAAGATTGAAGTTGTCAAGGATTTCATTTTATTTGGATCCACAATCAACACCCATGGAAACAGCAGTTAAGAAATCAAAAGATGCACTGCCATCAGGCAAATCGGCGCAAAAGACCTCCAGAGTGTTGAAAAGCAAAGACATCACCTTGAAAACTAAGATGCAACTGATCCAAGCCACAGTGTTTGCAGTGGCCTCGTATGTGTGGGAAAGCTGGCTGATGAATAAGGAAGACCGAAGAAGAATTGATGCCTTTTAATTGTGTTGGTGAAGAATTCTGAATATACCATGAACTGCCAAAAGAACAAAAAAATCTATCCTGAAAGAAGTATAACCAGAATGTACCCTAGCCTAGAAGCAAAGATGGCTAGACTACATCCTACATACTTTGGACCTGTTTTCATGAGGAATTAGTCCATGGAGAAGGATATCATGTACTATTTCTTTGGACTATCTAAGACGTCAAGAACAAAATCTCATGGTCCAAATTAACGTTTTTACTTACTAATTTTCAAATGTAGCCCTGGTGGAACGGTGGTTAAGAGCCTGCCTGAAACTAAAAGGTCTCAACCAGCCTCTCCTTAGAAGCCCTGCTGTGCAGTTCTATTCTGTCCAATAGGGTCACTGTTAGTTAAAATTTAATCCACAGCAATGAGTTATTTAATTTTCAAATATGAATTTTTTGTGTTAATGTCTAAATTCTAAAGTAAATTTTCTTTTATAAACTTCCTGTTTTATAAATTTATTTTCTATTATTCAAATTTATTGTTATGGCAGAATCAAATTTAAAAAGTGACATAATTTTCAATCCAGGCAAAATGAAACGGCAATAACTAAGTGGAGTGCAAAAATGGAAGCCTGCAGAAGAGAAAAAGAAAATGATTTGTGAATCCCTGAAGACTATTCCAAAATTCGTTTTGAGAATGTAATAAATCAGAAGAGACTTTTGCCATTAAAGGTACATGCTTAATAGGTGGGAATCATCCTACTAGTACCACTAGTGCTGAAATAACGATGGCAATACAAATATAACAGAATTTGTTCTAAATTCTGCAACTATTTCTTGCTGTAGTAAAAAAAAAAAAATTAGTAATGATCTAGAAAGTGAAACTAAGAATATTAAATGGTCACATCTGCAGACTCCATAAATAACAGAAATGCAGATACTGCCTTGTGGAATAATTTTCTTCCAACGAAGCAAATTACTGGATCAAAAGAGGCCCAAGTGATTGTCAACATCACAGTTGTCCACTTGTAAATTTGTGTTGAAAATTCCTGGACGGTAAACGAAGTTCTGTAGCCAGAATTTTTTCTAGAGTGCAAAGTTAATGATGAAAATTATAAGAGGGGGTGGCTACTGCAATCTCCATCAGTCGGGTCCCTGTATTGTTTTGTTTGCAAACCTACTAAACAAAAAAACAAACCCGTCATCCTCATTTAATTCTCGAATTGTTACAGATGAATTTAGCAATTGGTGCAAATTGAATAGGATTGGTAAACATGAAAATAGTTCAATTCACAAAGATTATGTTATCATATTTAAACTAAACACATTCTTCTGGCTTAATTTATGAACTGGAATCACAAATTAATGAACATCAGTATTGAAAAGCCATTTTGTAATGTGTCGTTGTTGTCCTAACAATCACTGAATGTGGACTATCTTCGTGAAAAAGAAATGAAGTCTTTGGGTCCCCACGAAATGGAAAATTTTAAAGTTGGCTTCAACTTGTTGCTCATTTGATCTATTTTTAGCAAGTCACATCTCAAAATACGGTAACACAGGAAAGGACAATCCATCCTATAATTCTAAAATAATGTGTAAAAAATTTATAATCTTGTTAAGTGATGAAGTTCAATCAACTACTGTCAGTGAAATAAGTATAGCTCGATATTTTATTTTGTCTGTGGATTCCACTTCTGAGCCTTCTCATACAGGCCAGCTAAGGATTGTTTAAAGATCCGTATCTCCAACAGGTAGAAAACCTGTCTGGTGATTTATCACATTTACTAGCTTAAAAAATCATACTGGTAAAGACATTGCAAAGCAAGTGTTTCACTAATTATGTGAAGTTTGCAAAATTGATTTTTCTAAGTGCAGAGACCAATCCTATGACAATGCTGCCATTACGTCATTGCATTATAAAGGCATACAACAGAAAATTCTGGAATGAAATTAATATGCCATTTTCATACCAAAGTGCTGCACATTCACTTAATTTTGTAGGATGTATCACAACAGATTTTTTTTGTCCAAAAGCAATTGATGTTTTTTCTAATATTCAGTTACTTTACAAATTTTTTGCCACCTCTACTCACTGATGAGCTGTTCTTAAAACACATTCAAGCAATGATTGAGCATTAAAATGTCTAATACACATTGGGAAGCACATGCTATAGCAACAAATACAATTCTAGGCGCCACACAGAATATTGCTGAAGACCAGATACAAAAAGGAAACACCAAAACAGAAGCTAAAATCATCGCTGCCTTAGTCATCTAGTGCTGCCACAACAGATACCATAAGTGGATGGCTTTAACAAAGAGAAATTTATTTTCTCACAGTCTAGTAGGTTACAAGTCCAAATTCAGGATGTCAGCTCCAGGGGAAGGCTTTCTCTCTGTTTATTCTGGAAGGAGGTCCTTGTCCTCCATCTTCCCATGGTCAAGGAGCTTCTCAGGCACAGGGACCCCGGGTCCAAAGGACATGCTCTGCTCTTGGTAGTATGAGGTCCCCAACTCTCTATCCTTTCATCTCCTGAGAGGTAAAAGGTGGTGCAGGCCACACCCTAGGGAAACTCCCTGTATCTCGGATCAGGGAGGTGTTAAAATCCCACCCTAATCCTCTCAACATAAAATTACCATCACAAAATGGAGGACAACCTCACATGGCCGATCCAAGTTGATACACACATTCTGGGGGGACATAATTCAATTCATGACATTCTACCCTTTGGCCCCCCCAAAATCACATTCTTGCAAAAGGAAAACATATTCATTCCATCACAAACCAAAACCAAACCCACTGCCGTCCAGTCGATTCTGACTCATAGCGACCCTACAGGACAGAGTAGAACTGCCCCACAGAGTTTCCAAGAAGCGCCTGGCAGATTCGAACTGCCGACCTCTCAGTTAGCAGCCGTAGCACTTAACCACTATGCCACCAGGGTTTCCTCATCCCATCATAGCATAGAAAAAGTCTTAAATCAAGTCCAAGTCCAAAATTCAAAAATCCCTCTTCATCTGTGAAATCTAGGACACAAGTTATCTGCTTCCTAAGGTACAATGGCATAAAAGGCACAAGCTAGACATTTCCATTACAAATGGAAGAATCTTGAGGGAAAGAAGGCATAACATGCACCAAGCGAGTCAGGAGAACACATCGCGTTAGCCCTCAAAGACATTGCAAACCAAGTGTTTCACTAATTAGGCGAAGTTTGCAAAATTGATTTTTCTAAGTGCAGAGACCAATCCTATGACAATGCTGTGAAATGTCACTGCATTATAAAGGCATGCAACAGAAAATTCTGGAATGTAATGAATATGCCATTTTCATACCAAGGTGCTGCATATTCACTTAATTTTGTAGGATGTATCACAGTGGATTTTTGTAAAGAAAAATGATTTTTTTCTTCTATTCAGATATTTTACAAATTTTTTACCGTCTCAATTCATCGATGAGCTATTCTTAAAACATATTTAGGCAATGATCAGCATTAAAATGTCTTTCTAATACCCACTGGGAAGCACATGCTACAGCAATGTGTGCAATCCTGGAATCACACACTCAGATTCTAGGTGCCATAGAGAATATTGCTGAAGACCAGTCACAAAAAGGAGACACCAGAACAGAAGCTTAAAACGTTGCCAACAAAATGGAAACACAGACCATATATTTATGTTTGTTATGTATAATAATATATTGCATCATTTCCATTTGACGAGGCAATTCTCCAAGATTCAGAAGTAAATTTATAGACATGCATAGATCTCTACCAGCTATTAACAAGATATTTACATAAGAGAATATTTTGAAAACACAATAAAACAAATACTGCCAAATACTGATTATCAAGCAGTTTATTGTTGCAGAAGCATTAAAAGAAACAGGTAAGTGACAGAAATGCTCCACAAGTATTCAGTGCCAGAGATCAATTTCACACCACCACCATCACTGACACACTTGAATCTTGCCTGAAATGAAGGGTGAAGATGTATGAAGTTTCTTCTGATATTTTTTTCCTTCTTAACGTGAATATAACTGATGAAGAATTCCTGAAGGTATCCAATAAATTAGCACAGGATATCCTGATCAGGAAACCCTGGTGGCATAGTGGGTAAGTGCTACGACTGCTAACCAAGAGGACGGCAGTTCAAATCCACCAGGCGCTCCTTGGAAACTACAGGGTTGGGATGAGTCAGAATCGACTTGATGGCAGTGGGTTTGGTTTTCATCCTGATGACTTAAGACAAACCTTTATGGAGAAGTACTACAATTGCATTCTTACATTAGAATTAAGTTTAGAGATTCAAGACAAATTTTACTCATGTAGGCGTGTAAACCAAAAAACCAAACCCATTGCTGGTGAATTGATTTCAGCACATAGCAACGCTATAGGACAGAGTAGAATTGCCCCCATAGGGTTTCCATGGAGCAGCTAATGTATTCGAACTGCCAAGCTTTTGGTTAGCAGCTGAGTTCTTAACCACTGCACCACCAGTGCTCCAAATATACTCTGGCCCAGTAGTTCAAATGCAACAGCCGCTCCTGGAAAACCCTATGCGGCAGTTGTACTCTGACCTATAGGGTCATTATGCATCACAATCGACTCCAACCCAACGGATTTTTTCTGCCTACTGCCTCATCCCTATTTCATTTTCTCAGAGATAAGTTTCTCTGATAGTGTCAGATTCAGGAATGTGATGAAAAATGTCTCTTGTAGGGGGTCGGGCCAAGAGGGCAGAGTAGTCAGATGTTTTGTGTAGCTCCTCTTATAACAAAGACCCAGAGAAGTAAATCGATTATATATGACAATCTAGGAGCCCTGAACATCAAAGGTGAAGTTACAGAATTGGACTTAGTACCAGGGGGAGGGGGATATGGTTCAGAAGCAGTGAGACGTTGACAGACCTGACCCGGCAGAAACCAGCACCCTGCAGGCTGGATCGGATGGCATGTGCGGTGAGGCAAGCAGTGACGCTCGGGACATGTTTTTCACATCAGAAGAGACCGAGTTGTAGAAAGTCTACACAAGCCTCCAGAACCAGTGAAAAGCAGTGCTAAGCTGGCAAAAGATAAGTACATGCATTTAAAATGCCACACAAATCAAAAATCATCCCCTTTGGAAAGAACATCTCTCCCATTTACCTGCTTCCTCCCTCTCTGTTTTTAGTCTTGGACCACCTTCGGCTATTTCTGGGTCCCCTGGGCCAGAAGTAGGAACTATCACATGCCCTGGAGCAGGAACAAACAACAAAAAATAATCTGCCAGCTTCCCTAAGCCAGGAACTCAGGGAAGGCACAGACATAAGGGGTCCAAGGACTCTGAATGCCTTTCACCCTTGCATAGACCTGTGTGGGCCCATGTCAACAGCGAAGGCCCTCATTAGCACACTACAACAGGGTATATACCTGAAGCCTATTTTCAACTGTATCAGCTATAAAGTGGAGTGGCAGATTTGTGGTATGTGGCAATGTTCTGCCAATTAAGCAGGGTCCTCACCTACCCACATCAGTGACCTGAGAGTTGGTGGCTCCACCCATGCCACCTAGCCACGCAATTCAGGAGTCCAAGAATAAGTGGTGAATCCCAGTCCTTACAACCAACAGCATTGGGTGCCCATGGTCTGGCTGCAAAACCCACCCACCTATGTGCTCTAGGGAACAGGGACATGCTTTCCTCCCAGACACTCAAGGGCTGTCATTCCCCCCACAGTAGCCAGACATCTGTACCTACACCAATCAACCCTGTCTATGTAGGACTGTAGGTGAAAGCCTACACCACACACTTGGTGACCGACTATGTGGACAACTGAGCTGAATCCATACAAGAAAAGTAAAAGGGCTCCTAGGCTCACATACCTAGTAACAGCTCTGATCACCTGGTGACAGGATGGAAGAGCTTCAAAGGTGCCAATAATCAAACTAGCTCAACCAAGCAGCCTATTTGGGCATATTAAAATAAAACAAGAAGCTAGGACACAATACAACAACAACAACAAAAACCAAACCCAGTGCCATCAAGTAGGTTCCGACTCAGTGAGCAAACATAAAATAAATGAATATAATAACTTATTGATGGCTCAGAGACAAGTGTAAATATCAAATAACATAAAGAGGCAGACCATGATGGATTCAGGAAGCTCCCAAAACAACAAATCAAGAAATCTTCCAAATGAAGAGAAATTCCAGGAATTACTGCAGGAAGAATTTAAAAGATTAAGAGACCGAGCTCTTCAAGAGATCCAGGAGGAGATCAGGCAAAACGAAGAACAAGCCAAGGAACACACAGATAAAACAATAGAGGAACTTAAGAAGGTTAGACAAGAGTATAATGACAAATGTAACAGGCTGCAAGAATCCATACAAAGACAGCAAGCAAATCCAAAAGAGTAACAATAAAATTTCAGAATTAGACAACCCAATAGAAAATGAGAGGAGCAGAATTGAGGCACTGGAAGTCAGAATTAGTGAGACTGAAGATAAAGCACCTGACACCAACTTATTTGAGGAAAAATCTGATAAAGTAATTTTTTTTAATTGAAGAAACTCTAAGAATTATGCGGGACTCTATCAAGAGTGATTGGAACACCAGAATCGGGGCGGGGGGTGGAGGGATAACAGAAAACACAGTGAGAATTGTTGAAGACTTCTTGGCTAAAAACTTCGCTGATCTTGTGAAAGATAAGAAGATATCTACCCAAGATGCCTACTGAACCCCACGCAAGGTAGATGCCAAGATAAAGTCACCAGGACATATTATAATCTTGCTTGCCAAAACCAAATATAAAGAGAGAATTTTAAGAGTACCTAGGGATAAACAGAAAAAAACAAAACAGAAAGTCACCTAAAAAAAAGGGTCAGTAAGACTAAGCTCGGACTACTCAGCAGAAACCATGCAGGCAAGAAGGACATATACAAAGCCCTGAAGGAAAAAAAAAAAAAAAAATTCCCTGACAAGAATTATATATCCAGCAAAACTGTCTCTCAAATATGACGGTGAAATAAGGACCTTTCCAGATAAGCAGAAGTTTAGGGAATTTTTAAAAACCTAACCGATATGACAAGAAATAATAAAGGGAGTTCTCCAGGTAGAAAATCAATAACATCAGCTAACAACCCAAGATTAGAACACGGGACAGAACTACCACATATCAACCCACATAGGGACGTCACAAATAAATCCAAGCTAAAACACTGAAAATATAGAAACAGAGACATCGATCTGTAAAAGATGACAATATTAAGACAAAAAAGAGAGACTAAATAATGTAGTCATAGATCTTTCATATGGAGAGGAAGTCAAGACGATATAAAGAAATAAAAGATTGGATTAAATTTAGAAAAACAGAGGTAAATGTTAAGATAACCCAAAGGAAACGAACAATCCTACACATTAAAATAAAAAAAAAACAAGGAAAACATAAATTTTCGGCAAATACAAAAGCAACAACAAGGAAAAAGATGAAAGACTAAAAAGAAAAACGATTCAGCACAGAAAAAAATTAATTAGCAGTAAATACAAAGGCAACAAAAATGAAGAGGATGGAAAGAAAATGCACAAAGAAGAACGACTCAACAGAGAAAATTAAGTGGAATAAGGAGAATGTCAACAAGACATACACGAAAAAGATGAAAACGACAGCATTAAACTCATAACTATGAAAAATTACAGTAAATGTAAATGGTTTAATTGCACCAATAAGGAGACAGAGAGTAGCAGAATGGATGAAAAAACATGATCCATCTGTATGCAGACTGCAAGAGACACACCATAGACTCAAAGACATTAAATAAATCTCAAAGAATGGAAACATATATATATATAAATCAAGCAGACAACAATAAAAAATAAGAGTGGCAATATTAATCTCTTATAAAACAGGCTTTAAACTAAACTCCGCCACAAAGGACAAGGAAATACACTATATAATGATAAAAGGGTCAATAAAAAAAAAAAATTTTTTTTTTTTTTATACCAGGAGGACAAAATCATAATAAATACTTATATACCCAATGACAGGGCTCCAAAAGACATAAAACAAACTCAAACAGCATTGAAAAGAGAAATAGCTCCACAATAATAGTAGAAGACTTCAACATACCACTTCCGATGACAGGATATCCATAAACAAGCTCAATAAAGACATGGAAGATCTAAATACCACAATCGGCCAACTTGATCTCATAGACTTAAACACAACACTTTACCCAACGGTAGTCAAGTAAACTTTCTTTTCTAACGCTCATGGAGCATTCTTGAGAATAGACCACGTATTAGGCCACAAAGCAAGCATTAAGAGAATCCAAAACATCAAAATATTACACAGCATGTTTCCTGATCATAAAGCCATAAAAGTCAAAATGCTGTAGTTATCTTAACATTTTAAATTCTTACATATTTTAAACCCAATAAAGTCTATTCTTATTATGTCATGCAGTCAGTAATCATCTATTTTTACCCATTTCATTAACTTTCATTCCTTCTTGCATCTTAAGCCTTTCACCTTATTTTCTTTCTGCTTGAAGAATACCTTTGGAATTTTCTTTAATGTGGGCATGCTGATGTTAACTTATCAAGGTTTTGTTTGTCTGAAAACAAAAGGTCTTTGCTCATTCATGATGTTTTTCCTCAGCATAGAGTTCTGGGTTGCCATGTATTTTCTCTCTATAATTTAAATATGTCATCTTATTGTCTTAGGGTTTTCACTATTTCTGTAGAGAAGTCATCAGTCAGTTTTTTTTTTTTGTCCTTTAAAGATAATCTCTTCAATTCTTTCAGTAGTGTTAAATTGGTTTTTGTGGGTTTTTTTTGTCTTTAGCTTCAGCAGTCCTACTATGATGTATGTAGATATGAATTTCTTTCTATTTACCCTACATTGGTCTTATAAGGAAATCCTCGTGGCATAGTGGTTAAGTGTTATGGCTGCTAAGCAAAAGGTCAGCAGTTCGAATCCACCAGGCGCTCCTTGGAAACTCTACGAAGCAGTTCTACTCTGTCCTATAAGGTTGCTTTGAGTCGGAATCGACTCGACGGCAGTGGCTTTGTTTTTTTTTTTTTGGTTTGGGTTTTGTTAGTCTTCTAGGATCTGTGACTTGATATCTTTAATCATTTGAAGAAAATTCTCAGCCATAATCTCAGTTTTTCTGCCTCATTCTTTTTCTTCCTTCTTAAAGTATCTTATGCTAAATATTCTCATTGTATTCTCTGTATCTTATTCCTTTTTATATTATATATATTTTTCCTTTTCTCTATGCCTCTATTTTCTTCCAACATATCTTCCAGTTCACTAAATCTCTCTTCAGCATTTGTAATCTGCTGTTATATACATACATTAAGATTTTAACTTCAGCTATAGTTTTCAGTTGACTTTCTAAGTTGATCGTTTTCTTAGTTTCTAGTTTTTTGCCAAATTTCCAAGTCTTCCCTTTATTTCTTTGAATTTAATAGAGTTATTTCAGTGTCTTTGTCTGATAGCTCCAATATCTAGTTTTTCTGTGGATCTCATTCTGTTATTTGTTGTTTCTACAGGTTTCACTTTTCTTTCTCTTTTAAAAAAATGGTTGATTATATTAGAGAGGCGAAGCCAAGACAGCAGAGTACTGAGACGCTGCCAGTGATCCCTCTTACAAAAAAGACCCAAAAAAACAAGTGAAGCGATTATATTTATGACAAGCTAGGAGCCCTGAACATCAAAGGCAAAGTTAGAAAATGGACTCAGTGGCAGGGGGAGGGAGAGACTATTCAGAAGCGGAGAGGAGTTACTGGACCTGAATAGCCAGGAATCCTCAGGCACCGTTCCCTGGAGCGACTGCAGTGGGGCTGGCAGTAGCGTTCCAGAGGCGCTTCGCTCAGGGAAAGACAGCAAGTTGCACAGATTACTCACACCTCCAGAACAAGAGAAGAACGACACTCTCGGCAAAAGCTAATTACTTGTGCTTATTTTACCACGCCCCCAGCCCCCAAGCCGGCTTCAGTGGCTGTCAACTTCCCTGGGCCTGAGATAGGCCCTGGTACCACTCTGAGCCATTTTTCCATCCTTGAAGAAGGTGTAAGTTCACAACTGGGGGAAAGATAATCTGCCAGCTCAATTAAGCTGGGGAGCTCAGGACAGAAGCAGCTCTTGTTCAGGCACAGACAGTCCATGGGCTTTGAATACCTTTCACCCCAGCATGGACCTGTGTGGGCCCATTTCGGGAGACTAGGCCCTTGTCGCCAAACTGCAACTGTTTCAGCTGGACGGTGGAAAGATGGGTGTTTGATGTTTGACACTGCTTTGCCTGTTAAACAGGGTCTTCACCTACCCACATCAGGGGCCTAAGGACTGGTGGCTCCACCCATAATACCTAGCCACCTGTGACAGGGCTCCAAGGATAAGTAGTACCGCCCAGAACTTACAACCAAAAGCATTGGGTACCCACTGCCCTTCTGCAGAACCCACCCGTGTGCTCTACAGAACAGGGATGCACTTTCCTCACAGACACTCAGAGCACAGGTGTCAGACCCCTGCCTTGATCAGACTCTGACCCCCTACTGCAGCCAGATACTTCTGCCTACACCAATAACCCCTCCCCCTCTAAGACTGTAGGACAGAGCCTGTACCTTACACTTTATGACCAACTACCTGGGCACCTGAGTTGAATCCATACAAGAAAAGTAAATGAACTCCTAGGCTCATATACCTGGTAACAGTGCTAGCCATCTGGTGATAGCACATTAGAGCTTCAAGGGTGAAAATAATCAACCTAGTGCACTCAAGCAGCTTATTTGGGTATACCAAAACTAAACAAAGCAAGAAGCTAGGATACAAAAAGCAAGCATAAAATAAACTGATACAATAACTTACAGATTGCTCAGAGACAACAGTCAATATCAAATCACATAAAGAGGCAGACACAGGAGCAGGACCAAGATGGCTGACTGGGCTGACTAAGTAGAAGCTTCCGCTTATCCCTCTGGAAACAAAGACTCAAAAAAACAAGTGAATCAATTACATAAAGGACAATCTACAAACCCTGACCATCAAACACAGAACTAAGGAGTTGACCTGAGTGACAGGGGAGCAAAAAGCCACACTGCAGCAGGGACCACTTCCGGAGCCAGTGTCCCATGCCGCAGCCTTGAGCCCTCGCGGTTCCGTGGTGCCAGAGTGGTGGGGCTGATTGTGGCTTACTGAGACAGGGAAGCACAGATGTAGGCCTAACCCTCAGGACCAACCTCAGAGGGGACCCAGGCAGCACATGCAGGCTCCACACAGATGCGGCTGACAGGGAAATGAAAAACCACGGGGAAGCAGCGACTGGTTTTGGAGCCTGGAGTGCAGCGTCCCAGAAAGGAAACCTTGGTGCTGGGCTTGGGACTAAGTGTGGGGGAGCTGATTGCGGCTTCCTGAGATGGTGTGAGCATGGACGGAGCCCTAAGCCTCTGGGACAGTCTCAGCAGGGATCCAGCCAGCACACACAAGCTACACAATGCTCTGGAATCTCAGAAAAAACAGTCCTCACCAAACAACATAAGTAACTTTGTATATTTTGCCAGGCTACTCTCTTCTATATATCTGATTCCACCTCTCATTGCCCCAGCCAGCTTCATTAACATTGGAATTCTCTGTGCCAGAGGGTGAAGTGCACTGCTTGATTTTTTTTCTTCTTTCTTTTCTAACCCATTCTCCTGGCCTGAGAAAAGCAGCATTTAACCATCAAAGAAAAAATCCTTCCCTGACTTCCCTAAACTGAAATTAACAATACACAATCAGCTCCATCCAGGCATTAACAGACCCATAGTCTTTGGCTTTCACCCTACAGGTAACTAGGTGGCTATTATAATGCAAAGGCAATTCTGATAGAGATCTCACCATAATTGTTTTAGCTCCGCAGTGGAAAGGCAAGTTTTGGAGGTCAGATAACACTCTACCTATTAAACAGAGCCCTCACTGATCCACACCAGCGAACTGAGGGCTGAGACTCCACCCACATCACCTAGCCACCTGCTAGAGGGGTCTGAGAATAGTGACGCCTACCCAAGCATTGGGTGCCTAAGATACAGCTGCAGAGCTCACCCACCAGAGCACTCTAGAGAACAGAGTCACACCTACCTCACTGACACTTGAAGGAAGGCTCTCAGCATCCTGCCCTCCTCGAAATGTGACCCCCTGACACTAATAGAAACTGGTGCATACAACCATCACCACTACTCCTCTAAGATAATAGGTGAGAGCCTATACCACACACTAGGTGACCACATATCAGGACACCTGAGCTGATTCTATTCAAGAATAGTGAATGGACTCATACACTTACATACCTGGTAACAGCTCAGGCAAGCTGGTAATAGGACGTAAGTGATTCAAAAGCTACAGCAATCACGATACCACAATCTAGTAGCACATCTGGGTGTACTGTAACAAAACAAAACAAGAGATAAGACTCAGTGAGCAAATATAAAAGAAAATATTACAATGTCTTATAGATGGCTCAGAGACAGCAGTCGAAATCAAATCACATGAAGAAGTAGACCATGATTGCTTCTACAAACCCCTAAATCAAAGAATCAAAATCATTCCTGGATGTAGATACATTCCTAGAATTGCCAAATGTAGAATACAAAAAAATTGTATACAGAATGCTTCAAGACATCAGGAATGACCTCACAAATGAAATAAGGCAATCTACAGAAAAAGCCAAGGAATATACGGATAAAGCAGTTGAAGACATCCAAAAGATTATTCAAGAACATAGTGAAAAAATTAATAAGCTGTAAGAATCCATAGAGAGAGAGCATTCAGAAATCCAAAAGAGTAACAATAAAGTCACAGAATCAGACAGCTCAAGAGGAAGTCAGAGGAACAGACTCGAGGAACTGGAATGCAGAGTGGGGGAACTGCAGGATAAGGCAATTGACACAAATATAGTTGAAGAAAAATCAAATAGAATTTAAAACTATGAAGAAACCCTAAGAATCATGGGGGACTCTATCAAAAATAATTTGCGTGTGATTGGAGTTCCAGAACAGGGAGGGATAACACAAAATACAGAGAGAATAGTGGAAGATCTGTTGGCAGAAAAATTCCCAGGCATCATGAAAGATGAAAAGATATCTACCCAAGATGCTCATCGAACCTCATACTAGATCCCAAATGAAAATCACCAAGACATATCATCAAACCTGCCAAAACCAAAGATAAAGAAAAATTTAAAAAGCACCCAAGGATAAACGAAAAGTTACCTACAAAGGAGAATCAATAACTTTGCACTACTCGGCAGAAACCACGCAGGCAAGAAGGCAGTGGGATAACATTGAGCACTCAAAGAGGTAAAACTGTCAGCCAAGAATCATATAACCAGCAAAACTCTAAAATATGAAGGTGAAATTAAGATATTTACAGATAAACACAAGCTTAGAGAATTTGCAAAAACCAAACCAAAACTGCAAGAATTACTAAAGGAAATTCTTTGGTCAGAAAATCAATATCAGATACCAACACAACACAAGGTCACAGAACAAAACATCCTGATATCAACTCAGATAGGGAAATCACAAAAACAAAATAAGATTAATTAAAAAAAATTGCTCAAAACAGGGAATCATTGATGTGATTATGTAAAAGATTACAATACTCAAAAAAGAGGGACTAAATACAGGAGGCATAGATCTTACTTATGGAGAGGAAACCAAGGTGATACAGGGTTAAACAACTTAGGTTTTTACTTAGTCAAACCGGGGTAAATATTAAGGTAACCACAATGAGGTCTAACAACTCCATACTTCAAAATAAAAACCAAGATAAACATAACGACTCACCAACATAAATTCAAATACTATAAAAAGGAGGAACACACATTCTACAAAGAAAAGCTCAGCACAAAAAAGTAAATGAAAAAATGAAATTGTCAAAAACAAGCATCAAAATGAAAGCACTAAACTCATACTTATCTATAATTACACTTAATGTAAATAGGCTAAATTCACCAATCAACAGACAGAAAGTTGCAGACTGGATAAAAAAACACGATCAGTCTGTATGCTTCCTAAAAGAGACACGCTTTAGACTTAGAGACACAAATAAACTAAAACTGAAAGGATGGATAAAAATATATCAAGCAAACAACAATCAAAAAAGAGCAGGAGAGGCAATATTAATTTCCAACAAAATAGGATTTAAAGTTAAATCCACCACAAAGGATAAAGAAGGACACTACATAATGATTAAAGGGACAATTTACCAGGAACATATAACCATATTAAATATTTATGCACCCAATCATAGAGCCGCAACATTCATAAAACAAACGTTAACAGAATTAAAAAGTGAGATAGACACCTCCACAATTATAGTAGCAGACTTCAACACAACACTCTCAGTGAAGGATAGGAAATGCAGTCAGAAGCTCAATAGAGACACAGAAGATCTAATTGCTACAATTAAACAACTTCACTTCATAGACTTATACAGAACACTCCACCCAACTGCTGCAAACTATAATTTCTTTTCTAGTGCACATGAAACATTCTCTAGAATAGATCACATATTAGGTCATAAAACAAGTCTCTGCAGAACCCAAAACACTGAAATATTACAAAACATCTTCTCTGAACAAAAGACCATAAAAGTAAAAATCAATAACACAAAAACCAGGGAAAAGAAATCAAATGCTTGGAAACTGCACAATACCCTGCTCAAAAAAGACTGGGATATGGAAGACCTTAAGGAGGGAATAAAGAAATTCACAGAATTCGATAAGACTGAAAACACTTCCTGTGAAAACCTTTGGGACATGGTGAAAGCAGTGCTCAGAGGTCAATTTATATCAATAAAGGCACACATATTAAAGAAGAGCCAAAATGAAAGAACTGTCGCTATAACTAGAACAAACAGAAAGAGAGCAACAAAAGAAACTGTCAGGCACCAGAAGAAAGCAAAAAATAAAAACTACAGCAAAATTAAATGAATTAGAGAATAGAAAAACAATTGAAAGCGTTAACAAGGCCAAAAACTGCTTCTTTGAAAAAATTAACAAAATTGATAAACCATTGGCCAGACTGACTAAAAAAATACAGGAAAAGAAACCAATAATCCGAGTAAGAAATGGGATGGGCCATATCACAACAGATCCAACTGAAATTAAAACAATCATATCAGATTACTACAAAAAATTGTACTCTAACAAATTTGAAAACCTAGAAAAAATGGATGAATTTCTAGAAACACACTAACTACCTAAACTAACACAAACTGAAGTAGAACAACTAAATAGACCCATAACAAAAAAAAGAGACTGAAAAGATAATCAAAACACTCCCAACAAAAAAAAGCCCTGGCCCTGACGGCTTCACTGCAAAGTTCTACCAAACTTTCAGGAAAGACTTACCACTACTACTGAAGGTATTTCAAAGCATAGAAAAGGACGGAATACTACCTAACTCCTTCTATGAAGCCAGCATAACCCTGATACCAAAACCAGCTACAGACAACACAAATAAAGAAAATTACAGACCTATATCCCTCATGAACATAGATGCAAAAATCCTCAAGAAAATTCTAGCCAATAGAATTCAACAACATATCAAAAAAAGAATCCACCATCACCAAGTAGGATTTATACCAGGTATGCAAGGTTGGTTCAATATTAGAAAAACAATTGATGTAATCCGCCACATAAAAAAAAGACAAGAACCACGTAATTTTATCAATTGATACAGAAAAGGCATTTGGCAAAGTCCAACATCCACTCATGTTAAAAACTCTCAGCAAAATAGGAATAGAAGGAAAATTCCTCAACATAATAAAGGGTATTGATACAAAGCCAATACCCAGCATCATCCTAAATGGAGAGAGCCTGAAAGCATTTCCCTTGAGAACGGGAAACAGACCAGGATCCCCTTTATCACCGCTCTTATTCAACATTGTGCTAGAGGTCCTAGCCAGAGCAACTGGGCTAGACAAAGAAATAAAGGGCATCCAGACTGGTAAGGAAGAAATAAAATTATCTCTATTTTCCAACGACATTATCTTATACACAGAAAACCCTGAGGAATCCTCAAGAAAACTATTAAAACTAATAATAGAAGGGTTCAGCAGAGTTTCAGGTTACAACATAAACTTGCAAAATCAGTTGGATTCCTCTATATCAACAAAAAGAACATTGGAGAGGAAATCACCAAATGAATACCATTCACAGCAGCCCCCAAGAAGATAAAATACTTAGGAATAAACCTTACCAAAAATGTAAAAGAGCTATACCAAGAAAAGTACAAGATACTACTGCAAAAGAACCAAAAGGGACCTACGTAATTGGAAAAACATACCTTGCTCATGGATAGGAAGACAACATTGTAAAATTGTCCATTCTACTAAAAGCCATCTATAGATACAATGCACTTCCGATCCAAATTCCAATGACATTTTTTAAAAAGATGGAAAAACAAATCACCAACTTCATATGGAAGGGAAAGAAGTCGCAGATAAGTAAAGCATTACTAAAAAAGAACAAAATGGGAGGACTCACTCTGCCTGATATTAGAACCAATTATACTGCCACAGTAGTCAAAACAGCCTGGTATTGGTACAACAGACACATAGACCAATGGAACAGAACTGAGAATCCAGATATAAATCCATCCACATATGAGCAGCTGATATTTGACAAAGGCCCAGTGTCAGTTAATTGGGGAGAAGACAGTCTTTTTAACAAAAGGTGCTGGCGTAACTGTATATCCATATGCAAAAAATGAAACAGGACCCATACCACACACCATGCACAAAAACTAACTCCACATGGATCAAAGACCTAAACATAAAATCTAAAACGATAAAGATCATGGAAGAAAAAATAGGGACAACATTAGGAGACCTAATACATGGAATAAACAGAATACAAAACATTACTAAAAATGATGAAGAGAAACCAGATAACTGGGAGCTCCTTAAAAAAAAACACCTATACTCATCTAAAGACTTCACCAAAAGAATAAAAAGACCACCTACAGACTGGGAAAAAGTTTTCAGGTAAGACATCTCCACCGGGCGCCTGATCTCTAAAATCTACATGACTCTGCTAAAACTCAACCACAAAAAGACAAACAACCCAATTAAAAAATGGGCAAAGGATATGAACAGGCACTTCACTAAAGAAGACATTCAGGCAGCTAACAGATACATGAGGAAATGCTCTCGATCATTAGCCATTAGAGAAATGCAAATCAAAACTACAATGAGATTCCATCTCACTCCAACAAGGCTGGCATTAATCCAAAACACACAAAATAATAAATGTTGGAGAGACTGTGGAGAGACTGGAACACTTATACACTGCTGGTGGGAATGTAAAATGGTATACAACCACTCTGGAAATCAATTTGGCCCTTCCTTAAAAAGCTAGAAATACAACTACCATACAACCCAGCAATCCCACTCCTCAGAATATATCCTAGAGAAATAAGAGCCTTTACACAAGCAGGTATATGCACATCTATGCACTGTTTACAATAGAAAAAAGATGGAAGCAACCAAGGTGCCCATCAATGGATGAATGGATAAATTATGGTATATTCACACAATGGAATACTATGCATCAATAAAGAACAGTGATGAATCTGTGAAACACTTCATAACATGGAGAAACCTGGAAAGCATTATGCTGAGTGAAATTAGTTTCAAAAAGGTGGGGGACGGGGGGGTGGCAGGCGCCCATCCCCCAGCTTGGCCTGCAAACCCGCCCCGGGCAGAGTAGGGACCTGGGCGCAGCCCTGGACACAGCCTTTCTCCCGAAGCCCTTCAAGCCCCAGGCCTGAGGGCACTCCGCAGCTGGATCCCGCGGCTGGACCCCCACCCCCTCACCCCCGCAAATCCATGGGGATGCAAATTTCGCAGACCAGCTGCGTCTCCCGGGCCAGAGACTCCCTCTCGCAGCCCCTAGAGTGGCTGCGTCCGCCCAGCCCCGCACCGCGTCCGCCCCTGGGGATCACTCGGGACGGGGTACGCCGGAGGGGGCGATGCGAGCTGCTAACCCAACGTCCGGACTCCCCAACCTCTGGAGCCCACGGGGTGCTGGGACTGGGACCCGCCCTCCCGGCGCCTTCCCTCCACACCTTCGAGGGGCCGGGCTTGTTCAGTCTGGGAGCGGGTCCCTCCAGCCAGCTGCCGGAGTTTCATACCTTTCAGAAAACACGGCACGGAAAGCAGCACGAACATCATCCTCTCTAAGGCGCGCCATCCGGCCCGGACCCCTCACCACCCGACCCAGCGCTTCCGGGAGTAACTGGCTGGACGGCGAGGAACATGGCTGCCGGCCCCGCCCAGCGGCCCGGGTGTGGGGCGGGCGTGGGGGGGTTGGGCCTCCAGAGGGGACGGTGGGGTCTAGAAGCAAGGACAACGCCAAGGTGTGCGGGGTGAGGAGACGGGAGACGTCAGGAGAGGACCCTCTCGCATGCAGAGTTAAGTATTGGAGGTACAACGGTTAAGTGCTTGGCTAACTGAAAGGTGGGCCGTTGGAACCCACCAGCTCAGGGGTTGAAAAGATCTGGAGATGGGCTCCCATAAAGATTCTAACCAAACAAAATCCCAAACCAGTTGCTGTTGAATCAATTCCGACTTATAGTGACCCTATAGGGCAGAGCAGAACTGCCCCATAGGGTTTCTAAGACTATAAGTCTTTACAGAAGCAGACTGCCATGTCTTTCTGCAAAGAACCAACTGGTGGATTCGAACTGTCCACCTTTTGGTTAGCAGCCGAGCTCTTAACCACGGGGCCACCAGGGCTGCACCATAAAGACTGCAACCTAGGAAACCTTGTGAGGCAGTTCTAAGTTGTCATACAGGGTTGATATGAGTCAGAATCTCTTGATGGCACACAACCATGATTGTACTAAGAAAAATTCCTCCAAGCATCTCTCTACATGACCCCTGAAGCACACATGCATGCACGCTATCAAAGCAGTGCGGCCAAAGACAGGAAATTGGGATAGAGACATTATAGACTGCACACTGGAAAGTGATTTCTGAGGGGCATGCAGCTCAAGCGGAGGAGGTAGCATACAACTAAATGCCCTTCTCCTTCTATTGTTCAATGGTCTTGAGAAAGAATGTGTTCCAGGAATTAACTGTAGCCCAGGAGAACTTGAAGACAGCAAACACAGAGGAGTGGTCAGGATAGTTCTGCAGTGGTCAGGGTGAGGAGTGATGGTGGAAGTGCAGGTGGGAACAGTGGGCAGGCTTGAGGTGTACTTTGGAGCTTGAGCTGCCAAGAATTGCTGGTGGATCAGATGTATGGGATGAGGGGAATGGAGAATCAAAGGTGACTTCTAGAATTCAGGCTACCATGAGCGCATGGTCACCAGAGCCATTCTCTACCATGTGGAAAACCATGGAGGAACAAACTTGAGAAAATGACCAAAAGATTTTTTCTGGACATGTTAGCTTTGGATGTCTGAGTTTGTCCAAGTGTGGAGAACAGTTCCCAGCTGTGGATACCACTCTGAGGTAGAGTAGTTTTCTGGGTTCTAAGAATTTGGAGATCATCAGCCTATAGCTGATTTGAAAGCCACTGGTGGTGCGATGATTACGCATTTGGGTGCTACCAAAAGGTCTGCAGTTTGAATCTACCAGTCGCTCCTTGGAAACCCTGTGGGGAAGCTCTACTCTGTCCTATAGGGTCCCTATGAGTCAGAAACCACCGGGTAGCGACTTTTTTTTTGTTTTGTTTTAATACTAAGCTCAGAAAAGTTGTGTGTCAGGGTTGTATTTTTTCACAATACTTATTCAAGCAGTTCGAATCTACCAGCCACTCCTTGGAAACCCTATGGGTCAATTCTACTCTGTCCTTTAGGGTCACTATGAGATAGAATCGACTCAACAGCAATGAACTTAGTCTTAGAGGAGCACTTTGTCTGTCAAAGCTGAAAGTTTTACTTCATACTTTTTAAAACTGCCATGTCTCATGTTACATGGCTACCCTTACAGGAGCATTTTTGGTGCTAACTTGACTTGTTCTTGGTGAACGGCTCTGTATTCATTTTCTAGGGCTGCCATAGTAAATTACCAAAATCTCAGTGTCTTTAAAAAAACGTATAATCCATACAGTCCAAGAAGCTGGACTATATGAAGAAGGGGGGGCACCAGGACTGGAGGAAGACTCATTAACAGCCTAGACATGCAGATGACACAACCTTGCTTACTGAAAGTGAAGAGGACTTGAAGCACTTACTGATGAGGATCAAAGACTTCAGCCTTCAATATGGATTACACTTCAACATAAAGAAAACAAAAATCCTCACAACTGGAACAATAAAAAAATCACAATAAACAGAGAAAATACTGACGTTGTCAAGGATTTCATTTTACTTGGATCCACAATCAACGCCCACGGAAGCAGCCGTCAAGAAATCAAACGACATATTTTATTGGGCAAATCTGCTACAAAAGACCTCTTTAAAGTGTTAAAAATCGAAGATGTCACTTTGAGGACTAAGGTGTGCCTGAACCAAGCCATGATATTTTCAGTCGCCTCATATGCAGCTAAAGCTGGACAATGAATAAGGAAGACAAAAGAACTGAAACTTGAATTATGTTGTTGGTGAAGAATAATGAATATACCATGGACTGCCAGAGGAATGAACACACCTGTCTTGGAAGAAGTACAGCCAGAATGCTCCTTAGAAAGGTGGGTGGCAAGACTTGGTCTCACGTACTCTGGACATATTATCAGGAGGAATCAGTCCCTGGAAAAAGACATCGTGCTTGGTAAAGTAGAGAGTCAGTGAAAAAGACAAAGATCCTCAATGAGACAGATTGAGACAGTGGCTGCAACAGTGGGCTCAGACATAGCAATGAGAAAGGCCCAGGGCTGGGCACTGTTTCGTTCTGTTGTACACAGGGTCTCTATGTGTTGGAACTGACCCAACAGCACCTAACAACAACATCATAAACTCACTGGATCTCCTGGGGATAGAATGTCATATTCACTGCAGAGTAGATAGAGTTTCTTTGTTTGTTTCTTTACCATATTTACTAATACTATGACTTACATTTGATAACTTCCACAATCTGCTGGATCGCTTTTCTTTGGAATGGACACAAACGTGCATCTCTTGCAGTCTGTTGGCCAGGTAGCTAGCTTCCAAATTTCTTTGCATAGTGGAGTGGGCATGTACAGTGCTGCATCTGTTTGTTGAACCAACTCAGTGGGTATTCTGTCAGCTCCTGGAGCCTTGTCTTTCGCCAGTGCCTTCAGTGTAGCTTGGACTTCTTGCTTCACTACTACCAGTTCTTCATCATGTGCCACCTCATGAAGCAACTGAAAGTCGACCATTTCTTTTGGTACTGTGACTCTGTGTATTCTTTCCGTCTTTTGTGTATGTGTGCTTTAAGTGAAACTTTACAAATCAAGTCAGTCTGTCATACATAAATTTGTGTACAGCTTGCTATGTACTCCTAGTTCCTCTCCCACTAATGAGACAGCACACTCCTTCTCTCAGCCCTGTATTCCCCGTGTCCATTCAGCCACTTTCTGTCCCCCTCTGCTTCTCATCTCCCCTCCAAACGGAGCTGCCCACATAGTCTCATGAGTCCACTTGAGACAAGAAGGTCTCTCCTCACCACTATCATTTTCTATCCTATAATCCAGTCAATCCGTCTGAAGAGTTGGCTTTGGGAATGGTTCCAGCCGTGGGCCAACAGAAGGTCTGGGGACCGTGACCTCCAGGATTCCTCTAGTCTCAGTCAGATCATTAAGTCTGATTTTTTTATGGGACTTTGAGGTCTGCATCTCACTGCTCTCGTGCTCCGTCAGGGATGCTCTGTTTCGTTCCCTGTCGGGGCAGTCTTCGGCTGTAGACAGACACCATCTAGTTCTTCTGGTTTCAGGCTGATGTAGTCTCAGATTTACGTGGCCATTTCTGTCTTTTGGACTCATAATTACCTTGTATCTTTGGTGTTCTTCATTCTCCTTTGCTCCAGGTGGGTTGAGACCAATGGATGCATCTTAACGGCCGCTTGATAGTGTTTTTAAGACTGCAGATGCCACTCACCAAAGTGGGATGCAGAATGTTTTCTTAATAGATTTTATTATGCCAATTGACCTAGATGTCCCCTGAAAACATGGTCCCCCAACTGCTGCCCCTGCTACTCTGGCCTTCGGAGCATTGGTTTATTCAGGAAACTGCTTTTGATTTAGTCCAGTTATGCTGACCTCTCCTTTATTGTATGTTGTCTTTCTCTTCACCTAAAATAGTTCTTGTCTACTATCTAAATTTGCGAATATCCTTCTCCCTCCCTTTCTCCCCACCCTCATAACCATCAAAGAATATTTTCTTCTCTGTTTAAACTATTTCTTGAGTTCTTATAATAGTGGTCTCATACAATATTCGTCCTTTTGCAACTGACTAATTTCACTCAGCATAATGCCCTCCAGATTCCTCCAAGCTATGAAATATTTCACGGATTCATCATTGTTCCTAATCTATGTGAAGTATTCCATTGTGTGAATGTACCACAATTTATTTATCCATTCATCTGTTGATGGGCACCTTGGTTACTTCCATCTTTTTGCTATTGTAAACAGTGCTGCAATGAACATGGTTGTGCATATATCTGTTCATATAAAGGCTCTTATTCTCTAAGATATATTCCAAGGAGTGGGATTGCCATATCCTATGGTAGTTGCATTTCTAGCTTTTAAGGAAATGCCAGCTTGATTTCCAAAGTGGCTGCACCATTTTAAATTCCACCAGCGGTGAATAAGTGTTCCAGTCTCTCTACAACCTCTCCAACATTTATTATTTTGTGATTTGGGATTAATGGCAGCCTTGCTGGAGTGAGATGGTATCTCATTGTAGTTTTGATTTACATTTCTCTAATGGCTAATGATTGTGAGAATTTCCTCATGTATCTGTTACCTGCCTGAATGTCTTCTTCGGTGAAGTGCCTGTTCCTATCCTTTGCCCATTTTTAAAATGGATTATTTGTCTTTTTGTTGTTGAGTTTTTGCAATATCATGTAGATTTTAGAGATCAGAGGCTGATCGGAAATGTTATAGCTAAAAACTGTTTCCCAGTCTGTAGGTAATCAGTTTACTCTTCTGGGGAAGACTTTGGATGAGCATAAGTGTTTGATTTTAGGAGTTATCTAATTTCTCTTTCGTGCTCGCACATTGTTAGTAATGTTTTTTGTACTGTTTATGCTATGTATTAGGGCTCCTAGTGTTGTCCCTGTTTTTCTTCCACGATTTTTATCATTTTAGATTTCATATTTAGGTCTTTGATACATTTTCAGTTAGTTTTTGTGCATGGTGTGAGGTATGGATCTTGTTTCAGTTTTTTGTGGAGGGATAGCCAGTTATGCCAGCACCATTTGTTAAGAGGCTATCTTTCCCCCATTTAACTGACTTTGAGCCTTTATCAAATATCAGCTAATCAGTGAATGGATTTATGTCTGGTTTCTCAGTTCTGTTCCATTGGTCTATGTGTCTGCTGCTGTACCGGTACCAGGCTGTTTTCACTACTATGGCGGTATAATAAGTTCTAAAATCAGGTAACGTGATGCCTCCCACTTTGTTCTTCTTTTTCAGTAATGCTTTATTTATCTGGGGCCTCTTTCCCTTCTATATGAAGTTGGTGATTTGTTTCTCCATCACATTAAAAAATGTCCTTGGAATTTGGATTGGAATTGCAGCGTATCTATAGATCGCTTTCAGTAGAAGAGACATTTTTACAATGTTCAGTGTTCCTATCTATGATCAAGGTATGATTGTCCACTTACGTCTCTTTTGGTTTCTCGTAGTAGTGTCTTGTAATACTATCTTCTATGGTCTTCTTTGTCTCTGGTTACAGTTATTCCTAGTATTTTATCTTCTTGGGGGCTACTGTAAATGGCATTGATTTGGTGATTTCCTCTTTGATGTTCTTTTTGTTGGTGTAGAGGAATCCAACTGATTTTTGTATGTTTATCTTGTATCCTGATACTCTGCTGAACTCTTCTATTAGTTTCAGTAGTTTTCTTGAGGATTCTTTAGGGTTTTCTCTGTATAAGATCATGTCATCTGCAAATAGAGATACTTTTATTTCTTCTTTACCAATCTGGATGCCCTTTATTTCTTTATCTGGCCTAATTGCTCTGGCTAGGACCTTCAGCACACTCTTGTACAAGAGTCGTGATAAAGGGCATCCTTGTCTGGTTCCCGATCTCAGGGAATGCTTTCAGACTCTCTCCATTAAAGGTGATGTTGGCTGTTGGCTTTATATAAATGCCCTTTATTGTGTTGAGGAATTTTCCTTCTATTCCTATTTTCTGGGAGTTTTTATCATGAATGGGTGTTGAACTTTGTCAAATGCCTTTTCTGCATCAATTGATAAGATCATGTGGTTCTTGTCCTTTGTTTTACCTATATGGTGGATTACTTTGATTGTTCTTCTAATGTTGAACCATCCCTGCATACCTAGTATGAATCCCACGTGGTCATGGTGAATTATTTTTTTGATATGTTATTGAATTCTATTGGGTAGAATTTTGTTGAGGATTTTTGCATCTAAGTTCGTGAGGAATATAGGTCTGTAATTTTTGTGTGTGTGTGGTGTCTTTACCTGGTTTTGGTATCAGGGATATGCTGGCTTCATAGAATGAGTTTGGGAGTATTCCATCTTTTTCAATGCTCTAAAATACCTTTACTAGTAGTAGTGTTAACTCTTCCCTGAAAGTTTGGTAGAACTCACCAGGGAAGCTGTCAGGGCCAGGGCTTTTTTGTTGTTGTTGTTGGGAGATTTTTAATTTTTTTAGTTACCTTTCTCAACCTCTCTTTCTGTTATGGGTTTATTTAATTGTTCTACCTCTGTTTCTGTTAGTTTAGGTAGGCAATGTCTTTCTAGAAATTCATCCATTTCTTCTAGGTTTTCAAAGTTGTTAGAGTATGATTTTTCATACTAATCTGATATGATTTTTTTAATTTCAGTTGGGTCTGTTGTGATGTTGGGTAATTTGCTTCTTCTCCTGTTTTTCTTTTGTCCGTTTGGCCAATGTTTTAGCAATTTTGTTAATTTTTTCAAAGAACCAGCTTTTGGTCTTGTTAACTCTTTCAATTTTTTTTTTCTGTTCTCTCATTTAATTCTGCTCTACTTTTTATTATTTAATTTCTTCTGATGCCTGAGGGTTTCTTTTGTTGCTCTCTTTCTATTTGTTCAAGTTGTAGGGATAATTCTTTGATTTTGGCCCTTTCTTCTTTTTGGATGTGTGCATGTATTGCTGTAAATTGACCTCTGAGCACTGCTTTGCCTGTGTCTCAAAGGTTCTGGTAGGAAGTGTTTTCATTCTCATTGGATACTGTGAATTTCTTTATTCCATCCTTAATTTCTTCTATAACCCAGTCGTTTTTGAGCAAGGTATTGCTCAGTTTCTGAGTGTTTGATTTCTTTTCTCTGCTTTTTTTTTGTTTTTGATTTTGATTTCTACTTTTATAGCTTCATGGTCAGAGAAGATGCTTTGCAATATTTTGATGTTTTGGATTCTGTTAAGGTGTGCTTTATGGCCTAATATGTAGTCTCTGCCAGAGAATGTTCCATATGTATTGGAAAAGAAAGTATACTTGGCTGCTGTTGGGTGGAGTGTTCTGTATATGTATGTGAAGTCAAGTTGGTTGATTGTGGCATTTAGATCTTCAGTGTCTTTACTGAGCTTCTTTCTGAATGTTCTGTTCTTCACCAAAGTGGTATGTTGAAGTCACCTAATATTGTTGTGGAGCTGTCTATCTCACTTTACAATGTTGTTAGAGTTTGTTTTATCGTGTGTGTAAATATTTAGTATGGTGATATCCTCCTGGTATATTGTCTGTTTAATCATTATATAGTGTCCTTCCTTATCCCTTTTGGTGAATTTAACTTTAAAGTCTATTTTCTCAGAAATTAATATTGCCACTCTTGCTCTTTTTTGATTGTTGTTTGCTTGATATATATTTTTTCCATCCTTTGAGTTTTAGTTTGTGTCTTTAAGGAGTGTCTCTTGTAGGCAGCATATAGACGGATCGTGTTTTTAAATCCATTCTTTCACTCTCTGTCTCTATTGGTGCATTTAGTCCATTTACATTCAGCATAATTATGGTAGTTATGAGTTTTGTGCCATCATTTTGATATGTTTTTTTGTATGTTCTTGAGTTTCTTTTTTCTGCTTGGTTTTTTGTAGTGAGTAGTTTTTCTTTGTATATTGTCTTTTCCTCTTATTCATTGTTGATTTTTTTTTTCTGAGTTGTTACGTTTTTCTTGTATTTTATTTCGATGTGTAGGACTGTTAGTCTCCTTTTTGGTTACCTTAATATTTACCATTGTTTTTCTAAGTTTAAACCTAACTTTTATTTCTTTCTATCCCCTTGACTATCTCTCTGTATGAAAGATCTATGACTACATTTTTCAGTCCCTCTTTATTATTTTAGTATTGTCATCCTTTACATAGTAACATCACTGTTTCCCTGTTCTGAGCATTTTTTAAATCTTGATTTATTTTTGTAATTTCCCTACCTGGGTTGATATCTGGTTGCTCTGTCCTGCATTCTGGTCTTGGGTTGATATCTGATATTGTTGATTTTCTAACCAGAAAACCCTCTTTACTATTTCTTCTAGGGTTTTTTTTTTTTTTTTTACAAATTCCCTAATCTTCTGTTTATCTGGAAATGTCCTAATTTCACCTTCATATTTGAGAGACAGTTTTGCTGGATATATGATTCTTGGCTGGCAATTTTTTTCCTTCATCACTTTATATAAGTCATCCCATTGCCTTCTTCCCTGCATGGTTTCTCTCTCTCGAGTACTCTGAGCTTATTCTTATTGAGTCTCCTTTGTAGGTGACTTTTTGTTTATTCCTAGCTGCTCTTGAAATTCTCTCTTTGTCTTTGGTTTTGGCAAGTTTGTTTATAATATGTCTGCGTGACTTTCTTTTGAGATCTACCTTATGTGGGGTTCAATGAGCATTTTGGATAGATATCTGCTGCTCATCTTTCACAGTATCAAGGAAGTTTTCTGCCAACAAATCTTCAACAATTCTCTCTGTTTTTTCTGTTATCCCTCCCTAATCTGATACTTCAATCACTCATAGGTTATTTCTCTTGATAGAGTCTTGAATGATTCTTAGGGTTTCTTCATGTTTTTTTTTTTTTAATAATTTTATCTGATTTTTCTTCAAATATATTGGTGTCACATTATTTATCTTCAATCTCACCAATTCTGCTTTCCATTTCCGCAATACTGTTCCTCTGTCTACTGAGTTGTCTAATTCTGTAATTTTATTGTTAATCTTCTGAACTCCTGATTGCTTTCTTTCTATGGATTGTTGAAGCCTATTTAATTTTTCTTTATGTTCTTGAGTAACCTTTTTAATTTCTTCAGCTACTTTATCTGTGTGTTCTTTGGCTTGTTCTGCATTTTGCCTGATCTACCTGATCTCTTGAAAGTTCTGTATATTAACCTTTTGTATTCTACATCTGGTAATTCCAGGAAAACACCTTCATCTGCAAGATTCCTTGATTCTTTGTTTTGAGAGATTGTTGAAGTGATCATGGTCTGCTTCTTTATGTGATCTGATATTGACTGCTGTCTCTGAGCCATCTGTAAGTTATGTTATTTTTTTACTTTTGCTTTTTGTTTTGTTTTGTTTTTGATATGCCCAAATAGGCTGCTTGAGTGAGCTCGCTTGATCATTTGCAACTTTCAAGATTTAACGTCCTGTCACCAGATTGCCAGAGCTGTTACCAGATATATGAGCCTAGGAGTCCATTCACTTTTCTTGTATAGATTCACCTCAGGTATCTAGGTAGTTGGTCATCAAATCCTATAGTCTTAGATGGGGAGGGGTGATTGCTGTAGACACAGGTATCTGGTTGCAGCAGGGGGTCACACTCTGAACAAAGGCAGGGGGCTGACAACCATCTCCCAAGTGTCTGTGAGGAAAGTGCACCCCTGTTTTCTATAGTGCACAGGTAGGTGGGTTCTGCAGTCAGACCACAGGCACCCTATACTTTTGTTTGTAAGGACTGGGAGGCACCTGTTATCCTTGGACCCCTGTCGTGGGTGTCTAGATGATGTGGGTGGAGCCACCAGTCCTCAGGCCCCCGAAGTAGGTAGGTGAGGACCCTGTTTAATAGGCAGAGCAGTGTCAAACATCAAAAACACACCTCTCCACTGCAAGGTGAAACAGTTGAAGTTGGATACAAAGCACATACACCATTGCAGTAACAAGGGCCTAATCTCCCGAAATGGGCCTACACAGGTCCATGCAGGCGTGAAAGGTATTCAAAGTCTGTGGACCATTTGTGCCTGGAAAGGAGCTTCTTCTGTCCTGAGCTCCCCAGCTTAGTGGAGCTGGCAGATTATCTTTTCCCCCAATCGTTAATTTATTCCTTCTCCAAGGCCAAAGAATGGCTCAGTGCACAGCAACACCTATCTCAGGTGCAGGGAAATCTACAGCTACTGAAGCCATCTTGGGGGCTGAGCGCACAGTAAAACGAATGCAAGGACTTAGCTTTTGCCAACAGCACTGTTCTTCTCTGGTTCCGGAGTTGTGAGTAGACTGTGAGACTTGCTGTCTCCCCCTGAGGAAACTGCATCCTGAATGCTACTGCCAGCCCTGCCACTGTCCCTCCAGGGGACTGTGTCCAAGGGGTGCCATTTCTCACCAAGTCAGGTCCGGCAACTGCTCGCCACTTCTGAACCGTGTCTCCCTCCCCCTGCCACTCAGTCTGATTCCCTAACTTTGCCTTTGATGTTCAGGGCCCTTATCTTGTCAGGTATAAAATTGTTCCACTTGTTTTTTCAGGTCTTTGTTTTTTTTCTTTTTTTGGTTTTTGTTGTAAGAGGGATCACTGGAAGTGTCTGACTACTCTGCAATCTTGACTCCACCTCTCTCTATCTTCTTTTGATGCTTTCTGCGTCATTTAATATTTTCCCTGTAGAATCCTTCAATATTGCAACACAAGGCTTGAATTTTTTCTTCAGTTCTTTCATTTTGAGAAATGCTGAGCATGTGCTTCCCTTTTGATTTTCTAACTCCAGGTCTTTGCACATTTCATGGTAATATTTTACTTTGTCTTCTTGAGGTGCCCTTTGAAATTTTCTGTTCATCTCTTTTACTGCATCATTTTCTTTTTGCTTTAGCTACTCTACATTCAAGAGCAAATTTCGGAGTCTTTTCTGACATCCATTTTGGTCTTTTTTTCTTTCCCGGCTTTTTAATGACCTCTTGCTTTCTTTTTTTTTCTGACAGACATACATATATATTTCATTTTATATCTTTATTGTCATACTTTAGATGAAGGTTGACAGAACAAACCAGGTTCCCATTAAACAATTAGTACACATATTGTTTCGTGACACTAATTACCAACCCCACAATATGTCAACACTCTCCCCTTCTTGACCCTGGGTTCCCTATGACCAGCTTTTCTGTCCACTCCTGCCTTCTAGCCCTTGCCCCTGGGCTGGTGTGCCCCTTTAGTTTTGCTTTATGGGTCTGTCTAATCTTTGTCTGAAGGGTGAACCTCAGGGGTGACTTTATTACTGAGCTAAAAGTGTGTCCAGGGGACGTATTCAGCATTTCTCCAGTCTCTGTCAGGCGAGTAATCTGGTCTTTTTTGTGAGTTAGAATTTTGTTCTACATTTTTCTCCAGCTCTCAGACCCTCTATTGTGATCCCTGTCAGAGCAATGACCTCTTACTTTCTTCAAGTATGATGTCCTTGATGTCATTCCACAACTCATCTGGCCTTCAATCATTAGCCTTCGATTCATCAAATCTATTCTTGAGATAGTCTCTAAATTCAGGTGAGATATAATCAAGGTTGTACTTTGGCTCTCGTAGACTTGCATATGAGAAATTGATGGTCTGTTCCACAGTCAGCCCCTGGTCTTGTTCTGACTGATGATATTGAGCTTTTCCATTGTCTCTTTCCACAGATGTAGACATTTGATTCCTGTATATTCCATCTGGTGAAGCCCATGTGTATACTCATCATTTAAGTTGTTGAAAAAAGGTATTCGCAATGAAGAAGTCGTTGGTCTTGCAAAATTCTATCATGCTGTCTCCAAGGCCAGATTTTCCAACTACTGTTCCTTCTTCTTTGTTTCCAACTTTCACATTGCAATCATCAGTAATTATCAATGCATCTTGATTGCATGTCTGATCAATTTCAGACTGCAGAAGTTGGTAAAAATCTTCAGTTTCTTCATCTTTGGCATTAGCAGTTGGTGCATAAATTTGAATCATAGTCATATTAACTGCTTGTCATGGATTGAAATGTGTCCCTAAAAAAATCTGTCAGTTGGCTAGGCCATGATTCCCAGTATTGTATGATTATCTACCATTTAGTCATCTAATGTGATTTCCCTATGTGGTGTAAATCCCGTCACAATGATGTGATGAGATGGATTAGTCACAGTTATATTGATGAGTTCTATAAGATTAGATAGTGTCTTAAGCTAATACCTTTTGAGGTATAAAAGAGATAAGCAAGCAGAGAGATATGGGGACCTCATAACACCAAAAAAGCATCCCCAGTAGCACAGCATGTCCTTTGGACCCAGGGTCCCTGCACCTGAGAAGCCCCTTGACCAGAAGATTGATGATGGAGACCTTCCCACAGAGCTGACAGAGAAAGTTGCCTCTGGAGCTGACACCCTGAATTTTGAATTCTAGCCTACTAGACTGTGAGAAAATTAATTTCTCTTTGTTAAAGCCACCCACTTGTGGTATTTCTATTATAGCACCACTATATGACTAAGACACTGGTCTTCCTTGTAGGCATATGGATATTATCCTATCACTGACAGCACTGTACTTCAGGATAGATCTTGAAATGTTCTTTTTGATGATGAACTCTCTTCGATTTGGCACAGTCATCCATAAAAAAAAAAGTCCATATGATTGTCCAATTCAAAATGGTGAATATCAGTCCATTTCAGCTCACTAATGCCTAAGATATTGATGTTTATGTGTTCCATTTCATTTTTTAATGATTTCTAATTTTCCTAGATTCATACTTCATTCATTCTATGTCTGTGTTATTATTGGAAGTTTGCAGCCGTTTCTCCTCGTTTTCAGTCATGCCACATCAGCAAATGAAGGTCTCGAAAGCTTGATTCCATGCATGTCATTGAGGTCAACTCTACTTTGAGGAGTGTGTGCGGTTTTGTTCTTCTGTAACTTGTATCTTTTAAAATAAATCTTATAAAGCTTTTGTTTAATTAGATGGTTTTGAAAATTCATCTAAAATCATTGCTAAGCTTTCTGTTACAACTCATCAATTGCATTTAATTTCTATTAGGTTTTCTGTTTAGACTATTGTATAACATTCAATAATAGTTTTTATATCAATTCACAACCATTATAATTTCTTTCTCTTTTTTGGGGGGGGTGTTTAAATCTGAAATATAATTATGAATAGAAGTGTTAATAGCAGATATTATTTTCTCGTTTCTTCTGTTAAATAAAGGTTTGAACTTAAAACTGTTGGATGATCTCTTTCATCTAAAAAACTTCAAGTTTTTTTTTTAAGAAATAAACTATTAGTCTTATTTTGTTTATTTATTTTATATATATAACTATATATGTCTTTCTTTACTCTCTGGTTCTTTTTAAGATTTTTATTGTATTCATGTACTGAAGTTTCACTACATTATATCTTGATTCAGATTTATTTTTACTTTGCCCTCTTGGGATATCTTTGCCTTCCCTAATCTAAGGATTTATATGTTTCATTGTTTTTAGTCACTAGTTCTCCAAATGTTTTTTCCTATATTTTTGAAGGGATAGAATTCCTCCACGTTTTGTGAATATACGTACATCATATTTACAATCACGTTTTTAAAATGATTTTGCCCACGAGGTAGCTAATATTTTCCTAAATTAAAGAAGTGGGGAAAACAGCACAATACAGAAATAATGAATGCCACATCAGATCAGTTATTTGATGCCATGTCTTATGACTGCCAATGCAACATATTGTTTTTTATCCATGTCTCCCTGTTTATGTGCTAGTATCCAGTCCTGTGAACTCATTTCAAGGGCTGTGTGCCTGACCCGGAAGCAGCTTTCAGCATTTTCCCCAGGTCTAAATAGAAGAGGATGTTTTTTCTTCTGTAAAAAGAAATCCAAATAGGGTTTTGTTTTGTCCCTTTTATTTTTATTTTATCCATTGAAAGAGAAATAAATATTTATTTGTAGTCTATTTACAAAACTTTTTCACCTGTCTTTATTTTTAATTTTCCCCCATAATTTTGTGATATGGGTATTAGCATTTATTACATTATACACAAAAAGAAAGGACAAGGAGAAAAAATTCTGATGATAGTTTCAGAGAAGAAACAAAAGTGGAAGAAACAAGCCTTAAATCTGGACCATGACCATACATGGGAGGTAAAACTTTTATTCACCACCTTCACTGGGTGACACCTAAAATATTTCAGGATTTCTGTCAGGATTAAATTGTAGTTTATACTTCACACAACCTCTTAAGGTTGATATCACCACTGACATTTTATAGATGATACAATTGATACGAGGAGATTTTAAGTAGTTTTCTCCAAATGTCCAGCTAAATTATATATATATAAAACCTTTTAAAACACTTACCCTGTACACCAAACCCATTGCCATAGAGTTGATTCCAACTCACAGCTACCCGATATTATCTCTCAACTATTTGGAATTGGTGAATCTAAAGGATGGTACACTCTTTAATGACATAGAACAGAAAGAGAGAGAGAAAGGAAAGAAGTAAAGGAAGGGAGGGAGGGAGGAAGAGAAAGAGAGAGGGAGGAAGGAAGGAAGGTGGGAAGAAAGAAACAGAAGTTACTAAAATAGAAATTCTCTGTATATAGTAGAGGATCAACAATATATATAAAAGAATTTTTATTCCCAGATGAAATTGTTTTAGTGTTAAAAATTTATTCATTTTAGCAAATTCTTGTGTTTATATTTCGTCATATGTCCTGGCTCTAACATATTCTCATTCAACAGCGAGTTATTCTAAAAAAACCCAAATCTAATGATTGATAGAAGAAGACATATACACTATCACAGAAAAATGGCTTCTCAGAGCCTCCTAACGAACTCCAAATAATGTATTGCTCCCAATTCAAAAGTATCTGTTCTTAGGAGATTTTGCTTACAAAGAAACACCCATGTTGTCTCCTTAGTAAGTCACGGTGTACATATTATGTAAAGGAATATCCTCCAATGGCTTCCAAGTTTGAAATAAATTACATATCATCATGACGTGTATTGCCTTGCATTGTTGTTGTTAGTTCCCTCAAGTCAGTTCCAAATCATAGTGGCACTATGTACAACAGAATGAAACACTGCCAGGTCCTGTGTCTTCTTAGGTCTTCCTTATTCATAGTCCAGCTTTCACGTGCATATGAGGCAATTGAAAACACCGTGGCTTGGATCAGGGACACTTGAGTCTTCAAGGTGACATCTTTCCTTTTTAACTCTTTAAAAATTTCTTTTGCAGCAGATTTTCCCAATGCAATGCATCATTTGATTTCTTGACTGATGTTTCCATGGGTGTTGATTGTGGATCCAAGTAAAATGAAATCCTTGACAATTTCAATCTTTTCTCCATTTGTCATGATGTTGCTTATTGCTCCACTGATGAGGATTTTTGTTTTCTTTATGCTGAGGTGTAATTCATACCTAAGTCTTTTTATAGTCTTTGGTCTTTATCAGTAAGTGCTTCAAGTCCTGTTCAGGTTCAGCAAGCAAGGTTGTGCAATCCGCATATCACAGGATGTTAATGAGTCTTCTTCCAATCATGATGCTCTGTTCTTCATACAGTTCAGTTTCTTGGACTATGTGCACTGCATACAGATTGAATAATTATAGTGAAAGGATTCAACCCTGATGCACACCTTTCCTGACTTTAAACCATGCAGTAGTAGCCCATTGTTCTGTTTGAATGACTGCCTCTTGATCTATGCAGAGGTTCCCCATGAGCACAATTAAGTGTTCTGGAATTCCCATTTTTTGTGATGTTATCCATAATTTGTTATGATTCACAGAGTCAAATTCCTTTGCATAGTCAATAGAACACAGGTAAACATCTTTCCGATATTCTCTGCTTTCAGCCAGGATCCATCTGACATCAACAATGACTTACCTGTTCCCACGTCCTCTTTTGAATCCTGCTTGAATTTCTGACAGTTTCTGTCAATGCACTGCTGCAGCCAGTGTTGAATGATCTTCAGCAAAAATTCACTTGCGTGTGATACTGATGATAATTTCTGCATTTGGTTGAAACACCTTTCTTTGGAATAGGCATAAATATGGATCTCTTCCAGTCATTTGGCCAGGTAGCTGCATTCCAAATTTCTTGGCTTAGACAAATGAGCACTCCCAGTACTGCATTTGTTTGTTGAAACATCTCAGTTAATATTCCATCAATTCCTGTAGCCTTGTTTTTCTCCAATGCCTTCAGTACTGCTTGGACCTCTTCCTTCGGTAGCGTTGCTTCCTGATCATATGCTGCCTCCTGAAATGGTTGAACATCTGCCAATTCTTTTTGGTGTAGTGACTCAGTGTATTCCTTCCATCTTCTTTTGCTACATTCTGAGTCGTTCAATATTTTTTCTGTAGAATCCTTCACTATTGCAACTTGAGGCTTGAATTTTTTCTTCAGCTCTTTCAGCTTGAGAAATGCTGAGGGTGTTCTTCCCTTTTGATTTCTAACTCCAGATCTTTGTATATGTCATTATAATACTTTGCTTAGTCTTCCGTAGCTACTCTTTGAAATCTTCTGTTTAACTCTTTTACTTCATCTTTTCTTCTGTTCTTTTTAGCTACTAGATGTTCAAGAGCACATTTCAGAGTCTCTTATGACATCCATTTTAATCTTTTCTTTCTTTCTTGCCCTTTTAATGACCTCTTGTTTTCTTTGTATGTCTGATGTCCTTGATGTCACTCCACTGCTCATCTGGTCTTCAGTCATTAGTGTCCGACATGTCAAATCTATTCTTGAGATGGTCTCTAAATTTGGGTGGGATATACTCATGGTCATACTTTGGCTCTCATACACTTGTTCTAATTTTCTTCAGCTTCAACTGGAACTTGCATATGAGCAGTTGACTGTTCTGCAGCTGGCCCCAGCCGTGTTCTGACTGATGGTATTGAGCTTTTCCATCATCTCTTTGCACAGATGTAGTCAATTTGATTCCTGTGTATTCCATCCAGTGAGGCCCACGCTTATACTTGCTGTTTATGTTGTGGAAAAAAGTTATTTGCAATGAAGAAGTCGTTTGTCTTGCAAAATTCTATCATGTGATCTCTGGTATCATTTCTATCACCAAGGCCATATTTTCAACTACCGATCCTTCTTTGTTTCCAATTTCTCATTCCAATCACCCGTAGTTATCAATGCATCCTGATTGCACATTCCATAAATTTAAGACTGCAGAAGTTGGTAAAAATCTTCAATTTCTTCATCTTTGTCCTTAGTGGTTGGTGTGTAAATTTGAATAGATTGTATTAACTGGTATTCCTTGTAGGCGTATGAATATTATGCCATCACTGGCAGTGTTGTACTTCTGGATAGATCTTGAAATGCTCTTTTTAGTGATTAGTGCACAGCCATATTCATTGCAGCACTGTTTGCAAAAGCAAAAAGATGGAAACAACCAAGATGCCCATCAACAGATGAGTGGACAAACAGATTATGGTATATTCACATAATGGAATATTACACAGTGATAAAGAACAACGATGAATCCATGAAACATCTCATAACATGGAGGAATCTGGAAGGCTTCATGCTGAGGGAAATTAGTCACAGAAGGACAAATATTGTACGAGACCATTTTTATAAGAACTCAAGAAAAGATTTAAATACAGTAGAAAACATTATTTAATGGTTGCCAGTGTGGGGAGGGATGGAGAAGGGTTTTCACTAATTAGATAGTAGATGGAATTATTTCAGGTGAAGGAAAGGACAACACACAATGCAGGGGAAGTCAGCACAACAGGACTTATCCAAAAACTAAGGAGTTTCCAGGATACGACCAAACATTTTGAGGGATAGAGTAGCAGGGGCGGGGGTCTGGGGACCATGGTTTCAGGGGATATCTAGGTCAATTGGCATAACAAAGCATATTAAGAAAACGTTGTTCATCTGACTTTGTTGAGTGGCATCTGGGGTCTTAAAAGCTAGCAAACTGCCATCTAAGATGCATCAATTGCTCTCAACCCATCTGGAGCAAAGGAGAATGAAAAACATAAAAGACGCAAGGAAAATATTAGCCCAAGAGACAGAAAGGGCAACATAAAGCAGAGACTCCATCAGCCTGAGACCAGAAGAACCAGATGGTGCCTGGCTACCACCAATAACTGCACTGAAGGGGAACATAGCAGAGAATCCCTGATGAAGCAGGAGAAAAGTGGGATGCAGACCTCAAATTCCAGTAAAAAGACCAGACATAATGGTCTGACTGAGATGGAGGTACCCCAGAGGTCATGACCCCCAGACTGTCTGTCAAAACTAAAACCATTCTTGAAACCAACTCTTCAGACAAAGATTAGACTATAGGACATAAAATGATACTGGTGAGGAGTGTGATTCTTAGCTTAAGTAGACACATGAAACTATATGGACAGCTCCTATCTGGAGTCAAGGTGAGGAGGGAGAGGAGAACAGGAGCTGGTTGAATGGACACAGGGAACACAGGTGGAGAGAAGGAGTGTGCTGTCACATTGTAGTGAGAGCAGCTAGGGTCACATAATAATGTGTACATAAGTTTTTGTATGAGAAACTGACTTGGATTGTAACTTTTCACTTAAAGCACAATAAAAAAAAAGAAAAGAAAATCTAGTATAGACTCATAAACAACTTTTATGACCTTCGGGAGATGATGCTTTTCTTCTAAATTTATATCCTAAGATTTGCTGAAGCAGTGCATCTGCTCCCGTTGAGGAGCTGTATTTCATCCTTGGGTGTTCTGTGCACAATAATGCCAAAGCAAGCTTTCTCGAAGTCAGGTATCATTACCTGGATCTTCTGCTCAGAAATCCACGATGAATTATCATTGCCAATTACTAGCTACACAGTTATTTTAATTCATATATATATATATATATATATCTCTTCAGTTTCTCTACTATGCATTCCCTTCTACCCACCCACCCAATTTCCAAAGTTCTAGTTAACCAGACCTTTTACTGGAGCATCTATATGACATGGTCATTGTAGCTGCCGTGACTCTGCTCAAGCTTTCCGCAAAGAAGAAGTGCATTCTGTCACTCTGGTTCCCTGATGCCTGGCTGACACAAAGTATTGCACAGTGGCACCTTCACTTACTCATTTCTCTTTTTTTGAATTTTTTTTTTATTTAAAACTCAAGTTATATGATGATTAAGTAATAGAAATGTTATAAATTTAAAAAGAAAAAGTATAGAGAGTATAAAGAGATTAAGAATGAGAGCATGAGATGAGACAGTGAAAGATTTCAGGCCCTTCCCGCCTCCCTGTCACAGCTGGCCACCCCCAATAATCTTTGGTTTCTATATATTTGCTTATTTCATATAAGTAAGATCATACAGTAGTTGTCCTTTTGTGACTAACTTTCTTCAATCAGCATGATGTTTTCAAAGCCTAGCAAGAATTTTCAAATTCCAACTATAGCTAACCTCAGTTTCTGCTATCATTCCCAGTTCTCCATCCTTTCTCCAACTAGTGTACCCCCTTTGCCTTTTCTGTTGCTGCCCCATTCTGCCTTTCAGTGGCTGAGCCCTGCTTTTTGCTCCCTCCTTGGTCTCTGTATCCCTCTAGCACACTGCTGGCAGGTTCCATCTCTGAATCTTGTCTCTGGAGCTTTCCCTCCATCCAACACACACGACCTAGCTCTATCTCTTTCTAGATCCTGAAGTCTACAGTCCTCCCCACATATTCACAAACATACACAGACCTCTAGGTTGACATAGGCAACCCACCCAGACACAACCAGTTAAGGTGGTTGTGTGCTGTCTATCTGAGGTTTCTGGCATCAGGTTCTCAGATGCAGACATCTCTTTCTGCTTCACGCTGAAGGAGTTCCTCTAATAAGGACAAGGGCTTCTATTCCGAGAAAAGCAATTTTAATCTCCTACTGTAGCTTGGTTAAGAAGGGTACAAGAAAGAGGTATACATGCAAGAGTCTTAACTAAATATACGCATTCTTCTCTTTAAGTATAACTTCTCTGTAAAACAGCCTTTCAGTAAAAGAGGTTGAAAAGAGGTGAGCATCGTTCTCGTTTGAGTGCTTACACCCCAAATTTACTAAGAAAATCACCCTCATAGAAAACTTCTTTCAATGACGTCACACATTTATTATGAAGTTATAGGGGAATGAGGTCATTTCTAAGTTCCAAAGGAACAAATTCATTGGAATTCAATAAATGTGGACTTAAAGAAAAATAACTTCTTAAAAAATGAACTACCATAAACAGTGCCACTTTACAATGCAGACTTTGTCTTCCACAGCAGTGCCCCCAAAGGGTGGTGGGTCTCTGGGGAAGAAGAAAGAAACCATGGGGTCTGCAGAACTGGAGGATGTGGTGATGGAGAGGCCTCCAGGGGTCCCTATGACCAAAGCTTTGGGCTCACAGGTGAGGATAAAGACCCTGAAAGCTCAACTAAATCTACTCTCTATTCTCAGAGGTCTCTATCCAAGAGGAAAATGCGCAAGAGTCAACAACATCCCAAACAAAAAGTCAAAGCTCCGAGCCCAGGAAGATTCCAAAACAATCCGAGAGCTCTTTTCCTTCATCTTCCACCGAGCAGACCTCTCACTCCTCCAGCTACGGGGCTACTTCAGAGAAGCAATGGGTCAGGTGCGCACAGTCAAGGGGGTGCCAGTGGCCTGGCAGACCAAAACCTCCTTTGCCCCCGTGGCCACGATGCCCCAGGTCTTTGAGGCCAAGCTCTCTGAGGAGAGCACCATCGGCTCTGCCCCCAGTCTGGCCAACACTGAGTCCCTGGTCAGCACCCTAGAGCCCTGGCAGGAGCGGCCCCAGACCTGCACTCTGGACCCTACCGACCAAGGGGAGGAGCATGGGGAGAGCCCCCGCGCAGCCACACCACAGTGGCTGGTGACCCGTGAGCACGGCTTCGGCTGCGTGGCCTGCTGTCGCGTGTTCGAGTCCCGGGAGACCCTGGTTGCGCACGCGGAGCATGGTGTGAGCCAGGGCTTCAGCTGCCGGGTCTTCTTTGAAGAGCTGCTGGAGAGGCGGCTGCCACACTCAGTCCAGCGCAGTCCCCACAGCTGCCACCAGCTGGCCAAGTGTTACCTGATGGCCTCCAAGAAGAGGGAGGTGAGGGAGAAGAGAGTAGTCTGCAGGCGCCTGGAGGAGCAGCTGGAGAAGCAGAGAGAGGAACTGAAGAGGCTGAGGCACCAGCTAGACAGGCTGCAGAGGCAGGCCAGGCTGCAGAAGGCGCAGCACCAAGGCCAGAGGGGGAAGCGCCTAAAGACCTGCTAGCACCTTGGGACTAAGAGGAGCAGGGCCTTTGGCCTGGAAACCCGGGCCCTTCAGGAGAGACCTCCATTCAGGTTCGTTTAACCCAGCTTCCCTGGAAGATCCTAGCCTCCTTGCCCTGTGACCACCACCGTTCCACCCCAAGGGCTCGAAGAGCTCCAGTCCTAAGGGAGATCTGGATGGAAGAAGCCCCAGATAGCTGAACACAGACACCAGGTCCCCTCAGAGGCTCCACTGGCCCAGGAGAGGACAGGACAGGCCTCATCTTGATGGTGAGGTCTTGGGAGGATAAGGATGAGCACAGCGTAAGTAGGGAAAGGGAAATGGGATTTCAGTGGGACTTGGGAGGCTAAGGGGGACCCTGGTGAGGTGTGATGGTGAAGGGGGTATCACTGAGTTCTTTGGAGGAGAAGGAATCAGAGAGATGGCAGGGTGTCAGGAAACCTGCCTGTAGGTGAGCAGTGGGCATAAAGCCCTAAACCAAGGACTCTGGGTCCCTTCCCAGCAGCATACAGGCAGAGAAAGAGGTAGGGCTTGGCAGGAGGAGAGGAGGGCCCGGTGAAGGAAAATGAATTCACTCCAGCCATGTCTTCTGGTCTCCTAAGGTGAATTTGGGGTTATAATTAGGATGCATTGTTGTTGCCTCATTAGGGGAATGTAAGTGGGAGGTGGTGTAGAAAAATCCCCCTGGGTGTTACCCATTTCTGGATAAGAGTTGATCCAGCGCTTGCAGGGTATTTCTTGTAGAGTATGTCCTCGGGTAAGGGGTAGAGCTTTGGAACTTTTTCTTCTCCTTTAAATAAAGCTATACATTCCGGTTCTTGACACGTCAATAAATCTTGTTAATTTTTTTTTTTTTTTTCCCCTGTGGTCAAATCTGACCTGTCCCAAGGTCAAAGAACTGGAAGAAAAGGCCGTCTTAGATGAAAGAAGCAAAAGAGAGGAGAGGCTTCTTGACCTGGGGAGAACAGCGAGAACACAGGTGACCAGAGGTATGGATGGGAAGAGGCAAATTCAGGCCCAGACTCAACAGTGGACAACAAAGCCCCAGTCTCAGTCACAACATCAAATCTCAGGTGTGGGGAAGCCCTGGACATGACAGGGATGCATCCATCTCTCTGGGAGATGAGATCACAGAGGGCAGAGGAAAGGAAGGCAGGGCCTCTAGGATGGGCACCTCCATCCACAGTCTGTCCTGTGTGTATGCCTCAGAGTGACAGAGACAGCTCCTGTGAGGGAGAGGGTCACAGGCAGAGAAGAGCCAAGGTGTTCAGGCCAGGTAAATTCTGCAGTCTCCTAAGGATCCAAAACAAAAAATCAGAGATTCTCAGAGGTATCCGAGTGGGAGGGGCTGGCATTTCCAGGCTGGGGAGGTACTGCTTTCTGAAATCTTTTGATCAACGTCTTTCTTCTTAAAAGCTACCTTTCCAGTTGATGTCCTCTATGCTCTAGGCTCAGACCTGAAAAGGGCCTCGAATGAACAAAGGTGGGTTATACAGTGGGTCAAGGCAGGGAGGAGGTGGTTCCAGCACATCCAGGAAAGAGAATTTTCTGGAGCGCCATGAGTTACCTAGTGAATCGCACATGGTGTCCAGCCTTCTACATTTAGCTGTAGACATGTGCTTGCAAACGTGTTTGAGGGGTAACTTTACTGACTTCCCAAAATTATTTTGGTCATTTCCAGTTATAGAGACCAAAAGAGCTCACTGGTTCCAAGAACAAGAAGAAATGCACTGGATCTGATTATTACTGTCTGTGGTGTGCTCTCCTTCCAGCGATTAAAATCTTTTGTCTGTCATTATAGAAAATTTTCACCTATTTAAAATGTCTAATGAAACACATTAAAATATACATGTATCTATGATGTTTATCAACTTCCAAAGTTCTGAAATTGTTTTTTATTACATTTGCAAGATTACAAATTTGTATGACAAAGAAGCTACATCAGGGTCCCACCCTCATATGTAATTTGCTCCTGCTCCCACAAGGTATCCAATGTTAATAGACACATGTGCATCGTTCCCTACACCTCTCTGCAGGGACACATATACACAGTCACAGGTACACAAGTACATCTGCTGGGGTGTTTGCTGTTATGGAGACTTCGTCTCAGTCTACCCACATTGCTCTCGCCCCTTCTTTCACTTGACATTCTACCTTGATTCTGTGTAAGTCATTAGATATGGCACTAATACTATATTTTTGGGTCTTTTTTTTTTTAACTTACATGAATAATTTAAATAGATGATATCAACTCAGTACACTTTATCTGGACTTATACATGTTGTTGTTAGAAGCTATCAAGTCAGTTCTGACCCATGGTGACCCTAGGCACCGCAGAACAAAACTCGGCCCCGTCATTGCAATCCTAATAATCGTTGCTATATTTGAGCACACTGTTGCAGCCACTGTATCTATCTCATTGAGGGTCTTCCTCTTTTTCCCTGGACCTCTGCTTTACTAAGCATGATGTCCTTTTCCAGGGACTGGTCCTTCCTGATAACATGTTCAAAGCCATCCTTACTTCTAAGGAATATTCTGGCTTTCTCTGCTCAAGACAGATTTATTTGTCCATACACAACACTACTAATACAGAAGCATTATCATCCATGCTTTTTAAGTCCACTCTTCCTGCGTGTTCTAACTCTCCTCCCCCTGTTCTTTCCCACAAGTGAATCCAAGATAATTCAGGTTAACAGTGTGGTAAGTAGTCTCTCCTATCCTTGCTTAAACAAGCACACACAGACATACATGTATCCTCGTCTTCTCATTTATACACACACATAAACATCAACAGGTATTCAAGCATATTCAAACAATTGATATTGTTTAACCCAGATGTGCTCATTTTCTATACACTTCTCCGCACCTTGATTGTTTCAGTAATACTTCCATAATACTTCATAGAGATTTCTCCCACTCAACTACCACAACTCCTTTTCATTCTAATGACTCCCTGTTTTATTGATGATGTAGCTTTACCATAAGTTCTCTATCATTCCACCATCAATGGACAAAGTTTGCTCATATTAATAATAACTATCCTTTCTATACTATAGGATTTGTTTCTGTGGAATAGACTCCACAGAGTGAGATTTCCAAATCAAAGAATGTTAAAAGTACAGAGCCATGGCCGTGTCTTTCTCCTAAAGGCTGCCATAATACACCTCTCCAGCCACGTCTCAGGGCAGCCTTCTCCCCACAGCCCAGCCAGCCATAGGTGGTGCTGATTTTCAAATTGTGCCAGTTTCACTGGCAGTTTGGTATTTTCTTAACTTGGACTATGTTTACTGGGCATGTGGATTTACTCTGAATGAACTGTTTGAATTCACTGCTCATTGTTCAAGTGATTAACTTTTATCCTTCTGTGTAAAATGGAAATTGTTATTAAGCCTTGTCATCTCCATTTCACATGATTTTCCAAATCTATCATTTGTGTATAGATTTATTTAATAAATATAATTTGCTTGAAATACGACCTTTGTAAGTTATTGTGACTTCTTAACAGATTTTCTGTTTCATTGGTCGACTTGTCAGTTTCTATGCTATGTAATATCAATTTGTTCTGTTACCCGAAGAGGTAGACACCTGTCACTATCCTGCTTTTTCATGTTTTACTTTGGTAAAACCGCCCTGGTTTTGCAGCGATTAAGTGCTCAACTGCTAATCCAAAGAAAGTTTGGCATGTCAAACCCACCAGGTGGCTCCAAGGTAGAAAGACCTGGTGTTCTGCTCCCATAATGATTACAACCTAGAAAACCCTATGGGGCAGTCAGATGGGATCGCTTTGAGTCATAATCGCCTCCAAGTCTCGCAACAACACGAATATTCTTTGTTATCTATTCTTTGTTATCTACTGTACTATTTGTAGCATATGATTACTGTATACAGTTCAAAAACGACTATCTTAATATTCTGGCTAGAAATGCATTCCACTTATATATTAGCTTTAAGGACCTCCATTTAATTGACAAGACGTTCCAGTTGAAAATATGGCATATTTTTGCATATATTCAGGTTTCATTTTATGTACTTTAATACATTGTTTTCCCTCATAGAGGTCCTTTGCTGCTCTGGTTAAAACCATGTTTTGCTAAATATTTTACAGTTTTGGACACAGTGTGGTACAGTCAAGTAGTAGGGGAAAGAGAACGGTCTGCCCTTCCCACCCTTGCCGAATTTAGACCCTTAATCTATACTGGAGAGAAACCATTGATTTTGATGCATTTGTCTTTAATGCAGGTATATAATTATATCATCATTATTTTAAATATCTCTCTTAATACTTGTACTAGTTATTTAAATTTTCTAGTTTATTCCTTCACCTAAAAACTATGTTGAGTGATACCAAAATTTTTGTCTACTTCCAAATTTATCGGAATGCTTTTAATATTTTTCCATTTATCTCACACCTGATAAGTTTGGGGATAATTTGTTATGCACCAATAGATAACTAATACTCTGAGCTACTGACCTTTATGGTAATCTACACACAACTTGTTTGTGACAGTTAAGTACTTCCACCTGGCCTCTGTTCAGCTGGGATACCATGATTTACATTGCTACTAGGCTGCCCAGCCTCCACTAAAACCTGACCCTATAGAGAATTGTTCTTGTTAGCTGTCATCAAGTCCTTACTGACTCATGACCACCCCATGTGGGCATAGTACAAGTGTTCAGTAGGGTTTTCAAGGCTGTGATCCTTTAAAAGCAGATCGTCAGGACTGTCTTCTGAGGTGCCTTTGGGTAGGTTCAAACCACCAAACTTTCAGCTAGTATAGAACACTTAACTATTTGTGGCACCCAGGGACCCCCTGCAAAGGATACATATTGGTAAGCTCCATGTTGCTGGTGCTCCCCTCATCTCCGCAGTCCTTATTCTTTTGATGAAATGGGTGTCCTTCAGGACCTCCAAGAAATGGTCTTATAGAAGACTAACTCAGAGTTGCCCACATATTGGAGGCTTTTATTCCCTCTTCCAACACCTGACACAGTAGGTCTGGCATTTCGATTTCAGAATGTGGGCCGTTGGCTTTTCCAAACTTCCAAAAGCAATCCCACAGCATATTAAACCCATTTCCAGAACCCTTGCTATGGCAATAAATCCTTGTCAACAAACTCTCCTTGACCCAACTTTATATTAAACTCCCCTTGATTCAGCACCTTCAGCAATCGTCCCTCAGCACACCCTGGTCCTGCTCACACAAGGCTGCCAGGCCTTGCAGCTCCTTCAGTGTACAGTCCCTCCCCCACCAACCACAACCGGCACTTCCCCTGTGGCTATGCTGGTATCTGACAGCTAAGTATCTGGACAAATGCATGGGACTCTATCTGAGGATTCTGCAAGGGAAACTGTTGAAGGTGGATGGGGTGGGGGGTGGGGTGGGGCAGTAAACCAGAACATAAAGTATGAACATTCCAGAGGTTGAAATTAAACGAGCCCAAATCCCAGAGCTGTACACCAGTTGTGGACAGAAACAGCTCTGAGAGAAGCCCTCTTTCATATAAATGGGATAGAGTGTCCGTAAAGGAGAGAGATGGGCAGGTGGGCAGGTGGGCAGACACCTGAAACTCTGGCAGAGGAGAATCCTTCTCTCTGACCAGAGTATGGAAGGGCCAAATATTGTAGAGGAAGCTCCAATATATTTTTTATCTCTCTCTGCTGTTAATTGGCACCTAGGGAATTATACCTCAAAGGCTGAGACTTTTTGAAAGCAGATAGCCAGGCTTGTCTTCTGAGGCGCTTTGTGACAGGCTCAAAGTGCCAGCCTTTTGGCTGGTTGTCCAGTGCTTTGGCCGCATAGGCAGAACCAGTCACTGATGTGCACAACAGAATGAAGAGATTAAAGCCCCAGCATTCCCGCCAGTGGGCCAGGAAAGCACTCCTTCAGAACTCAGACAACAGCAGAGAAATAAAGAGAGGAGACTGTGCAAGGAAGAGATTCTGCAGCCTTATTACAAACTCCTGGTTCACCCCCCAGATGCATCTGCATTGCCCTGACCCCAAGAAGCGTTATCAAATCCTTTAAGAGCCGCACTACGGGTTAGAACACCATCAAGGTTCCAGACTGAGTGGCGCTCACATAGATTAGACCTAAATACAACTGCAAAGCCTTCAAAAATTGAACTAACATTTGAACCATAGAATACAGAAGATGGGACAGAACTTGAAGCCTGAACATAACTGGGTCAATAAAGACTGCTAAAAAGAAAAGAAAAAAATTCTCCATAAAATTAAGCTGGACTTGTAGTCTCGAAATCATAAGACACAGATTTTAAAATGCTGTTCTAATCATTCTCCAAGAAATAACAGGGACGGTTTTTAAATAAATGGAAAGATAATAGGTGCTATTTGCAAATGAAAATTTTACATGGTAAAAATACATGGTAGAAATAAAATTCATTTGATAGTTTCAATAGCAGAATGGCAATGACAGGGAAAAAATAGATGAGTTGAAAATATTCATTCTGAAAAGAGAGAAAAAATATGGAAAAAAATGAACAGAGCCTCAAGAACTAGAGAAAAAGTCTGTTTATTTATTAGAACTCCAGAAGAAGTGGAGAATATGTGTGCTGTAGGAAAACATATTTGATGAAATACTGGGTGAACACTTTCCAAGTTTGATGAAAGACGTGAACTTACAGATTCAGAAGCTCAGCAAACCCCAACAGGTTAATCCTAAAGAATTCTATGTGAAAATATTGTATTTTTATGCAAATATTGTGTTATGTGTTTTTTGCAAATCACAGCTCCCTTCCCCCCAAACCGGCATATTTGCAAGCATGCTATGCTAGTTTTTTACACCAACATATAAAAAAAAATAAATAAAATTAGGCACCGTTCTCATAAGAGTACCCGGGAAGGGGAAGGCTCAGTTGGCAAAAAATATCTATAATGTGTGCATTATTTGCACAAAAGTACAGTACATCATAATCAACTGCAGAATAACAAAGATCAAGAAAATACCCAGGAAGAAGCTAGAGAGAAAACAATACATTTCACATGGGAAAAATAATTTCAGTGACTCTTTCTTCATTATCAGAAAACCACGGAGGCTGAAAGGCTATGAAACATTTTTTCAACACTGAAAGATCAGAAACATTACCCCAGATTTCTATATCCAATCATTACCTTCAGGAGCAAAGAAAAAACAGTGCCATTCTTAGCGAAGGAAAACTGAGAGAATTCATCGCCACCAGACTTCTCCCAAACGAGACGCTAATGGAAGTGCTTCAGGAGGCAGACTTGGAATTTCAGCCGTATTTCAGGAAAGCAGAAAACATGGGAACTATGTGGGTAAATATACTGTGTTAATACGGTAGTCACTGCACGACATGACTCTTTGGGAAGTTTTCCAGTCTCTTGGAAACGCTTGGGAATATACTCTTGACAGAAAATCACTATTAGAGAATAGAATTAATTTTGAAAATATCTGAAAGATGTCTGTAGTCAAGTCTGCTGAATAAAATGTAAACTAAATTTTGGGACCCAAAATAAGGTGTGGTAACAAAAAATGAGTCTCAATTCCGATGTGGCCATGAGCTGGCTCTGAAGGCCGGCCTTCCCCAGAGAGGCGTTTCAGGCACATTGGGAGCAATGGCTGGTTTTTCTTGTTGCTAGGTGCCATCGAGTGGATTTCTGAGTCATTGCTGCCCAGAGTGAAGGCAATACTGTCCCAACAGGGTTTCCTGAGTTTTAATCTTAATGGGAGAGGATTGCCAGATCTTTACTCCTTTGAGCCTTTGGGTGGGTTCAAACCACTGACCTTTCGGTTAGCAGCCAAGCACTTAAACTTTGCACCACCAGGGCTCCTTGGAACAATGGCAGCACCACAGAATTTGGTACAAACTTCCCCATGGGCCTTCCCTGAGAAGTAACCTCTTTGCTGAAGTACCAAGTTTAGTTTTCATACATAGTCATTCTGTACAAAGTCTCCATAAGAATTAGAGGGTTTCCTTGAATGGACAACATTTTACATGCCCTCCATGAAGAAAATGCCTCAAGGGCAAAGTTTAAGAGTAAACCAAGGCATTTCCCCTAATTCCTTACCTGAGAGCGTCTTCGTGAGGATTTCCTAAACACATGGAAAAGAGCATAGTAGACACCGCCTTCTTTTTTACCTCTTCCCTCCTAAACAAACAGAAACCTTTGCTGTCAGGTGTCAAGCCCCAAACTCCTCTTCTTATCCTGTATGTAAGTTCTGTAATGAGACCAGGACCCAGGCAATATTTCCCATCTTTCAAAGTTTCGAGGTCCAGTGAACTCCTGTTACAAGTCACTAGATCAGCCCAGGAGCTGGAAGACTGAAATTCCTGGTCCTCTGATGAGTGGGAAGGGCAGGGTGGGATTGGGCAGAGCCTCCTTGACCATCACTTGCCCCAAGAGGCGCTGGAGGCTGCTTCACGTTATAAGTCAAAGGCCCTTCCAGCCCAGTCGCATAAGAGCAGGGAAAGGCTTTTTCCATTGAAAGAAAAGATGGGCTCAGGAGCAGCAGGTTTGAGGCCAGTCAGCTTCTGTCAGCTTTGTGGCTTCGGACATTTTGGCCACTGGTCGCCTTCACAACTGGGTCTTTATACGTCTCCACCTCTGTCTCCCTCCCAGTTTTCTCCCAGTACCATGGGCTGTGGCTTCTGCTAGTTTTAATGATTTCAGTGTTTCAGTAGCTCCTCGCCCCACTCAGAGGAGGCAGGTTTGCAGGGTGTGAGGGACAAACCCATAGTGCTGCTTAGGTTTCCTTCAACAGAAACACTCCTGAGGTGACAAGCTGTCCTGACTGATCTTGAGACCAAGACAGACAGAAACTCAGTGAGAGGGTCATTGGCTTCTGGAAGTGTCAGCACTCTCAGAGACATGTCCTGGGGTCATGCCCAATTGCAGGAAAAATGAAGTGGCTCGGAACCTCGGTGTGTTGACTGTCCAGTACACAGGACCCGGAAGCCTCTGGAGGATTCTCAGTCTTAGTCTAACCGAGCACTGGGGAAATCCTCACAGGGTGGGAGCAGTGCTATTCCTGGGGATCTTTATTCTAAAAATCTCAGAGCAGTTGATACAGTCTTGTGAGGTGGGAAAAGAGAAAGCTTGGGACCACAGGAGGGCGGCAAAAGAAGGAGGCTCTTATCACTCACTCCCTCTGGGATCCTGTTCAGGTTTTTGTTTTTTAATGCAGTTTGGGCTCCTGGCAGGCACTTATTGCTAAAGTTGTATTTCTCTGATTTAATTTATGATATCTAAGTCAAATCTGGAGTCTTGAGCTCATTTTGATAATTCGTCTTTAGTGTGTGCAGACAAGAGTCCGCTCACATCCATGATGAGAGCAGAGGAGATAAATTCCCTAGCCTAGACCAGGGCGGGCTCTCCTGCTCCTCAAACTAAGAGTACCACACTTGGGGAGCTCTCCTAGGGCAGCGCAGGCAGTGAGTCCAGTCTGGGGCCCTGGGAAGGGGACAGAGGTGGGTGCCAGGCAGTGTGGCCTCTGTGGTTTCACCTTCTCCTCCAGGACGTGCATCTCGAAGGCCTCCACGTTCGGATCCTGACGCTAAGCACAAGTTCTCACCCTTCTGTGTCCACTGTCTGGACCCAAGTCCCCATATGCCTCCTCTGCCCTCGTATCCATCATATGCGCTGTGATCAGGCTCAGATATGTACCCGGGGTCACACCCTCTATGGCCTTAGGCTTCCCCTAGTTCTGTTGGGACCTGCCAGTCTGGCCAGTCTGAGGTGTGGGTGGGGCTGGGTGGGCTGGGACTGTCACAAAAGGCTCCTGAAGCCAGCTCTTTCCTGCTCCCCGCCAGCTTGTGGTAGGGCTGCCCGGGACCTCGCACCTCCCCCGGATGCCCCTCTCTGAGCATCCCTGCCGCCCCCTCCTCTAGTTCTTGAGGCACCTTCTCTTGATGCACAGATGCAACTGGGCACCTCACCGCATTGAACCTGGAGTTGGCTCTCAGCTAGATGAAAGACCTGAACCTGAAATGCACAACCTTAAAACCACTAGAACCAATAACTCGTTGTTGTCTAATCCATTCCGACTCATAGGGATCATAAAGGACAGAGTAGAACTGCCCTATAGGGTTCCCACGGAGCGCCCGGTGGACTTGAACTGCCAACCTTTTAGTTAGCAGCTGTAGCTTTTAACCACTACTCTACCAGGTTTCCTAAAACTGCTAGATAGGTGGGAAATGAAAAAAGAAAAAAAAGTAAATAAAAAAAATTTAAGAAAAAGAACAATTACAGAATATGTAAAAGAAAAAAATAACGAAACAAACAACTACAAAAAGCATCACATAATATGAGACTGTAACCTCACATTATGGACTCAAGGAGGCTGGGTTGTATCTTTCTTTGCAAATAAGTCTTAGATAACGGATTTGGTACCAGGAGTAGATACACACTCTCACTTCAGGAAAATGGAAAATCTGGGATTAATTGACCTGGATGAGGTGGAAAACAGTGATAACCACATAATATTTAAAGATGAAATCCTAACAGCCTAAAACATGCAGTGGAAATTTGTCTAAGTAAAGTAGCATCAGAAGAGGCCTTTAATCACTACACAAAATGGGTCAGTAGTTCAAGATCTCCCTACAAAGATGGAATCAACTCAATGGCCAACTGGTTTTGGGTTTGGTAGATCACTTTCAGGCAGGTTCCAGCAAACATGCAAAAAACAGATCATTTCAATCTTGTACACAGTCAATAAAGAAAAGAAAACTATGAGATGCTTCCCAACTTGTTCCCTAAGGCTACTTTAATATTGATACCAAATTATAAAAGGAAGGTATAAGAGGAGTTACAGGACAAGCACACTTAGCAATTGAGATGCAAAAACCTACACAAAATGCTGGCAAAGAAATCCAGCAAGGTATAAAGCGGGTAATACGCCATAATCAAGGGGGTTTATTTAAAGGATGCAAGCTTGAGTGAACATTAAAGGTTTAATAATTTAATTCACCACATGTGTAGGTTAAGGAAGAAAAGACAGAGGCTCACCTCAAGAGACGGTGAAAAGGCAGTGATAAAATCCAACCACACTGAGACATAAGAACTCTGAGCAAACATGGAACAGAAAAGGAGTTCCCGAATGTGGAAAACTACAACTAGCATGATAGTTCCTGGTGAAATATGGGACATTCTCTTTAATATTAATTAGCAATAAAATAAGGATGCTTTCTCTCATTATTTCTATTAAATATTTAACACGGGAGTACAAAAAGAAAAGAAAATGTATAACTCTTATTATTCATAGATTATAGGAATGTCTCCACAGAAAAATTTAAAAACCATAGAAAATATTAGAATTAATATTAGTTAATCATAAATACAAAGTAAAAAATAAAGTGAATTTCTCTGCAGCAGCATCAAGACAACTCTGTCATAGCTCTCAGTGAAAGCAGAGGACACTGACAGGGAAACAGCAGGATCCAGGTGGGCTAGACCACGGAGGGGAGAGCACTATTTTACACTGGGCTGGATTTATAAGCACAGGTATGTGTGTTAGTTACCTAGTGCTGCCGTAAGAAAAAAAATAAAATAAAATAACACAGTCAGGTGGCTTTAGAGAATAGAAATTTATTTTCTCACAGTTCAGGAGGCTACCTGTCTGAATTCAGGACATGGCTCATGTCTATTCCAGCTTCTAGCAGCTTCCAGCCACCCTTTGTGTTCCTGGTCTTGTAGATGCATCTGCTCCGTTGTCTGTCTTCCTCTCCCACTGAGTGTGGCTGTGTCTATTCTGCTCTTTGTATAACTCAGAAGGGACTAGGTTTAGGACCCACCCTACACTGGTATGGCCTCATTAATATAATTTTAAAATCCCCTATATCCAAATCAGGTCACATTTACGGGTACGGCGGTTAGGATTTCAACATACCTTTTGGGGTTACACAATTCAGTCCATAATAGTGCCCTCACCAGATATTCTGGACTGAGAATACTAGCATGAGCAGCTGAGAGTGGTTCTATTTTTTTTCCGCATTAGTTGGTTGTAACTTGTCTCAATGGCCACTCATATGAACTTTGGAGCAACTTATTATGAAGACCCTGACCAACCTTTTGTACCCATGTCCATTGTGTGGAAAAACACACAGACTCCCATCACTGAAGCCTTGGGAAATTCATTTATAAGTGTGGAATGGAGTTGGGACCAGGTTTCGTGGCCTTGATAACATGGCATACCTGTTAGATATCCACATGGAGATGTCAGGTAATAATACTAACAGCTAACACTTACTGAGTACATGCACTGGTGCCAGGATTCTTGTAAGGGCTTCTCCTTTCCTAAGATATTTGTTCTGCATGATAGCCCTATGAGGAATCTACCATTATAATGCACATTTTATACATGAAGAGGCCGATACAGAGATTTAAGCTGATATTTGAGTATAAGTCTGGACCCAGGAGGAGTTGAAACGGCTGGAGGTGTAAATCTCACGTCCTCAGCTACAGACCAATGGCTGTGGACTCACTGAGGCATTCCAGACAGAGGGTGTCAATAGAGAGAGAGGGCTAAACACCGAGCTGTAGGGCACCCTGACGCATACAAGCTGGCCAGGTGAACCACAGCCAATAAAGCTCTCTGAAGGCCAGTGTGGTTCCTGGAAGGTGGTCTGTCCTTTCTCTAGGCCGAATTTCCCCACTGCCCTTCCCACCCACACTGGCTTGTCCCCATCATAATGGCAGGGACAGTGAGTAAATTTCACCACTGCCCATGATCCCAAGGTTACAATAACATTGGTACGGAAAGCAGAATGATGGAGTCAGGAAGCCTGGTGGTCATATGCAGCCAGTTGGAAATAGAAAAGAGCAAATAAAGAAGGGGAGAAGACCATGAGTCAGAGGAGTGGGAGAAATGAATATTTCCTGAGTGCTAAGTAAGGCTGGGCGTCTGCTAGTGGCATGTAGTTCCTCATTTAAACTTCAGAGGGACACAATGGGTGGAATAGACATTGCTGTCCACTTTCATCATGCAAACGTTTTATTTCCTTTGATTTTAACAGTAACTTCTTATGAAAACAAATGAGAAAATAGAGAAGAGAATAATAAAAGAATACATCTCATCAATTCAGTACTATCATTTTGCCTCACCAGCTACACATTTTTGTTTTTGATGTAAATATAACACACAACCTTTGCCAAGTGAACGAGTTGTACAGGTGTACACATTATTGGAAGGAATTACATTAATCGGCTGTGCAACCCTACCCTTAATCAGTGTGATTTTTCCATCATTGTAAACAGAAACTCAGTTTCCATATGCAATAGCACCTCTTTATTCCCTCCCTCCTGCCCCTGGGAACCCCTATAAACTTTCATCTCTATACATTTGCCTGTTTTTGTAAAAGGCATGCTTTTTAATTTGAAAGTTCATGAGAAGCTACAAGGGTGAATTCATGTGGAAGCAGAAGTTATTTGCAATACATACATCCTACTACAAACTTGGTTCTAGAATATACAAAGGATGATTCATAAAGAAAAAAAAAGAGAATTCAATAGAAAGACAATACTTGAACGCTCTATAAAAGATTTCCGTATGGCCAACATACATATGGAAAGGGACTACATCAGTTATCAGAGGAATTCTAATAAAAACTCACAATGTGATCCTAACCCTGCACACCAGAACGGCTAAAATAAAATAAAATAATGGAAATACCAACTATCTGGTAGAACATGGAGCAACTGGAATTCTAATCTACTGCTAGTGAAAGTGTAATTTGGTACAACCAATTTAAAAATGCTTTGGCCATATCCACTAAAGCTGTGAACATACATATAGTCTATGACCCAGCAATTCTACTTCTAGATACATACCCAATAGAAATGGGTACATATGTTCACCAGAACACATAAGTCTAAGCATCTGCTAAGGAATGAACACCTTCCTTCTGAATGCCTAACTTTTATTTGTAATTGTTCTTTAGATGAAGGTTTACAGAGTAAAGTAGCTTCTCATTAAACAGTTAGGGCATATATTGTTTTAAGACATTGTTTACCAACTTCAAGACATGTCAACACTCTCTCTTCTTGGCCTTGGGTCCCCTATTACCAGCTTTCCTGTCCTCTCCTGCCTTCTAGTCCTTGTTCCTGGGCTGGTATGCCCCAGGAGTCTCATTTTGTTTTATGGGCCTGTCTAATCTTTGGTTAAGGGTGAGCCTCAGGAGTGACTTCATTATTGAGCTAAAAGGATGTCTGGGGGTCAGATTCTCAGGGTTTCTCCAGTCTCTGTCAACCTAGAATTCTGGGGTTTTTTTTTTTTTTTTTGGAATTAGGATTTTGTTCTACATTTTTCTCCAGTTCTGTCCTGAATGCCTCACTTAAAAAGCATTATTCTCGTCTGTTCTAAGGTGACGTCCACAGATAATGATAGGGTTATAAAGAAAAGTCTAGAGCTTTCTGTGAAATGCAGGAGCAAATCTCTAGAGGCTCATGTTCTTATAGCTTCTGTTCCCTCTGGAGCTTCCGCTTCTGTCTGTCCTTCTGCTGGGTGCACCACATGGAACCAGTTATAAAATTCAACCTCATCTTATAAATTCACAGGAGTCCTACTCACACAGAATTTTTATTGGCTATGAGAACAGGTGTGTAGAGGAGGTATAGAAGGGATTTCTATTGCAGCAAAGCAAAACCTTAAAATGAAATGGCTGGGAATGGTGGGCCTCCTTCTGTAAAAATGCTTTTCTATATGGAAAATGGGAAAATGCAGTTAAGATATGGCTTATGCAAAAAGGCAAAAAGGAGTGCTTGCAGAAATTTGGTAATCATTTAGATCACCTGTAAAAATATTTTCATCCTTTTTCTCATAGCTTGCAGGAAACGGAATTCCAAAAGGATTGCATATTTAAAAGTAAAATATGCCACCATACAAATTTTAGAAGAAACTATGAGAGTTTTTGTTTTGCTTTTTGTTGGTAAAAGAGAAAGATTTTCTAAAAACTCCAAAGCTGTGAAGGCTAAAACTGGTAAGATACAGATACAGATATTTGGCATATGAAAAACTATATGAAGAAAGCAAAAATACAGGCAAAAATCTGAAGAAAAATTCGTAGGCTAAGGATTGGAATAGACATTTCTCCAAAGAAGATATAGAAATGGTCAATAATCACATGAAAAGAAGCTCAACCTCATTAGTCATTAGGGAAATGAGAATCAAAACCAAAACGCACTATTATTTCAAAACCACTAAGATGGCTCAAATCAACAGGATGGACAACACAAGTGGTGAGGATGTGGAGAAACTGGAACCCTCATACATTGCTGGTGGACATGTAACATGATCCAATCGCTTTGGAAAACAGGTGCTTGCTCAGAAAGGTAAACATAGAGTTAACATGCAACATAGCAATCCCACTCCTAGGTATGCATCCAGGACAATTAAGCATGTTCACATAATAACTTACAAAAGAATTTTCATAGCAGAATTATTTATAAATAGCCAAAATGTGGAGAGAATCCCAAAGTCATGAACTGATAGATAAACTGTGGTATACTCGTAAAATGGAATATTCCTCAGCCATTAAAAGGCATCAGGTACTAATACATGGCACAATATGGACAAACCTTGAGAACGTTATGCTAAGTGAAAGAAGCCAAACAGAAACGACCGTGTGGTACATGATTCCATTTACATGAAATATCCAGAACAGACAAACCAACTCAGACAGAAAGTAGATTAGCAGTTGCTATGTCTTAGAGGAAAGGAGTAATGAGATGACTACTAATATGTAGGGCGTTTATTTACAGGGTACTGAAAATATCCTGAAGCTAGACAGTGGTGATTGTTGCACAACTCTGTCCATATACTAGAAACCACAGAATTGTGCACAGTATAAAAGGCAATGTTATGGCGGGTGAATTATATCTCAGTAGAAATATTTGTGACTCCCGAAAGACTAACATTTCAATTAAATATACAGAACCTATGAATCAGTAGGCGAAAACAACCCAATTTTACCATATCTCTCTCCAGCCAAAGGGAAGGGGTGCATTCTATTAACACATCTTATTTTTTATCTCTTCATTAACAAGTTCTGTTCTCATTATACATAACTAGTCTCCATTTCTAATTATACATAACTAGTCTCCATTTCCTTATGCCTGTTTTCACTATTGTAACTACATAAACAGAGCACTTCCATGGTTTTTATAAAAACCCACCCACTCATTCAATCAGACATACCATATTTGGAAGCTTCTTAGGCACCAGAAACTAGGATACTCTGACCAACACAGCAGACAAGGTCCTGCCTGCATGGGCCTTCTATTTTTGTGGAGCAGTCAGATGATAAACCAGCCAAACAGTATGTAATGTTACCTAACATCAGGAGGGAGATGTACAATTTTGGAGGTGTCCCAAGCTGTGTCTCTCTCATGAAGAGTTCCCTCTTGCCTCTGAACCCAGTGGAAAGTAAACACTTTGAAGGAACTGTGAGGTCGCTAAGTGTGAAAAACACATTTCATTTCAGTTTCATTTGGTTGGTTTTACCTGCTACGCTGTCAACATTTTTTTAAACACTATTCTGCAGCTGACATCAACCACCCCCCAAAAAACAAAAACAAAACCCGATGCCATGGAGTCGATTCCGACTCACAGCGACCCTGTAGGACAGAGTACGATCTCCAAGGAGTTCCTCGTCTTAGGACACAAATAATTCCTGCTTATGAGAAACTCAAAGCTGTTCACTGTGGATGTGTGAGGGACTCAGTAACACTTGCAGAGATTTCCATGTGGGTGGGGTGCTCAAGTGTGAGCATCGGGAGAATGGACTCCATGTGCACTTTGCATCTTTCTGCAGATTATGACACAATAAACATTCCCTCTTCATCTTCCTGCATCTTGTAAGAGAACAGAGGGAATTGTTAGGCAGAACCATTTGAAAATGCATGGCAAGAAATTTTATTGAAACATTAAATTCAAAATAAAATCTTCCTATGTCCTTCAACCTTCCCTACCTCAATTCAAAGAGGTAGTTGGACTCACAGAGTTAAAGCCCTGAAACTTCGAGAATCTGAAGAGTCTGTTGTAAAAGTCTCAGCTCATTGGAGTAATCACACTGAGTGAACTGGAACCCAGGGGAAGAGTGGGAATCAGACAGCAGAGACCTACACATTGGGAAGGGGTGAGGCCTGCTTCTTGATAATGCCCTGGGCTAGGTGGCAGCACCTCAAAGGGTAATGCAGGCACACAAGTAGACAAACCACGTTATGGTGTTCCCAGCCCTGCCAGGTTCTCATGCTCCATCTGGGAAAGGAAGCAGCAGACACAAAGCTTCTAGAGAGATCACCCACATAGGCTGAGACGATGGGTGCATTAAAGATCTCCAGACCTTGGTCCTTCTTTAGACCCCGGGGTACCCAGAAAATAAACCAACACCAAAAATACCCCTAGAAAGAAATAAGGTTAAAATTTTAGCCCAATTTTCTAAGCCGAGAGCTCTGAGTTGGAATTCAGTTTATTTAAAGAAATATCAAGTTTTCTTGCACACATGAATTTGTGCTGATTCACTTACAATTCATATTATTCATTCATCCATGAAGTCAACAAACATTTACACTATAACAGCTACATGTGAGACCCTATGTCAGTTGCTCTTGATGATAAAATGACTCAGAGAATTTCCCTCAATGCCTGGTGAGAGAAACAGCCAAGTTAACAGTTGTATCAGTCATGTATTGCTGTGTAACAAATGACCCCAAATTGTCATGTCTTAAAAGAGCAACAATTTACCAGCTCACAATTTTTCAAGTTGTCAGTTTGGAGCTCTTCTGATCTGGGCCAGCCTCAGTGGCTCACAACATGGCTTCCTCATGTGTCTACAATTTGCTTCCAGGTAGCTGGGAGCCAGTTCATAACATCAAGTCAGTGAAACCGCTAGATCCTCCCTCCATTGGTCTTCCATCATCTAGCAGGCTGGCCTGAGGGTGTTCCCATGAGTTCTCAGGGTTTAAGAGCAACAAAAGGGAAAGTCTCAATGTAAAGTCTTTCAACTCTCTCATTTTATCAGGTTTCCTACCATCCCAATGTCCAAAACAATAATGTCAGCCCCAACTAAGGGATGGAGAAAGACTCCTACTGCTAATGAAAGGCTCTCCAGAGTCTCATAGAAGGCATGGGCACAGAGAGAGGATGAATGTGTAGACATTTCTTACATCAACCACAACAGGTAAATGCAATTGTGTTTTATGCTGTGGTACAGGGTTTTGCAGGTACAATGGAGTAGGGAGCAAGACGTGAACAAACCTACCAGGAGTATATTTAGGGGTGAGCACAACCAGGAAGTGATGTCTGAACCAAGTTGGGGATATGATTGGATAGTTAAGGCGTGACAAAAGGCCCAGGTCCAGGAATCCGCATGTCTTCTCCAGAGAGAAGTCTGAGGAAACAGGGTAAAGCCACTGAGGCATTTGGTACATTTGTGAACAGATGCAGATCATCTTTTGTTCTACTGTTTTCCAACCACTCCTCCCTGTTTATAGTTTGGAGTCACACAAAAGTAGCCCCTAGCATTTCCCTGTTGAAACATTTATTTTCCTCTGAGAAGTCATCACCACCCCCAACGTTCTTAATTGCTTCCTCAAATGCTGTCGCCATTTACCAGCTCCTTTTCTAAATGGGCTCCAGAGTGAAAGCAGAGCCTGGAAGATGCACAGGTCATGGACTTTCCCCAAGTCAACTCCTAAACCTCCTATTCTGGCTGACCACAAATTCCTGAGTCTTAGCATTTTATGCTGAGCTCATAAGTCCAATCCGTTCCAACGGGGTCAGTTGTCTTAACCACCATGCTTCACCAGAGAGTAGGCCATCAGATGGGAGGGGAGAGAAAATTTTCTAGTCACAGGGAAGAGCCTGTGTGAAGCCTCAGAGGCTAAGGAGACCTGAGAGACATTCAGAGTGGACATTGTATGACCAGGGCTGGAGAGACATGATTCCAACAGAGTCAAATGAGAAGTTTTGGAGAAAGCAACTCCCGGTCACACTGTAATGATTCCCTGTACTCTCTCTCAGCACCAAGGGATAGCAATGCCATGGGTCGCAGGAAAAAGTTGCAATTCATTTTTAATATCTAAGCCACCTTTTCCCAGTCTGGGAATGGCAGTGTTCAAGCTCCTGCTTGAACAGTTTCATATTTTTATTTTTGCTGTGTTCCTATTTATAGTGGGCCCATGGAACTGAGCAATGTCAGCAATGATGTCACACTGGGTTATGGAAGCCACAGTGCTCTTGCAGATCTCACCTACTCTTTGGAGAGGGTGTCGATGTGAGGTCCTGTGGGAGAGCACCTTGAACGACTGTATCACAGAAATTCCGGACTAAACCAGAGTCCCCAAGTCATCGAAATGTCATGCTTCATCAAGAACTGGGAAAAGGGATAAAGATCCTTCAGAACATCATTATGATTGGACTTCTTCACCCAGACAGGATGAAACAGTGACACACAAGGAAGAGGCCTTTCTCTAAGACTCTAGATAAGGGTGAGAGGAAAAATTGTCCCAGACTGATGTGTGTTACGGAACAAAGGGTCTGGTTTCCACCAGAAAGAGAGCCATGATAGGACAAGATGAACGAATTGGGGTGAATGGATAAGGTTATAGGAGGAGCGTCCTGAGAAAGCATTTCGTGTCATTTGGTAGACAATTAACTAAAGTCTTATAGCAGCAAGAAATGTAGGACTAAGGATCAAGCTACAGAATTCGTTGGGAGTTTGAGAGCTTTCCAGAACAGGTGCAGACGAGGCACTCTGTTGTTTAGGATCTGTACCTGGTGGAAAGGAAGGAAGCCAGTGGACAACTGGGGCAGAGAGTGTAGGGTGGGGGAAAGGGTGGTTAGAGAGAAGCGTACTTAATTATTATATTTTCTAACTACATGATATTAATATAGTATGTGAAGAATTAAGAAAATGTCTCAGGAGGTTCTGGGAGTGGGAAGTTGAAGGAGCCCAGAGCCCACATCATTGAGGGCAGAACAGATTCCTCTCCGAGATCCAGGAACTCCCCTTCTCCTCCTATGTCTCCTCCCCACCTCTCCCCAAGGGTCTAAAAAACCCTCACAGCAAAGAGAGCTATAGGATTGAATTTTTTTACATTCCTACTTTTCTTAACCTGAATTTTGTCTAGGATCTCTAATTTGCCACTCCTTTCAGGGCAGTTTTGTTGCCCTCCCCACTACCATTATCTTTGCTGCCCCCCACCACTACTGTAGTGCTGCCCTCCACTGCCCCTATTTCTTTTTGCTTCCTAGTTTTCTGACTGGCCTCTAAAACCCTCTTGAGAGATCCCCTGCTGCAACTTCTGTCACTGAGCTTGCACTCCACTACCAAGCTGCTTCCATCTCTTTCTTCCTTAACTCGCCAATCCTACCTTCATACTCAGAAAAATACAGACCCTTATGTTGACATATACAACCCACCCACACACTCAGTTGATGTGGTTGTGCTTTGGCTACTGAGGTTTGTGCCATCAGGCTCTCAAATACAGACATGTTTTTCTGCCTCAGACTGAAGGAGTATTTCTCATAATGACATGGTGAGAGCTTTCTGTTCAGGGAAAGGCAATTTTAAAGGAGAAACTTTAAATTATACACAAATATACAAATTTTGCTCTCTCTTTAAGTATAATTCCTTGTATAAAAAGGCCTTCCTTTAAGGGCCACATAAACCAGAGACTCCATCAGCCTGAGACCAGAAGAACTGGATGCTGCCTAGCTACCGTCAGTGACGACCCTGACAGAGACCACTTGCCAGTTATAAAAATGATGGTACCCTCAAATACAGCCCTTATACTGAAAGGAAAGACCAAAGTGAATGTCAGAGATACTCTGAAACTTGCTCTTGAATGTAAAGTAGCAAAAGCAAATGAAAGAAATGACGAAGTAGTAGAGCTGAAGAGATTTCAAAGGATGGCTTGAGAAGACAAAGTATGATAATGACATGTGCAAAGACCTGGAGTTAGAAAAACAAAAGGGAAGAACATGCTTGCCATCTCTCAAACTAAAAGAACTGAAGAAAAAATTCAAGCCTCGAGCTGCAAAGGTGAAGGATTGTACGGGCCAAATATTGAACAACACAGGATGCATCAAAATAAGATGGAAAGAATACACAGAGTCACTGTAAAAAAAAAAAAAAGGTCGATATTCAACCATTTCTGGAGGTAGCATGTGATCAAGAAATGACAGTATTGAAGGAGGAAGTCCAAGCTACACTGAAGGCACTGGCAAAAAACAAGGCTCCAAGAATTGACAGGATACCAATTGAGATGTTTCAACAAACACATGCAGCCCTAGAGGTGCTCAATCATCTATGCTGAAAAATTTAGCCATCCAACTGGAAGAGATTCATGTTTGCGCCCATTCCAATGAAAGTAATTCAACAAAATTCAGAAACTATTGAACAATATCATTAATATCAAAAGCCAGTAAAATTTTGCTGAAGATCGTTAAAAAAAGTTGCAACAGTACTTTGACAGGGAACTGCCAGAAATTCAAGTCAGATTCAGAAGACGATATGGAATGAGGAATATCATTGCTGATGTCTGATGGATCTGGGCTGAAAGCAGAGAATACCAGAAAGATGTTTCCATGCATTTTATTGACTCTGAAATGGCATTACACTGTGTGAATCATAACAAATTATGGATAACACTTCAAAGAACGGAAATTCTAGAACCCTTAATTTTGCTCATGTAAAACCTGTACATAGACCAAGACACAGTTTATCGGACAGAGCAAGGGGATACCGTGTAGTTTAAAATCAGGAATAGTTTGTGTCAGGGTTGCATCTTTTTATCACATTTACTCAATCTGTATGCTGAGCAAAAAAAAAAAAAAATCCAAAAAGCTGCACTATATGAAGAAGAACGTGGCATAAGGTTTAGAGGAAGATTCATTAACAACCTACGATATGCAGAAAACACAAACGTGCTGAAAATGAAGAGGACTTGAAGCACTTACTGATGAAGATCAAAGACTAAAGCCTTCAGTATGGGTTGCACCTCAACATAAAGAAAACAAAAATCTTCACAACTGGACCAATAAGCAACATCATGATAAACAGAGAAAAGATTGAAGTTATCAAGGATCTCATTTTATTTGGTTCCCCAGTCCACGCTCATGGAAGCAGCAATCAAGGAATCAAATGATGTATTGCAAATCTGCTGCAAAAGAACTCTTTAAGGTGGTGACAAGCACAGATGTCACTCTGAAGGCTAAGGTGTGCCTGACAAAAGCCATGACATTTTCAAACGCCTCATATGCATGTGAAAGCTGGACAATGAATGAGGGAAACCGAAGAAAAAATGTTGCCTTTGAATTATGGTGTTGGTGAACAATATTGAATATACCATAGACTGCCAGAAAAACAAACAAATCGGTCTTGGATGAAGTACAGCCAGAATATTCCTTAGAAGCATGGATGGTGAGTGTTTGTCTCACGTACTTTGGACATGTTATCAGGGGAGACCGGGCTTCGTAAAGGATAAAGTGAAAAAGAGGAAGACCCTCAGTGAGATGGATTGACACAGTGGCTGCAACAATGGGCTCTAGCATAATAACAAGTGTGAGGATGGCACAAAACTGGCCAGTGTTCTGTTCTGCTGTATATAGGGTCACGATAAATTAGAACTGATCTGATGATGCCTAACAACAATACCCTGTTCGGCTCACTGCCTGTCTCTTAGTTTGCTGTACTGTGGTGGTTTGGACGTTGCTATGATGCTGGAAGCTAGGCCACCAGTATTTTAAATACCAACAGGGTTATCTATAGTGGACAGGTTTCAGTGGAGCTTCAAGACTAAGACACACTAGGAAGAAAGACCTGGAAATTTACTTCTGAAAATTAGGCAATTAAAGCCTTACAGATCACAAGAGAACATTGTCCAATTCACTTGCTTTGGACATGTCATCAGGAGGGATTAATCAGTCCTAGAGGAGAATATCATGGTTGGTGAAGAAGAAGGCCAACAAGGCTGTAGGAGACCCTTGGTGAGATGGACTGGCACATTAGCCATAATGATGGAATCTAAATTGCTGGCATTTGTGAGGATGACACAGGACCTGGCAACTTTTAGTTCTGTGTTACCTGAGTTCACCATTAGTCGGAGTCACCTCAATGGCAGCTAGCAAAAAATTACTGTTTGAGAGGAGAACTGAGATATGAACTTGATACAATATACCAAATATTAAAATGTTCAAAGATCTCATGTTTACTATAAAAGAATAGGAATTGAAAATACAACTTCCAAATCGCTAGAAGGAAAAAGAAAGTAAGAGAAATTTCATCATTCCAATAAAAAAAAAAACAGGAAAGGCAGAATAACAAAAAAAATACAAACAGTGAATATGAAGTATAATATGGTAATTATGTCTAAATGTATGAGTAATAGCAAGAAAAAGGGATTAATACCTTAGGAAAAAACATGTACACTCAGCTTAGACTTGCAAATGCAGCCATATCTTATTTATAAAATAAAATTAAAACATAATGACAGAAACTTTCAAATGATGTAAATGAAGAAATTTCTGTCTATAAAAAAAAAAAAAATTTTTTTTTTTTTTTTTTTAATGACTACAGGAACAACCCTCTGCCAGATACTGTTGATGCAGAAATAATTAAGAAAAGATTCCTTGCAGTCTGGTGAGAGAAACAGCCCAGTTAACAAATCAGTTATCAATTGCTGTATAACAAATGACCCAAAAATGAAGTGCCTTAAAAGAACAAGCAGTTACTTCGCTCACGGTTTTGTGGGTTGGCAGTTTGGGGTTCTTCTGGTCTGGGGCAGACTCAGCCGCTCTCGGCTGGGCGCCCTCATGTATCTGGAATCAGCCACGATGTCCGCTGGCGGGCAGACGGCCTGAAATCTTCTCAGCTGGATTCTCTCTCTAATGGTCTCTTGTCATTTATTAGGGTGGCCTGGGATGTTCCCATGGGTTCTCAGTGTTTGAAGAGCAGCAAGAGGGCAAGGAGGAGCCCTGGTGGTGCAGTGGTTAAGGGCTCAGTTGCTAAAGGAAAGGTAATCAGTTTGTACCCACCAGATGCTCTGCGGAAGACATGGCACTCTCCTTCTGTAAAGATGACAGCCTTGGAAACCCTATGGGGCAGTTCTACTCTGTCTTTCAGGGTCACTATGAGTTAGAATATACTTGAGAGTGATGGGTTTTGTTTTTGGTAAGACAGCAAGCCACGATGTGTCTAATTATATCCGGTCTCTGTTTCTATCAGTCTTTGTACTGTCCCAAAGGCCAAAGCAATCATAGATCAGTCCAAATTCAAGGACTGGAGGAAGAATCTTGCTCTTGAGAAAGGGAGCTGTAAGTCATATAATATGTATGGATACATACATATTATACATATTAGAACATGTGGCCATTTTTGCTATCCATCACAACATGTAAATGCAATCAAGTTTGTCCCTAGTTGTGGCAGAAGTGTTTCTTAAATACAAAAGAGTATGGATCAGGGTGGGAAATTCTACCAGGTGTAGAGTTGGAAAGGCTTCCACCAGGAAGTGATGCTTGACCTAAATTTTGAAATACGAGTGGATGGTTAGGAGATTTTCTTTTTTTATATATTTCCAACCACTTGTCCACATTCTACCATCTGTAGCAACACAAAACGAGCCCTCTGCTCCCATGTTGACATCTCTCTTTTTCCTTCAAATCCTCAGGCTCTCCTCTACCTACCAAGCACAATTTCCCAAACCCTGCCTTAAAATGTTTCAACAATTTGCTTCTTCCTTTTCTAATTGCCCCCTGGACAAAAAAGGAGATCAAGCAGAGGACAGTGGACCTTTCCCCGAGGGCTCTCCTAAGCCTCCCAGGCAGGTTGACCGTAGACGTCTGGAGTCTCAGTGCTTTTCTGTGATGATGTAATCCTACCCTTTTTAGTGGCTCCAAGGGAGAAGCATGTGGACAGGCCAAGAGGCTTCACAGGGTTTAGAGTCAGGAGGTCAAGAGAGAATGGCCTAGACACCACCACTGAGTGATGGTACCTCCAGGCAACAGACCAAAAACTCCATTGTGCATGGATGGCTACGAAGGGTGAGTCTTTTGGAAGAGTTTTCTTTTATTTAATCAGTAGATATATATTGGGTATCTCCTATGGGTGGGGTTCTGTCTCACTTTCTGGGACTGCCAAATATGAGGCAGACCTCGTCTTTGTCCCCAAGTTATTTACAACACATTTGGAAGACACAAATTGGAAATTGAGCATCTCCTATGACTCAGTGCTATGATGGAGGATTACTAGGTGCTCTGAATACATAAAGCAGGAGCACGGACTGGGTACCTTGGAGGAGGAACCAGTCAACAGGAAGGGAGAGAATGTCTACTAGTCAGAGGGAACAGCCTGTGTGAAGCCTAAGTGGCAAAGGAGGCCTGAGAGGTGTTCAGAGTGGACATTGTGTTTCTAGGGCTGGAGAGATTTGATTCAGGGCCAGAGAAGAGGTTTGGGAGAAATAGCGACTCATTATACTCTTCTATTTCCTCAACTCACAGTTTCCTTCCTCTTAGATGTTGACTTCTTTAAGTGAACATTTCAATTCATTTTTAAGATATAATTTCCCTCCTCCCAGCCTCCTAGCCTCTCCCACAACAGTTGCCATATTTTTTCCTAGTGCGCTGTTTAGATTCAAACTGGGCCCTTAGAACTGAGCGATGTCAGCGATGATGTCACACAAGAGTTACTGGAAACCTTGGTGCTCACTCAGATCCCAACTGCTCTTTGGAGAGGTTGTCGGTCTGAGGTCTCCTGTGGGAGAGCGACTTTGGATACCAAATTACAAACGGTTCTGCCTAAATCAAGGTCCCCAACTTGTGAGAGTTTGGGACATCATCTCTACGTGGGAGGAGGAGAAACATCTTGCTGGTGACCATCCTTCGTGGTTCATCTTCACCCAGCCAGAATGGAGCGGCAATACGTGAGGAAGAGGCCTTTCTCTAAGGCCCGAGGTAAGGGTGGGAGGAAAATTCAGTCTGTGCGATGGGTGCTGGGCAGCAAGGGGTTTGATTCACCCCGGAAACAAGGACCACAAGGGATCACCGAGGCTTTCACCTGAAAAAACTTCCTGTCTATTAGTAAACAGTAAGAAATTATAGTGTGAATAAATAAATGAAGGAATAAATATGTGAGTGAAGTATAGAATTCTACTGTCATCTGAGGGGCTTTCCATAACAGTAGCAGACAAGTCAGATTTGTGAACTCTCCTGCTTTGTTAGTGGAAAGAATGCAGGTGGGCAACTGGGGCAGTGGGTATAGAACCAGGGAGAAGGGTGGTTACAGAGACTTGTACTTCATTTTTTCATGAGAATGAATTAATATATCATGCGAATTAAAAAAATATATCAAATTTATCGGGAGGTTTCGGGAGTGGGTGGTGTGATGGAGCACAGTATCACACGTTCATTCAGAGTTCCCAGTCAATGTAAGCTGCCACAGTCCTCAGCCTGGACTCAGGCAGAAGAAGGTCCAGGAAGGCCCTGCCCCTCTAGCTCTAGGGATTTCCCTTCTCCTCCAAGGTCTCCTGACCATCTTTACCTAAGGGTTTAACATTTCTTCTAGGTAAAGACAGCTACAGTATAGATCGTTTTTTTTTCTCTCGTAATTGCAAAGTTTTATTTTTTTAAATTGTGTTGAAAATATACATAAAACATAACTGAATAATTTCTAATGTATGAGTCAGTGATACTCATTACATTCTTCAAGTCATATAACCATTCTCAATATCCTTCTCCAAACTTTTCTACAACCATTAACATAACCTCAATGCCCCAATGGAAAAACTGCCCCTTCCCCCTGCCCACACCTGGCAACGACCAATAATCTTTGCTTTCTATATATTTGCTTATTTCATGTAAGTCAGATCGTACAGTATTTGCCCTATACTTAGGGCAAATACTAACTTATTCCATTTAGCATGATGTTTTCAAAGTCCAGCAGGAAAGAATTTTAAAATTCCAGCTATAGCTAACCTCAGTTTCTGCTATCATTCTTAGTTATCCATTCTTTCTCCGACTAGTCTGCCCCCCCTTTGTCTTCTTTCTTGCTGCCCCATTCTGCCTTTCAGTGGCTGAGCCCTGCTTTCTGCTCCCTCCTTGATCTCTGTATCCTTCTAACCAACTGCTGGCATGTTCCATCTCTGAATCTTGTCTCTCTCTCAAGCTTTCCCTCCATCCAATGCACCCGACCTAGCTCCATCTCTTTCTGCATCCTGAACTCTGCAGTCCTTCCCACAGATTCAGAAACATACACAGACCTTTAGGTTGACACAGACAACCCACTGAGACATACACAGCAGAGGAGGCTATGTGTTGTCCATCTGAAGTTCTCGCATCAAGGTTCTCAGATACGGCCATCTCTTTCTGCCTCACTTCATCTACTAAGGACTGGGCTTCTATTCTGAGAAAAACAATTTTCATCTTCTACTGTGGCTGGGTTAAGAAGGGTGCAAGGAAGAGGTATATGTGTAAGAATCATAACTAAATATACACATTCTTCTCTTTACGTATAACTCCTCTATAAAAAGCCTTTCAGTAAAAAGAGGATGAAAAGAGGTGACCATTGCTCTGGAGTGTTTACCCTCCAAATTTACTAAGAATATCACCCGCATACAAAACATCAAGTCACACACTTATTATGAAGGTTCATGTAACCCTGGTGGAACATTTGGTTAAGAGCTTGGCTGAAACTAAAAGGTCTCAACCAGCCTCTCCTTAGAAGCCCTGCTGTGCAGTTCTATTCTGTCCAATAGGGTCACCGTTAGTTAAAATTTAATCCACAGCAATGAGTTATTTAATTTTCAAATACAAATTTGTTGTGTTAATGTCTAAATTCTAAATTAAATTTTATTTTATAAACTACCTGTTTTATAAATTTACTTTCTATTATTCAAATTTATTGTTATGGTAGAATCAAATTTAAAAAGTGACGTAATTTTATATCCAGGCAAAATGAAATGGCAATAACTAAGTGGAGTGCAAAAATGGAAGCCTGCAGAAGATAAAAAGAAAATGATTTGTGAATCCCTAAAGACAATCCTCAAATTCCTTTTTAGAATGTAATAAATCAGAAGAGACTTCTTCCATTAAAGGTACGTGCTTATGGGTGGGAATCATCCTACTAGTACCACTAGTGCTGAAATTAAGGATGGCAATACAAATATAACAGGATTTGTTCCAAATTCTGCATCCATTTCTTGCTGTAGTAAAAAAAAAAAAAAAAAAATTAGTAATGATCTAGAAAGTGAAACTAAGAATATTAAATTGTCACATCTGCAGACTCCATAAATAACAGAAATGCAGATCCTGCCTTGTGGAATAATTTTCTTTCAATGAAATAAATTACTGGATCAAAAGAGGCCCAAGTGATTCTCAACATTACAGTTGTCCACTTGTAAATTTGTGTTGAAAATTCCTGGATGGTAAACAAAGTTCTATAGCCAGAATTTTTTCTAGAGTGCAAAGTTAATGATGAAAATTATAAGAGGGAGTGGCTACTGCAATCTCCATCAGTCAGCTCTGTGTATTGTTTTGTTTGCAAACCTACTAACCAAACAAACCCGTCATCCTCACTTAATTCTCGAATTGTTACAGATGAATTTAGCAATTGGTGCAAACTGAATAGGATCAGTAAACATGAAAATAGTTCAATTCACAGAGATCATGTTATCATATTTAAACCAAACACATTGTTCTGGCTTAACTTATGAACTGGAATCACAAATTAATGAACATCAGTATTGAAAAGCCATTTTGTAATGTGTCGTGGTTGTCATAACAATCACTGAATGGGGACTATCTTCGTGAAAAAGAAATGAAGTCTTTGGGTCCCCACGAAATGGAAAATTTTAAAGTTGACTTCAACTTGTTGCTCATTTGATCTATTTTTAGCAAGTCACATCTCAAAATATGGTAACACAGGAAAGGGCAATCCATCCTATAATTCTAAAATAATGTGTAAAAAATTTATAATCTTGATAAGTGATGAAGTTCAATCAACTACTGTCAGTGAAATAAGCATAGCTCGATATTTGATTTTGTCTGTGGATTCCACTTCTGAGACTTCTCATACAGGCCAGCTAAGTATTGTTTAAAGATCCATATCTCCAACAGATAGAAAACCTGTGTGGTGATTTATCACATTTACTAGCTTAAAAAATCATACTGGTAAAGACATTGCAAAGCAAGTGTTTCACTGATAATGTGAAGCTTGCAAAATTGATTTTTCTAAATGCAGAGACCAATCCTATGACAATGCTGCCATTACATCACTGCATTATAAAGGCATACAACAGAAAATTCTGGAATGAAATTAATATGCCATTTTCATACCAAGGTGCTGCACATTCACTTAATTTTGTAGGATGTATCACAACAGATTTTTTTTTGTCCAAAAGCAATTGATGTTTTTTCTAATATTCAGTTACTTTACAAATTTTTTGCCACCTCTACTCACTGATGAGCTGTTCTTAAAACATATTCAGGCAATGATTGAGCATTAAAATGTCTAATACACATTGGGAAGCACATGCTATAGCAACAAGTACAATTCTAGGTGCCACACAGAATATTGCTGAAGACCAGATACAAAAAGGAAACTCCAAAACAGAAGCTAAAATCATCGCTGCCTTAGTCACCTAGTGCTGCCACAACAGATACCATAAGTGGATGGCTTTAACAAAGAGAAATTTATTTTCTCACAGTCTAGCAGGTTACAAGTCCAAATTCAGGACGTCAGCTCCAGGGGAAGGTTTTCTCTCTCTGTTGATTCTGGAAGAAGGTCCTTGTCCTCCATCTTCCCATGGTCAAGGAGCTTCTCAGGTGCAGGGACCCCGGGTCCAAAGGACATGCTCTGCTCTTGGTAGTATGAGGTCCCCAACTCTCTATCCTTTCATCTCCTGAGAGATAAAAGGTGGTGCAGGCCACACCCTAGGGAAACTCCCTGTATCTCGGATCAGGGAGGTGTTAAAATCCCACCCTAATCCTCTCAACATAAAATTACCATCACAAAATGGAGGACAACCTCACATGGCCTATCCAAGTTTATACACACATTTTGGGGGGACATAATTCAATCCATGATATTCTACCCTTTGGCCCCCCCAAAATCACATTCTTGCAAATGGAAAACATATTCATCCCATCACAAACCAAAACCAAACCCACTGCCGTCCAGTCGATTCCGACTCATAGTGACCCTATAGGACAGAGTAGAACTGCCCCATAGAGTTTCCAAGGAGGGCCTGGCAGATTCGAACTGCCAACCTCTTGGTTAGCAGCCATAACACTTAACCACTACGCCACCAGGGTTTCCTCATCCCATCATAGCATAGAAAAAGTCTTAAATCAAGTCCAAACTTCAAAAATCCCTCTTCATCTGTGAAATCGAGGACACAAGTTATCTGCTTCCAAAGGTACAATGGCATAAAAGGCACAAGCTAGACATTTCCATTACAAACTGAAGAAACTTGAGGGAAAGAAGGTATAACATGCACCAAGCGAGTCAGGAGAACACATCGCGTTAGCCCTCAAAGACATTGCAAACCAAGTGTTTCGCTAATTAGGCGTAGTTTGCAAAATTGATTTTTCTAAGTGCAGAGGCCAATCCTATGACGATGCTGTGAAATGTCACTGCATTATAAAGGCATGCAACAGAAAATTCTGGAATGTAATGAATACGCCAGTTTCATACCAAGGTGCTACATATTCACTAAATTTTGTAGGATTTATCACAATGGATTTTTGTCAAAAAAATGATTTTTTTCTTCTATTCAGATATTTTACAAATTTTTTGCCATCTCTATTCACCGATGAGCTGTTCATAGGCAATGATCACCATTAAAATGTCTTTCTAATAACCACTGGGAAGCACATGCTATAGCAACGAGTGCAATCCTGGAATCACACACCCAGATTCTAGGTGCCATAGAGAATATTGCTGAAGACCAGTCACAAAAAGGCGATACCAGAACAGAAGCTTAAAACGTCGCCAACGAAATGGAAACACAGACCATGTATTTATGTTTGTTATGTATAATATATTTCATCATTTTCATTTGACGAGTCAATTCTTCGAGATTCAGAAGTAAATTTATAGACATGCATAGATCTCTACCAGCTATTAACAAGATATTTACATAAGAGAATATTTTGAAAACACAATAAAACAAATACTGCCAAATACTGATTATCAAGCAGTTTATTGTTGCAGAAGCATTGGAAGAAACAAGTAAATGACAGAAATGCTCCAGAAGTATTGAGTGCCAGGAATCAATTTTACACAACCACCATCACTGACACACTTGAATCTTGCATGAAATGAAGGGTAAGGATGTATGAAGTTCCTTCTGATATTTTTTTCCTTCTTAATGTGAATATAACTGATGAAGAATTCCTGAAGGTATCCAATAAATTAGCACAGGCTTATCCTGATAAGGAAACCCTGGTGGCATAGTGGGTAAGTGCTACGACTGCTAACCGAGAGAACGGCAGTTCAAATCCACCAGGCGCTCCTTGGAAACTCTATCGGGCAGTTCTACTCTGTCCTATAGGGTCAGGATGAGTCAGAATCGACTCGACGGCAGTGGGTTTGGATTTATCCTGATGATTTAAGACAAACCTTTACGGAGAAGTGCTACAATATCATTCTTATGTTAGAATTAAGTTCAGAGATTCAAGTCAAATTTTACTCATGTAGGCATGTAAATCAAAAAACCAAACCCATTGCTGGTGAATTGATTTCAACACACAGCAATGCTATAGGACAGAGTAGAATTGCCCCCATAGGGTTTCCATGGAGCAGCTAATGTATTTGAACTGCCAAGCTTTTGGTTAGCAGCTGAGTTCTTAACCACTGCACCACCAGTGCTCCAAATATACTCTGGCCCAGTAGTTCAAATGCAACAGCCGCTCCTTGAAAACCCTATGAGGCAGTTCTACTCTGACCTATAGGGTCATTATGCATCAGAATTGACTCCAACCCAACGGGTTTGTTCTGCCTACTGCCTCATCCCTATTTCATTTTCTCAGAGATAAGTTTCTGTGATAGTGTCAGATTCAGGAATGTGATGAAAAACGTCTCTTGTAGGGGGTGGGGCCAAGATGGCAGAGTAGTCAGATGCTTTATGTAGCCCCTCTTATAACAAAGACCCAGAGAAGTAAATCGATTATATATGACAATCTAGGAGCCCTGAACATCAAAGGTGAAGTTACAGAATTGGACTTAGTGGCAGGGGGAGGGGAATATGGTTCAGAAGCAGTGAGAGTTTGACAGACCGGACCCGGCAGAAACCAGCACCCTGCAGGCTGGATCGGATGACATGTGCGGTGACGCAAGCAGTGACGCTCGGGACGTGTTTTCCACATTTGAAGAGACTGAGTGGTGGAAAGCCTACACAAGCCTCCATAAGCAGTGAAAAGCAGTGCTAAGTTGGCAAAAGATAAGTACATGCATTTAAAATGCCACACAAATCAAAAATCATCCCCTTTGGGAAGAACATCTCTCCCATTTACCTGCTTCCTCCCTCTCTGTTTTTAGTCTTGGACCAGCTTTGGCTATTTCTGGGTCCCCTGGGCCAGAAGTAGGAACTATCACATGCCCTGGAGCAGGAACAAACAACAAAAAATAATCTGCCAGCTTCCCTAAGCCAGGAACTTAGGGAAGGCACAGACATAAGGGGTCCAAGGACTTTGAATGCCTTTCACCCTTGCATAGATCTGTGTGGGCCCATTTCAACAGCATAGGCTCTCATTAGCACACTACGACAGGGTATATACCTGAAGCCTATTTTCAACTGTATCAGCTATAAAGTGGAGGGGCAGATTTCTGATATTTGACAACGTTCTGCCAATTAAGCAGGGTCCTCACCTACCCACATCAGTGACCTGAGGGTTGGTGGCTCCACCCATGCCACCTAGCCACCCAATTCAGGAGTCCAAGAGTAAGTGGTGAATCCCAGTCCTTACACCCAACAGCATTGGGTGCCCATGGTCTGGCTGCAAAACCCACCCACCTATGTGCTCTAGGGAACAGGGACATGCTTTCCTCCCAGACACTCAGGGGCAGTCATCCCCCCCACAGTAGCCAGACACCTGTACCTACACCAATCAACCCTGTCTATGTAGGACTGTAGGTAAGAGCCCACACCACACACTTGGTGACCGACTACCTGGACACCTGAGCTGAATCCATACAAGAATGTAAAAGGGCTCCTAGGCTCACATACCTAGTAACAGCTCTGATCACCTGGTGCCAGGACGTAAGAGCTTCAAAAGGTGCCAATAATTAAACTAGCTTACCCAAGCAGCCTATTTGGGCATATCAAAATAAAACAAGAAGCTAGGACACAGTACACCAAAAAAGAAAAAGAAAAAAAAAAAACCAAACCCAGTGCCATCAAGTAGATTCCAACTCAGCAAGCAAACATAAAATAAATGAATATAATAACTCACTAATGGCTCAGAGACAAGTGTAAATATCAAATAACATAAAGAGGCAGACCATGATGGATTCAGGAAGCTCCCAAAACAACAAATCAAGAAATCTTCCAAATGAAGAGAAATTCCAGGAATTACTGCAGGAAGAATTTAAAAGATTAAGAGACCGAGCTCTTCAAGAGATCCAGGAGGAGATCACGCAAAACGAAGAACAAGCCAAGGAACACACAGATAAAACAAAAGAGGAACTTAAGAAGGTTAGACAAGAGTATAATGACAAATGTAACAGGCTGCAAGAATCCATAGAAAGATAGCAAGCAAATCCAAAAGAGTAACAATAAAATTTCAGAATTAGACAACTCAATAGAAAACAAGAGGAGCAGAATTGAGGCACTGGAAGTCAGAATTAGTGAGACTGAAGATAAAGCAATTGACGCCAAGTTATTTGAGGAAAAATTAGATAAAATAATTTTTTAAAATTGAAGAAACTCTAAGAATTATGCGGGACTCTATCAAGAGTGATTGGAACACCAGAATCGGGGTGGGGGTTGGAGGATAACAGAAAACACAGTGAGAATTGTTCAAGACTTCTTGGCTAAAAACTTCACTGATCTTGTGAAAGATAAGAAGATATCTATCCAAGATGCTTACTGAACCCCACACAAGGTAGATGCCAAGATAAAGTCACCAGGACATATTATAATCTTGCTTGTCAAAACCAAATATAAAGAGAGAATTTTAAGAGTAGCTAGGGATAAACAAAAAGTCACCTATAAAGAAGGGTCAGTAAGACTAAGCTTGGACTACTCAGCAGAAACCATGCAGGCAAGAAGGACATATACAAAGCCCTGAAGGAAAAAAAAAATTGCCTGCCAAGAATTATATATCCAGCAAAACTGTCTCTCAAATATGATGGTGAAATTAGGACATTTCCAGACAAGCAGAAGTTTAAGGAATTTTTAAAAACCTAACCAATATGACAAGAAATAATAAACGGAGTTCTCCAGTTAGAAAATCAATAACATCAGCTAACAACCCAAAACTAGAACACGGGACAGAACAACCAGATATCAACCCGCATAGGGACGTCACAAATAAATGAAAGCTAAAACACTGAAAATGTAGAAACAGAGACATTGATCTGTAAAAGATGACAACATTAACACAAAAAAGAGGGACTAAGTAATGTAGTCATAGATTTTTCATATGGAGAGGAAGTCAAGACGATATAAAGAAATAAAAGATTGGTTTAAATTTAGAAAAACAGGTAAATGTTAAGGTAACCCAAAGGAAACTAACAATCCTACACATTAAAATTTAAAAAAAAGCAAGGAAAACATAAATTTTCAGCAAATACAAAAGCAACAACAAGGAAGAAGATGAAAGACAAAAAAGAAAAACGATTCAGCACAGAAAAAAATAAATTAGCAGTAAATACAAAGGCAACAAAAATGAAGAGGATGGAAAGAAAATGCACAAAGAACAAGGACTCAACAGAGAAAATTAAATGGAATAAGGAAAATGCCAACAAGACATACACAAAAAAGATGAAAATGACAGCACTAAACTCATAAAAAAACTCGTTAACTATGAATAATTACGATAAATGTAAATGGTTTAATTGCACCCATAAGGAGACAGAGAGTAGCAGAATGGATTAGAAAACGTGATCCGTCTGTATGCAGACTGCAAGAGACACACCATAGACTCAAAGACATAAACAAACTAAATCTCAAAGAATGAAAAAAAAAAAAAATATATATATATATATATATATATACATACATGAAGCACACAACAATAAAAAATAAGAGTGGCAATATTAATCTCTGATAAAACAGGCTTTAAAGTAAAATCCTCCACAAAGGAAAAGGAAATACACTATATAATGATTAAAGGGTCAATATACCAGGAGGTCAAAATCATAATCAATACTTATACACCCAATGACAGGGCTCCAAAATACATAAAACAAACTCAAACAGCATTGAAAAGAGAAATAGCTCCACAATAATAGTAGAAGACTTCAACATACCACTTCTGATGACAGACAGGATATCCATAAAGAAGCTCAATAAAGACACGGAAGATCTAAATACCACAATCAGCCAACTTGGTCTCATAGACTTAAACACAACACTTTACCCAATGGTAGTCAAGTAAACTTTCTTTTCTAACGCTCATGGAGCATTCTTGAGAATAGACCACGTATTAGGCCACAAAACAAGCATTAACAGAATCCAAAACATCAAAATATTACACAGCATGTTTCCTGACCATAAAGCCATAAAAGTAAAAAGGCTGTAGTTATCATACATTCTAATTTCTTACATATTTTAAACCCAATAATGTCTATTCTTATTATGTTATGCAGTCAGTAATCCTCTATTTTTACTCGTTTCATTAACTTTCATTCCTTCTTACATCTTAAGCCTTTCTCCTTATTTTCTTTCTGCTTGAAGAATACCTTTGGAATTTTCTTTAATGTGGGCATGCTGATGTTAACTTATCCACGTTTTGTTTGTCTGAAAACAAAAGGTCTTTGCTCATTCATGATGTTTTTCAGCATAGAGTTCTGGGTTGCCATGTATTTTCTCTCTATAATTTAAATATATCATCTTATTGTCTTAGGGTTTTCACTATTTCTGTAGAGAAGTCATCAGTCAGTTTTTTTGTTTGTCCTTTAAAGATAATCTCTTCCATTCTTTAAGTAGTTTTCAATTATTTGTTTTTTGTGGGGTTTTTTGTCTTTAGCTTCAGCAGTTCTACTATGATGTACCTAGATACGAATTTCTTTGTATTTACCCTACATGGGTCTTATAAGGAAACCCTGGTGGCGTAGCGGTTAAGTGTTATGGCTGCTAAGCAAAACGTCAGCAGTTCAAATCCACCAGGCGCTCCTTGGAAACTCTACGGAGCAGTTCTACTCTGTCCTGTAGGGTCGCTTTGAGTCAGAATCGACTCGACGGCAGTGGGTTTTGTAAGTCTTCTAGGATCTGTGACTTGATGTCATTAATTACTTGAAGAAAATTCTCAGCCATAATCTCAGTTTTTCTGCCTCATTCTTTTTCTTCCTTCTTAAAGTATCTTATGCTAGATATTCTCATTGTATTCTCTATATCTTATTCCTTTTTATATTTTATATATTTTTTCTTTTGTCTAAGCCTCTATTTTCTTCCAACATATCTTCCAGTTCACTAAATCTCTCTTCAGCATTTTTAATCCGCTGTTATATACATGCATTAAGATTTTAACTTCAGCTATAGTTTTCAGTTGACTTTCTAAGTTGATCTTTTTCTTAGTTTCTAGTTTTTTGCCAAATTTCTAAGTCTTGCCTTTATTTCTTTGAACATAATAGAGTTATTTCAGTGTCTTTGTCTGATAGCTCAAATATCTAGTTTTTCTGTGGATCTCATTCTGTTATTTGTTGTTTCTACAGGTTTCACTCTTTTTTTTCTTTTTTAAAAAAATTGTTGATTATATTAGAGAGGCGAGGCCAAGATGGCAGAGTAGTGAGATGCCGCCAGTCATCCCTCTTACAAAAAGACCCGAAAAAACAAGCGAAGCAAGTATATTTATGACAAGCTAGGAGCCCTGAGCATCAAAGGCAAAGTTAGAAAACGGAGTCAGCGGCGGAGGGAGGGAGAGACTATTCAGAAGTGGAGAGGAGTTACTGGACCTGAATAGCCAGGAACCCTCAGGCACCGTTCCCTGGAGCGACTGCAGTGGGGCTGGCAGTGGCGTTCCAGAGGCATTTAGCTCAGGGAAAGACAGCAAGTTGCACAGACCACTCACACCTCCAGAACAAGAGAAGAACGGCACTCTCAGCAAAAGCTAATTACTTGTGTTTATTTTACCACGCCCCCAGCCCCCAAGCCGGCTTCAGTGGCTGTCAACTTCCCTGGGTCTGAGATAGGCCCTGGTACCACTCTGAGCCATTCTTCCGTCCTTGAAGAAGGTGTAAGTTCACAACTGGGGGAAAGATAATCTGCCAGCTCAATTAAGCTGGGGAGCTCAGGACAGAAGCAGCTCTTGTTCAGGCACAAGCAGTCCATGGGTTTGAATACCTTTCACCCCAGCATGGACCTGTGTGGGCCCATTTCAGGAGACTAGGCCCTTGTCGCCAGACTGCAATTGTTTCAGCTGGACGGTGGAAAGATGGGTGTTTGATGTTTGACACTGCTTTGCCTATTAAACAGCGTCTTCACCTACCCACATCAGGGGCCTAAGGACTGGTGGCCCCACCCACAATACCTAGCCACCTGTGACAGGGCTCCAAGGATAAGTAGTACCGCCCAGAACTTACAACCAAAAGCATTGGGTACCCATCGCCCTTCTGCAGAACCCACCCGTGTGCTCTACAGAACAGGGATGCACTTTCCTCACAGACACTCAGAGGACAGCTGTCAGACCCCTGCCTTGATCAGAGCCTGACCCCCTACTGCAGCCAGATACTTCTGCCTACACCAACAACCCCTGCCCCTCTAAGACTGTAGGACAGAGCCTGTACCTTACACTTTATGACCAACTACCTGGGCACCTGAGTTGAATCCATACAAGAAAAGTAAATGAACTCCTAGGCTCATACACCTGGTAACAGTGCTAGCCATCTGGTGATAGTACATTAGAGCTTCAAGGGTGAAAATAATCAACCTAGTGCACTCAAGCAGCTTATTTGGGAATACCAAAACTAAACAAAGCAAGAAGCTAGGATACAAAAAGCAAGCATAAAATAAACTAATACAATAACTTATAGATGGCTCAGAGACAACAGTCAATATCAAATCACATAAAGAGGCAGACACAGGAGCAGGACCAAGATGGCTCACTAGGTAGAAGCTTCCGCTTATCCCTCTTGAAACAAAGACTCGAAAAAACAAGTGAATCAATTACATAAAGGACAATCTACAAACCCTGACCATCAAACACAGAACTAAGGAGTTGACCTGAGTGACAGGGGAGCAAAAAGCCACACTGCAGCAGGGACCGCTTCCGGAGCCAGTGTCCCATGCCACAGCCTTGAGCCCTCACGGTTCCCTGGTGCCAGAGTGGTGGGGCTGATTGTGGCTTACTGAGACAGGGAAGCACGGATGTAGGCCTAACCCTCAGGAAGAACCTCGGAGGAGACCCAGGCAGCACATGCAGGCTCCACACAGACGCAGCTGACAGGGAAACGAAAAACCACAGGGAAGCAGCGACTGGTTTTGGAGCCTGGAGTGCAGCGTCCCAGAAAGGAAACCTTGGTGCTGGGCTTGGGACTAAGTGTGGGGGAGCTGATTGCGGCTTCCTGAGACGGTGTGAGCATGGACGCAGCCCTAACCCTCTGGGACAGTCTCAGCAGGGATCCAGCCAGCACACACAAGCTACACAATGCTCTGGAATCTCAGAAAAAACAGTCCTCACCAAACAACATAAGTAAACTTGGTATATTTTGCCAGGCTACTCTCGTCTATATATCTGATTCCACCCCTCATTGCCCCAGCCAGCTTCATTAACATTGGAATTCTCTGTGCTAGAGAGTGAAGTGCACTGCTCGATTTTTTTTTCTTCTTTCTTTTCTAACCCATTCCCCTGGCCTGAGAAAAGCAGCATTTAACAATCAAAGAAAAAATCCTTCCCTGACTTCTCTAAACTGTAATAACAATACAGAATCAGCTCCATCCAGGCATTAACAGACCCATAGTCTTTGGCTTTCACCCTACAGGTAACTAGGTGGCTATTACAATGTAAAGGCAATTCTGATAGAGATCTCACCATAATTGTTTTAGCTCAGCAGTGGAAAGGCAAGTTTTGGAGGTCAGATACCTCTCTACCTACTAAACAGAGCCCTCGCTGATCCACACCAGCGAACTGAGTGCTGAGACTCCACCCACACCACCTAGCCACCTGCTAGAGGGGTCTGAGAATAGTGACATCTCCCAAGCATTGGGTGCCTAAGATACAGCTGCAGAGCCCACCCACCAGAGTGCTCTAGAGAATAGAGCCACACCTACCTCACTGACACTTGAAGGAAGGCTGTCAGCATCCTGCCCTCCTCGAAATGTGACCCCCTGCCACTAATAGAAACTGGTGCATACAACCATCACCACTACTCCTCTAAGATAATAGATGAGAGCCTACACCACACACTAGGTGACCAGCTATCAGGACACCTGAGCTGATTCTATTCAAGAATAGTGAATGGACTCATACACTTATATACCTGGTAACAGTTCAGGCAAGCTGGTAACAGGATGTAAGTGATTCAAAACCTACAGCAATCACCATACCACAACCTGGTAGCCCATCTGGGTGTATTGTAACAAAACAAAACAACAAGATAAGACTCAGTGAGCAAATATAAAAGAAAATGTTACAAAATCTTATAGATGGCTCAGAGACAGCAGTCGACATCAAATCACATGAAGAAGCAGACCATGATTGCTTCTACAAACCCCCAAATCAAAGAATCAAAATCATTCTTGGATGTGGATACATTCCTAGAATTGCCAAATATAGAATATAAAACAATTGTATACAGAATGCTTGAAGACATCAAGAATGACCTCACAAATGAAATAAGGCAATCTACAGAAAAAGCCGAGGAATACACGGTAAAGCAGTTGAAGAAATCCAAAAGATTAATCAAGAACATAGTGAAAAAATTAATAAGCTGTAAGAATCCATAGAGAGACAGCACTCAGAAATCCAAAAGATTAACAATAAAGTCACACAGACAACTCAATAGGAAGTCAGAGGAGCAGACTCGAGGAACTGGAATGCAGAGTGGGGGAGCTAGAGGATAAGACAATTGACACAAATGTAGTTGAAGAAAAATCAGATAATAGAATTTAAAACTATGAAGAAACCCTAAGAATCATGGGGGACTCTATCAAGAATAATTTGCGTGTGACTGGAGTTCCAGACAGGGAGGGGTAACAGAAAATACAGAGAGAATAGTGGAAGATCTGATGGCAGAAAAATTCCCTGGCATCGTGAAAGATGAAAAGATATCCACCCAAGATGCTCATCGAACCTCATACAAGATAGATCCCAAAAGAAAATCACCAAGACATATCATCAAACCTGCCAAAACCAAAGATAAAGAGAAAAACTTAAAAGCACCCAAGGATAAACGAAAAGTTACCTACAAAGGAGAATCAATAAGTTTGCACTATTCGGCAGAAACCATGCAGGCAAGAAGGCAATGGAGTAACATATATAGAGCACTCAAAGAAGAAAAACTGTCAGCCAAGAATCATATATCCAGCAAAACTCTAAAACATGAAGGTGAAATTAAGATATTTACAGATAAACACAAGCTTAGAGAATTTGCAAAAACCAAACCAAAACTGCAAGAATTACTAAAGGAAATTCTTTGGTCAGAAAATCAATAATATCAGATTCCAACACAACACAAGGTCACAGAACAAAACATCCTGATATCAACTCAGATAGGGAAATCACAAAAACAAAATAAGATTAATTAAAAAAAAAATGCTCAAAACAGGGAATCATTGATGTGATTATGTAAAAGATTACAATAGACAAAAAAGACGGACTAAATACAGGAGGCATAGATCTTACATATGGAGAGGAAACCAAGGCGATACAGGGCAAAACAACTTAGGTTTTTACTTAGTCAAACCGGGGTAAATATTAAGGTAACCACAACGAGGTCTAACAATTCCATACTTCAAAATAAAAACCAAGATAAACATAATGACTCACCAACATAAACTCAGATACTATAAAAAGGAGGAACACACATTCTACAAAGAAAAACTCAGCACAAAAAAGTAAATGGAAAAATGAAATTGTCAAAAACAGGCATCAAAATGACAGCACTGAACTCATACTTATCTATAATTATATTTAATGTAAACAGACTAAATTCACCAATAATGAGACAGAAAGTTGCAGACTGGATAAAAAAACATGATCAGTCCGTATGCTGCCTAAAAGAGACATGCCATAGACGTAGAGACACAAATAAACTAAAACTGAAAGGATGGATAAAAATATATCAAGCAAACAACAATCAAAAAAGACCAGGAGAGGCAATATAAATTTCCAACAAAATAGACTTTAAAGTTAAATCCACCACAAAGGATAAAGAAGGACACTACATAATGATTAAAGGGACAATTGACCAGGAAGATATAACTGTATTAAATATTTATGCACCCAATGATAGGGCCACAACATTCATAAAACAAACGTTAACAGAATTAAAAAGTGAGATAGACACCTCCACAATTATAGTAGCAGACTTCAACACAACACTCTCAGTGAAGGATAGGAAATGCAGTAAGAAGCTCAATACAGACATGGAAGATCTAATTGCTACAATTAAACAACTTCACTTCATAGACTTATACAGAACACTCCACCCAACTGCTGCAAACTATAATTTCTTTTCTAGTGCACATGAAACATTCTCTAGAATAGATCACATATTAGGTCATAAACCAAGCCTTTACAGAACCCAAAACACTGAAATATTACAAAACATCTTCTCTGAACAAAAGACCATAAAAGTAAAAATCAATAACAGAAAAACCAGGGAAAAGAAATCAAATGCTTGGAAACTGCACAATACCCTGCTCAAAAAAGACTGGGTTATGGAAGACCTTAAGGAGGGAATAAAGAAATTCACAGAATTCAACGAGACTGAAAACACTTCCTATGAAAACCTTTGGGACATGGTGAAAGCAGTGCTCAGAGGTCAATTTATATCAATAAAGGCACACATATTAAAGAAGAGCCAAAATGAAAGAACTGTCCCTACAACTTGAACAAACAGAAAGAGAGCAACAAAAGAAACTGTCAGGCACCAGAAGAAAGCAAAAAATAAAAACTACAGCAAAATTAAATGAATTAGAGAATAGAAAAACAATCGAAAGAGGTAACAAGGCCAAAAACTGCTTCTTGGAAAAAATTAACAAAATTGATAAACCATTGGCCAGACTGACTAAAGAAATACAGGAAAAGAAACCAATAATCCAAATAAGAAATGGGATGGGCCATATCACAACAGATCCAACTGAAATTAAAACAATCATAACAGATTACTACAAAAAATTGTACTCTAACAAATTTGAAAACCTAGAAAAAATGGATGAATTCCTAGAAACACACTACCTACCTAAACTAACACAAACTGAAGTACAACAACTAAATAAACTCTTAACAAAAAAAGAGATTGAAAATGTAATCAAAACACTCCCAACAAAAAAAAGCCTTGGCCCTGACGGCTTCACTGCAAAGTTTTACCAAACTTTCAGGGAAGACTTACCACTACTACTGAAGGTATTTCAAAGCATAGAAAAGGACGGAATACTACCTAACTCCTTCTATGAAGCCAGCATAACCCTGATACCAAAACCAGCTAAAGACAACACAAAAAAAGAAAATTACAGACCTATATCCCTCATGAACATAGATGCAAAAATCCTCAAGAAAACTCTAGCCAACAGAATTCAACAACATATGAAAAAAAAAATCCACCATAACCAAGTAGGATTTATACCAGGTATGCAAAGTTGCTTCAATATTAGAAAAACAATTAATGCAATCCAGCACATAAAAAAAAGACAAGAACCACATAATTTTATCAATTGATGCAGAAAAGGCATTTAACAAAGTCCAACACCCACTCATGATAAAAACTCACAGCAAAATAGAAATAGAAGGAAAATTCCTCAATATAATAAAGGGTATTGATACAAAGCCAATACCCAGCATCATCCTAAATGGAGAGAGCCTGAAAGCATTTCCCTTGAGAACGGGAAACAGACAAGGATCCCCTTTATCACTGCTCTTATTCAACATTGAGCTAGAGGTCCTAGCCAGAGCAACTGGGCTAGACAAAGAAATAAAGGGCATCCAGATTGGTAAGGAAGAAATAAAATTATCTCTATTTTCCAACGACATTATCTTATACACAGAAAACCCTGAGGAATCCTCAAGAAAACTATTAAAACTAATAGAAGGGTTCAGCAAAGTTTCCGATTATGATATAAACATACAAAATCAGTTGGATTCCTCTATATCAACAAAAGGAACATTGAAGAGGAAATCACCAAATGAATACCATTCACAGCAGCCCCCAAGAAGATAAAATACTTAGGAATAAACCTTACCAAAAATGTAAAAGAGCTATACCAAGAGAACTACAAGGTACTACTGCAAAAAAACAAAAGGGACCTACGTAACTGGAAAAACATACCTTGCTCATGGATAGGAAGAAAACATTGTAAAATTGTCCATTCTACTAAAAGCCATCTATAGATACAATGTACTTCCGATCCAAATTCCAATGACATTTTTTAAAAAGATGGAGAAACAAATCACCAACTTCATATGGAAGGGAAAGAAGTCACGGAGAAGTAAAGCATTACTAAAAAAGAACAAAGTGGGAGGACTCACTCTTCCTCATATTACAACCAATTATACTGCCACAGTAGTCAAAACAGCCTGGTACTGGTACAACAACAGACACACAGACCAATGGAACAGAATTGAGAATCCAGATATAAATCCATCCACAGATGAGCAGCTGATATTTGACAAAGGCCCAGTGTCAGTTAATTGGGGAGAAGATAGTCTTTTTAACAAAAGGTGCTGCCGTAACTGTATATCCATCTGCAAAAAATGAAACAGGACCCATACCAGGACCCATACCACACACCATGCACAAAAACTAACTCCAAATGAATCAAAGACCTAAACATAAAATCTAAAACGATAAAGATCATGGAAGAAAAAATAGGGACAACATTAGGAGACCTAATACATGGCATAAACAGAATACAAAACATTACTAAAAATGACGAAGAGAAACCAGATAACTGGGAGCTCCTAAAAATCAAACACCTATGCTCATCTAAAGACTTCACCAAAAGAGTAAAAAGACCACCCACAGACTGGGAAAAAGTTTTCAGCTAAGACATCTCTGCCCGGTGCCTGATCTCTAAAATCTACATGACTCTGCTAAAACTCAACCACAAAAAGACAAACACCCCAATTAAAAAATGGGCAAAGGATATGAATAGGCACTTCACTAAAGAAGACATTCAGGCGGCTAACAGATACATGAGGAAATGCTCTCGATCATTAGCCATTAGAGAAATGCAAATCAAAAAACTACAATGAGATTCCATCTCACTCCAACAAGGCTGGCATTAATCCAAAACACACAAAATAATAAATGTTGGAGAGGCTGTGGAGAGACTGGAACACTTATACACTGCTCGTGGGAATGTAAAACGGTATACAACCACTTTGGAAGTCAATTTGGCGCTTCCTTAAAAAGTTAGAAATAGAAATACCATACAACCCAGCAATCCCACTCCTCGGAATATATCCTAGAGAAATAAGAGCCTTTACACAAACACATATATGCACATCTATGTTTATTGCAGCACTGTTTACAACAGCAAAAAGATGGAACCAACCAAGGTACCCATCAATGGATGAATGGATAAATAAGGTATATTCACACAACGGAATATTACACATCAATAAAGAACAGTGATGAATCTGTGAAACACTTCATAACATGGAGAAACCTGGAAGGAATTATACTGAGTGAAATTAGTTGCAAAAGGTCAAAAAGTGTATAACACCACTATTATAAGATCTTGAGAAATAGTTTAAACTGAGAAGAACATATTCCTTTGTTGTTACGAGAGGGGGGAGGGAGGGAGGAGAGGGGAGGGGTATTTACTAAAGAGATAGACAAGAACTACTTTGGGTGAATGGAAGGACAACACTCAACACAGTGGAGGTCAGCACAACTGGACTAAACCAAAGCAAAGAAGTTTCCTGAATAAACTGAATGCTTTGAAGTTCAGCAAAGCAGAGACAGGGGTTTGGGGACCATGGTTTCAGGGGACATCTAAGTCAACTGGAAAAATAAAATCTATTAAGAAAACATTCTGCATCCCACTTTGAAGAGTGGCATCTGGGATCTTAAATGCTAGCAAGCAGCCATCTCAGATGCATCAATGATTCTCAACCCACCTGGATCAAGGGAGAATGGAGAACACCAAGAACATAAGATAATAACGAGCCCAAGAGACAGAAAAGACTACCTGAACTAGAGACTACATCATCCTGAGACCAGAAGAACTAGATAGTGCCGGGCCACAACCAATGAATGCCCTGACAGGGAATATAACAGAGATCCCTTGAGGGACCAGGAGAACAGTGGGATGCAGACCCCAAATTCTCATAAAAAGACCAGACTTAATGGTCTGACTGAGACTGGAAGGACCCCAGTGATCATGGCCCCCACACCTTCCGTTTACCCACTACGGGAACCATCCCCAAAGCCAGTTCATCAGACATGGATTGGACTAGACAATGGGTTGGAGAGGGATGCTGGTGAGGCGTGAGCTACTTGGTTTGGGTGGACACTTGAGACAATGTTGGCATCTCCTGCCTGGAAGGGAGATGGGTGGGTAGAGGGGCTTAGAAACTGGCAAAATGGTCACGAAAAGAAAGAGTGGAAGGAGGGAGTGGGCTGTCCCATTAGGGGGAAAGTAATTGGGAATATGTAACAAATTGTGTATAAGTTTTTATGTGAGAGACTGGCTTGATCTGTAAACTTTCACTTAAAACACAATAAAAATTATTAAAATAAAAAAAAAAGAAGCTGACCCATGATCGCTTCAACAAGCTCTCAGAACAAAGACTCAAGCAATCTTCTGCATGAAGGTGCAATCCTGGAATTACCAGATGCAGAATACAAAAGATTAATATACAGAACTCTTAAAGACATCAGGAAGGAAATGAGGCAAAATGCAGAGCAAGCTAAGGAACACAAAGATAAAGCAGCCGAAGAAATTAAAAGGGTTACTCAAGAACATAATTAAAAATTTAATAAGCTGCAAAAAACCATAGAGAGACTGCAATCAGAAATTCAGAAGATTAACAATAAAATTACAGAATTAGAAAACTCAATAGAAAGTAAGAAGAGCACAATTGAAGAACTGGAAGGCAGAATTACTGAGACTGAAGATAAAACTCTTGGGACTAATATATTTGAAGAGAAAGCAGATAAAAGAATTTTAAATGAAGAAATCCAAAGAATCATGTGGGACTTTATCAAGAGAAATAACTATGAGTGATTGCAGTACCAGAACAGGGAGGGCTAACAGAAAATACAGAGGGAACTGTTGAAGATTTGTTGGCAGAAAACTTCCCTGATATCATGAAAGATGCTCATCAAAATCCATATAAGGTATATCTCAAAAGAAAGTGACCGAGACATATAACAATCAAACTTGCCAAAATCAAATATAAAGAGAATTTCAAGAGAGGCTAGGGATAAAGGAAGTCACCAACAAAGGAGAGTAAATAATAATAAACTTGGACTACTCAGCAGAAATAATGGAGGCAAGAAGGCAATGGGATGACTTATACAAAATATTGAAGGAAAAAAATTGCCAGCCAGGAATCAAACCATAACCCTGGCCCTCTAACTCTAGCCCCTAAGCCCTAAGCCCCAAAGCCCCTAAGACCCTAAGCCCTTAGGTCCTAACCCCCAAGGCCCTAAACTCTAAATCTAACCCAAACCCTAACCCCTATACCCTAAAACCTACAACCTAAACACCTACACCCCAAAACAATACACACCAAAACCCTACACTCTAAACCCTATACTCTAAGCCCCAAACCCTAAACCCAAACCTCAAACCCCAAAGCCCAAACCCTAAACCTAACCATAAACCCTAAACCCTAACACCTAACCCTAACCCCTAACCACCCTAACCCTAACGACCCTAACCCTAACCCTCGAACCCTAACCCTCTAACGCTAACCTGAAACCCTAACCCAAAACCCTAACCCTCTAACTCTAACCCTCTAACCATAGCCCTAAACCTAACCCCAACCCCCAAACCCAACTCCAAACCCTAAACCTCAAATCCCTAGCCCTAAACCTAAGAATGAGCCTAAGCCTAACCCTATCACTTAACCCTAAACCATAACACTTAAAACCCTAACACCCTTAGCCCTAACACATTTAACCCGAACACCCTAAACGCCAAAACCCTAAACACTAACACGCGTAACCCCAACCTCTAACCCTAACCCTTAAACTTAAACGCTAAACCATCGAACCCTCTAACCCTAATACCCTAACCCTAAACCCTAACCCCAGCCCCCAGCCCAAACCCTCACTCTAAGCCTTAAACCCTAAACCTTAAGCCCTAAACCCTAGGCTCTAAGCCCTAAGCCCTAAACCCTAAGTCCTAAAACCCTAAACTCTAAGCCCTAAGCCCTAAACCTAACCCTCTAACCCTAAACCCTGAAACCTAACCCCAAACCCATCCCAAACCCCTAAACCTGAACCCCTAAACCCTAGCCCTAACCCCTAACCCTAAACCTCTAAACCATACCCCTAATCCTCTAACCCTAAACCTCAAACCCTATCCCTCTAACCCTAAGTCTCTAACCCTAACCACAACACCAACCCCAACTTCTGAACCCTGAAACCCTAACCCCATAACCCGCTAACCCTAAGCCTCTGAACCCTAAGCCTAAACCCTCTAACCCTAAACCCTAACCTTCACCCCCTCACACCCTCACCTTCTCACTCCCTCACTCTATAATCTTCTCAACCTCTAACCCCCTCACCCTCTAACCCCTCACCCTCTAACTCCCTCAATCTCTAACCCCCAATCCCCTAACACCCACCCTCTAACCCAAACCACATATCCCAAACAAACCCAACACCAACCCCAACCCTAAACCTAAACCCTAACCCCTAAAACCTAACCCAAACCCTAACGACTAAACCCCAAAACACTAAACCCCAAACTGCAACCCCTAACACCTAACCTATAACTCCAAACTCTAACCTCAAACCCTAAACCTAACCCTAACACCTAACCCCAACCCAAAAACCCTAACCGAAAAACCCTAACCCTAAACTCTAACCCCAAACCCTAACTCTAACAACCCTAACTCTAACATCCCTAACCCCAAACCCTAACCCTTTTTGTTAGCGGCCGTAGCACTTATCCACTAGCCACCAGGGTTTCCATGAGCAGTCACAGGAATAGACATATGCACACCCGTGTTCACTGCAACATTATTCACAGTAGCAGAAAGATGGAAGCAACCTCAGTGCTCGTCCACAGAGGAATGGATAAACAACCTACGGTACATACACACAGTGGAACACTACACGACAATAAAGACCAATGATGAATCTCCGAAACATCTCACACCATGGATGAATCTGGAGCGCATCACACTGACTAAGTCAATCACAAAACGACATACACAGTGAGAGACCACTATCATAAAAACTCATGAAAACATTTACGCACAGAAACAATCCTTGATGTTCACCAGGGAGACGGAGTGGGTAGAGAAAAGCTAACTAAACAATAACCAAAACAACGAAACTCACTGCCGTCGACTCGATTCCAGCTCATAGAGACCCTATAGAACAGATTAGAACTGCCCCATAGAGTTTCCAAGGAGTGCCTGGTGGATTCGAACTGCAGACCTTTGGTTAGCACCGGTGGTTCTTAACCACCACACCCTCAGGGTTTCCAACCAAACAACAGATATGTGGTAACTCTGGTGAAGGACGAGACGGTACACAAGACTGGGGAATCAACCTCAGCCTCACTCCAACCCTAACCATAACCCTAAACCACTTGTGCCCAAGCCTAGTAACCCCAGCCCTAACCCCAACCCCCAACCACCTAAAACCTATACCCCTAAACCTAACTCCCAAACCTCTAACCCCCAAACCTGAACCCCTAACACCAAACCCTAACCCCTAACCCTAATCCTCTAACCCTTCTGCATCTCTGGGCCTCTCGAGTCTCCGTCTATTTTCTCCCTCCAAATCCTACTAACACTCAGTGGAATTTTGAAGTTTCAGCTGTGCTTTGCTTCTTGTTGTCTCCACCGGTCCCATCAAGGCACTGCATCATTTGCTCTGCTTCACTATTGAGTTCCAGAACCATGGCTTAGAATCGCCTTACACTGAACTTAAGCGATTCGGCGCAAGGGCGCGAGAGGGCGCGCGCACCGCCGGTTCTGTTCTGCCCACCAGGCCCTCCGAGCATGGGAACCTCCTGGACCTAAGCCGGGACGACCTGGGTACTGCTCCAGTGGGGATAGCAGAAGCTTTTCTTCCCGAGGGACCCAACGCCCCAGGGCGCTCTCTCAATACTCCCATTAATGCTATGATTATCCTAACCCACTCCTCCTGCAAGACCTAGTGGGTCCTCGACCAGGCCCAGCCTTCACGACCCACACCCCCCCTGCAGTGGTCACGTAGAGGAACCTGCAGGGCCGCGCCCTCCCTGCCCAAGCTCTGCCCCTCCATACCCTGATGCCCTGCAGGCCTCTACTAGGTCCCCGCCCAGGGGAGAGTTGTCGCCCCGCAGGAGGGGGGGGGCCACGAGGAAACATTCGGAAACCACCCCCCAGGCACGAAGCCCACTGCCCCTATTGAGACCATGTGAGCAGGGCTGCCCCGCCGACTGGAGCCTGCAGGGCATCACTCACGTTTGTCAGCTTCTCACCGCCCTCTGGGCTCGGGGTCCCAGAGCAGCCAATCCCCCCGGGGCGGGGGAAGCGGTCCGTCCGCAGGGGCTGGAAGATCGGGTTGGTGCCCATGGCCGGAGCACTTAAAACCCTTATAAACCCTCATAAACGGCCAGCTCCAGACCTTCAAATGTCAGCCCGAGAGACACCTAATCTCCTCCAACCTAAAAAAAAAAAAAAACCCACACCTGTGGCCATCGAGTCAATTCTGACTCATAGCGACCCTATAGGACAGAGTAGAACTGCCCCACAGAGTTTCCAAGGAGCGCCTGGTGGATTCAAACTGCCAACCTTTTGGCTAGCAGCCTTAGCACTTAACCACTAGCCACCAGGGTAACCCACTAAACCCACTGCCACCAGGGTAGAGGCTCCAAATCCCACCAGTTTGAGGAACCCTCATATCCCCTCAGCACCAGAGACCGCGTCCACAGCCACCGGTACACAGCGCCGCACAAATGCTCAAGTTAACAAACAACATGGTTGCTCAGGACCCCTTCCTGCTACTCCCACCCCCGCCACCCAGAGCGGGAGCGGGACCCGGCATCCACACTGTTAACACACACTGAATCGCTGCTTCCACAAGGAGTAGGGTCCCCGCGCTGCTCCACAGATTCCCAGGACCCCTTCCTTTCCAGGTGGGGCCGGGGCCGCGCCGACGCCCCAGACCTGAGAGTAGACCAGCTGGGCGCGGGCGAGGGCGCGGGGTGCCTCAGCCTCCCAGGCACAGCGCCCAAAACAGTAAGGGGCAGCGGGGCCTTGGGCGGGGGATCCCTCTCTCCCCGTCCCTGGCACCCTACGGAGTCTGGTGGGGGTGGGACGACGAACGGGGGCGAGTGCCCCGTCCTCAGTCTGGAATGTCACCGCCCCCGGGCGAACTCTGGGCCTTGGTTTCCCCCCTGGCACAGGGAGCAGGTGGGGGGCGGAGGGGGCAGGCGCCCATCCCCCAGCTTGGCCCGCAAACCCGCCCCAGGCAGAGTAGGGACCTTGGCGCAGCCCTGGACACGGCCTTTCTCCCCAAGCCCTTCAAGCCCCCAGGCCCCAGGGCAATCCGCAGCTGGATCCCGCGGCTGGACCCCCCCCGCAAATCCATGGGGATGCAAATTTCGCAGACCCCTAGAGTGGCTGCGTCTGCCCGCCCCCGTGCCGCGTCCGCCCCTGGGGATCACTCGGGACGGGGTACGCCTGAGGGGGCGATGCGAGCTGCTAACCCAACGTCCGGACTCCCCAACCTCTGGAGCCCACAGAATGCTGGCACTGGAAACCGCCCTCCTGGCGCCTTCCCTCCACACCTTCGAGGGGCCGGGCTTGTTCAGTCTGGGAGCGGGTCCCTCCACCCACCTGCTGGAGTTTCATACCTTTCAGAAAACACGCACGGAAAGCAGCAGGAACAGCATCCGCTCTAAGGCGCGCCAACCAGCCCAGGCCCCTCACCACCCGACCGGGCGCTTCCGTGAGTAACTGGCTGGACGGCGAGGAACATGGCTGCCGGCCCGCCCAGCGGCCCGGGTGTGGGGCGGGCGTGGGGGGGTTGGGCCTCCAGAGGGGAGAGTGGGGTCTAGAAGCAAGGAGTACGCCAAGGTGTGCGGGGTGAGGAGACGGGAGACGTCAGGAGAGGGCCCTCTCCGGCGCAGAGTTAAGTATTGGAGGTGCAACGGTTAAGTGCTTGGCTAACTGAAAGGTGGGCCTTTGGAACTCACCAGCTCAGGGGTTGAAAAGATCTGGAGATGGGCTCCCATAAAGATTCTAACCAAACAAAATCCAAACCAGTTGCTGTTCAATCAACTCAGACTCGTAGTGACCCTATAGGGCAGAGTAGAACTGCCCCATAGGGTTTCTAAGACTATAAGTCTTTACAGAAGCAGACTGCCATGTATTTCCGCCAAGAAGCAACTGGTGGATTTGAACTGTCCACCCTTTGGTTAGCAGCCGAGCTCTTAACCACCGTGCCACCGGGGCTGCACCATAAAAAGCTGCAACCTAGGAAACCTTGTGAAGCAGTTCTAAGTTGTCATACAGGGTTGATATGAGTCAGAATATCTTGATGGCACACAACCATGATTGTACTAAGAAAAATTCCTGCAAGCATCTGCCTACATGACTCCTGAAGCAAACATGCATGCACGCTATCAAAGCAGTGCGGCCAAAGACAGGAAATTGGAATAGAGACATTATAGAGTGGACAGTGAAAAGTGATTTCTGAGGGGCATGCAGCTCAAGCGGAGGAGGTAGCATACAACTAAATGCCCTTCTACTTCTATTGTTCAATGGTCTTGAGAAAGAATGTGTCCCAGGAATTAACTGTAGCCCAGGAGAACTTGAAGACAGCAAATACAGAGGACCGGTCAGGATGCTTCTGCAGTGGTCAGGGTGAGGAGTGATGGTGGAAGTGCAGGTGGGAACAGTGGGCAGGCTTGAGGTGTACTTTGGAGCTTGAGCTGCCAAGAATTGCTGGTCGATCAGACGTATGGGATGAGGGGAATGGAGAATCAAAGGTGACTTCTAGAATTCAGGCTACCATGAGCGCATGGTCACCAGAGCCATTCTCTACCATGTGGAAAACCATGGAGGAACAAACTTGAGAAAATGACCAAAAGATTTTTTCTGGACATGTTAGATTTGGATGTCTGAGGTCATCCAAGTGTGGAGAAGAGTTTCCAGCTGTGGATACCACTCTGAGGTAGAATAGTTTTCCAGGTTCTAAGAATTTGGAGATCATCAGCCTATAGCTGATTTGAAAGCCACTGGTGGTGCAGTGGTTATGCATTTGGCTGCTACCAAAAGGTCTGCAGTTTGAATCTACCAGTCCCTCCTTGGAAACCCTGTGGGGAAGCTCTACTCTGTCCTGTACGGTCCCTATGAGTCAGAATCCACTCGATAGCAACTTCTTTTTGTTTTGTTTTGTTTTAATACTAAGCTCAGAAAAGTTGTGTGTCAGGGTTGTATTTTTTCACAATACTTATTCAAGCAGTTCGAATCTACCAGCCACTCCTTGGAAACCCTATGGGTCAATTCTACTCTGTCCTTTAGGGTCGCTATGAGATAGAATTGACCCAACAGCAATGGACTTAGAACTTGGACTTAGAGGAGCCCTTTCTTTGTCAAAGCTGAAAGTTTTACTTCATACTTTTTAAAAACTGCCATGTCTCATGCTATGCGGCTACCCTTACAGGAGCATTTTTGGTGCTAACTTGACTTGTTCTTGGTGAAGGGCTCTGTATTCATTTTCTAGGGCTGCCGTAGTAAATTACCAAAAACTCAGTGTCTTTAAAAAAACGTATAATCCATACAGTCCAAGAAGCTGGATCATATGAAGAAGAAGGGGCACCAGGATTGGAGGAAGACTCATTAACAGCCTAGACATGCAGATGACACAACCTTGCTTACTGAAAGTGAAGAGGACTTGAAGCACTTACTGATGAGGATCAAAGACTTCAGCCTTCAGTATGGATTACACTTCAACATAAAGAAAACAAAAATCCTCACAACTGGAACAATAAAAAAATCACAATAAACAGAGAAAATACTGAAGTCATCACGGATTTCATTTTACTTGGATCCACAGTCAACACCCATGGAAGCAGACTTCGAGAAATCAAATGACGTATTTTATTGGGCAAATCTGCTACAAAAGACCTCTTTAAAGTGTTAAAAATCGAAGATGTCACTTTGAGGACTAAGGTGTGCCTGAACCAAGCCATGATATTTTCAGTCGCCTCATATGCATGCTAAAGCTGGACAATGAATAAGGAAGACAAAAGAACTGAAACTTGAATTATGTTGTTGGTGAAGAATAATGAATATGCCATGGACTGCTAGAAGAATGAACACACCTGTCTTGGAAGAAGTACGGCCAGAATGCTCCTTAGAAAGGTGGGTGGCAAGACTTGGTCTCACGTACTCTGGACATATTATCAGGAGGAATCAGTCCCTGGAAAAAGACATCGTGCTTGGTAAAGTAGAGAGTCAGTGAAAAAGACAAAGATCCTCAATGAGACAGATTGAGACGGCGGCTGCAACAGTGGGCTCAGACACAGCAATGAGAAAGGCCCAGGGCTGGGCACTGTTCCGTTCTGTTGTACATAGGGTCACTATGTGTTGGAACTGACTCAACAGCACCTAACAACAACATCATAAACTCACTAGATCTCCTGGGGATAGAATGTCATATTCAGTGTAGAATAGATAGAGTTTCTTTGTTTGTTTGTTTACCATATTTACTAATTTACATTTGATAACTCCCACAGTCTGTTGGATCGCCTTTCTTTGAATGGACACAAACGTGCATCTCTTGCAGTCTGTTGGCCAGGTAGCTAGCTTCCAAATTTCTTTGCATGGTGGAGTGAGCATCTGCAGTGCTGCATCTGTTTGTTGAAACAACTCAGTGGGTGTTCTGTCAGTTCCTGGAGCCTTGTTTTTCGCCAGTGCCTTTTTTTTTTTTTTTCAGTGTAGCTTGGACTTCTTGCTTCACTACTACCAGTTCTTCATCATATGCCACCTCATGAAACGACTGAAAGTCGACCATTTCTTTTGGTACTGTGACTCTGTGTATTCTTTCTGTCTTTTGTGTGTGTGTGCTTTAAGTGAAACTTTACAAATCAAGTCAGTCTCTCATACAAAAATTTGTATACAGCTTGCTATGTACTCCTAGCTCCTCTCCCACTAATGAGACAGCACACTCCTTCTCTCAGCCCTGTATTCCCCGTGTCCATTCAGCTACTTTCTGTCCCCCTCTGCCTTCTCATCTCCCCTCCAAACGGGAGCTGCCCACATAGTCTCATGTGTCCACTTGAGACAAGAAGGTCACTCCTCACCACTATAATTTTCTATCCTATAATCCAGTCCAATCCCTGTCTGAAGAGTTGGCTTTGGGAATGGTTCCAGTCTTGGGCCAACAGAAGGTCTGGGGACCATGACCTCCAGGGTTCCTCTAGTCTCAGTCAGATCATTAAGTCTGATTTTTTTTATGAGACTTTGAGGTCTGCATCTCACTGCTCTCATGCTCCGTCAGGGATGCCCTGTTTCGTTCCCTGTCGGGGCAGTCTTCGGTTGTAGACAGGCACCATCTAGTTCGTCTGGTCTCAGGCTGATATAGTCTTGGATTTATGTGGCCATTTCTGTCTTTTGGACTCATAATTACCTTGTATCTTTGGTGTTCTTCATTCTCCTTTGCTCCAGCTGGGTTGAGACCAATGGATGCATCTTAGATGGCCGCTTGATAGTGTTTTTAAGACTGCAGACGCCACTCACCAAAGTGGGATGCAGAATGTTTTCTTAATAGATTTTAGTATGCCAATTGACCTAGATGTCCCCTGAAAACATGGTCCCTCAACTGCTGCCCCTGCTCCTCTGGCCTTTGGAGCATTTGGTTTATTCAGGAAACTGCTTTTCATTTAGTCCATTTATGCTGACCTCTCCTTTATTGTATGTTGTCTTTCCCTTCACCTAAAATAGTTCTTGTCCACTATCTAGATTTGCAAATGTCCTTCTCCCTCCCTTTCTCCCCACCCTCGTAACTATCAAAGAATATTTTCTTCTCTGTTTAGACTATTTCTTGAGTTCTTATAATAGTGGTCTCATACAATATTTGTCCTTTTGCAACTGACTAATTTCACTCAGCATAATGCCCTCCAGATTCCTCCAAGCTATGATATATTTCACGGATTCATCATTGTTCTTGATCTGTGTGAAGTATTCCATCTTGTGAATGCACCACAATTTATTTATCCATTCATCTGTTGATGGGCACCTTGGTTACTTCCATCTTTCTGCTATTGTAAACAGTGCTGCAATGAACATGGTTGTGCATGTATCTGTTCATATAAAGGCTCTTATTTCTCTAAGATATATTCCAATGAGTGGGATTGCCATATCCTATTGTAGTTGTATTTCTAGCTTTTTAAGGAAGTGCCAGATTGATCTCCAAAGTGGCTGCACCATTTTAAATTCCCACCAGCAGTGAATAAGTGTTCCAGGCTCTCTACAACCTCTCCAACATTTATTATTTTGTGATTTGGCATTAATGGCAGCCTTGCTAGAGTGAGATGGTGTCTCGTTGTAGTTTTGATTTACATTTCTCTAATGGCTAATGATTGTGAGCATTTCCTCATGTATCTGTTACCTGCCTGAATGTCTTCTTCGTTGAAGTGCCTGTTCCTATCCTTTGCCCATCTTTAAAATGGATTATTTGTCTTTTTGTTATTGAGTTTTTGCAATATCATGTAGATTTTAGAGATCAGAGGCTGATCGGAAATGTTATAGCTAAAAACTGTTTCCCACTCTGTAAGTAATCAGTTTACTCTTCTGTTGAAGGCTTGGGATGAGCGTAAGTGTTTGATTTTTAGGAGTTCTCTTTTCTCTTTGGGTGCTTGCACATTGTTAGCAATGTTTTTTGTACTGTTTATGCTACATATTTTTTTTTATTAGGGCTCCTAGTGTTGTCCCTGTTTTTTCTTCCATGATTTTTATCATTTTAGATTTCATATTTAGGTCTTTGATCCATTTCAGTTAGTTTTTGTGCCTGGTGTGAGGTATGGATCTTGTTTCATTTTTTTGTGGAGGGATATCCAGTTATGCCAGCACCATTTGTTAAAGAGGCTATCTTTCCCCCATTTAACTGACTTTGAGCCTTTATCAAATATCAGCTAATAAGTGAATGGATTTATGTCTGGTTTCTCAGTTCTGTTCCATTGGTCTATGTGTCTGCTGCTGTACCGGTACCAGGCTGTTTTCACTACTATGGCGGTATAATAAGTTCTAAAATCAGGTAACGTGATGCCTCCCACTTTGTTCTTCTTTTTCAGTAATGCTTTATTTATCTGGGGCCTCTTTCCCTTCCATATGAAGTTGGTGATTTGTTTCTCCATCACATTAAAAAATGTCCTTGGAATTGGGATTGGAATTGCAGCATATCTATAGATCGCTTTCAGTAGAAGAGACATTTTTACAATGTTCAGTGTTCCTGTCTATGATCAAGGTATGTTTGTCCACTTACGTAAGTCTCTTTTGGTTTCTTGTAGTAGTGTCTTGTAGTTTTCTTTGTATAGGTCTTTTATGTCTCTGGTTACAATTATTCCTAGTATTTTATCTTCTTGGGGGCTACTGTAAATGGTATTGATTTGGTGATTTCCTCTTCAATGTTCTTTTTGTTGGTGTAGAGGAATCCAACTGATTTTTGTAGGTTTATCTTGTATCCTGATATTCTGCTGAACTCTTCTACTAGTTTCAGTAGTTTTCTTGAGGATTCTTTAGGGTTTTCTCTGTATAAGATCGTGTTATCTGCAAATAGAGATACTTTTATTTCTTCTTTACCAATCTGGATGCCCTTTATTTCTTTATCTGGCCTAATTGCTCTGGCTAGGACCTTCAGCACACTGTTGAATAAGAGTGGTGATAAAGGGCATCCTTGTCTGGTTCCCCATCTCAAGGGAATGCTTTCAGGCTCTCTCCATTAAGGGTGATGTTGGCTGTTGGCTTTATATAAATGCCCTTTATTGTGTTGAGGAATTTTCCTTCTATTCCTATTTTGCTGAGAGTTTTTCTCATGAACGGGTGTTGGACTTTGTCAAATGCCTTTTCTGCATCAGTTGATAAGATCATGTGGTTCTTGTCCTTTGTTTTACCTATATGGTGGATTACTTCGATTGTTCTTCTAATGTTGAACCATCCCTGCATACCTAGTATGAATCCCACGTGGTCCTGGTGAATTATTTTTTTTGACATGTTATTGAATTCTATTGGGTAGAATTTTGTTGAGGATTTTTGCATCTAAGTTCATGAGGAATATAGGTGTTTAATTTTTTTGTGTGTGTGTGTGGTGTCTTTAGCTGGTTTTGGTATCAGGGATATGCTGGCTTCATAGAATGAGTTTGGGAGTATTTCATCTTTTTCAATGCTCTAAAATACCTTTACTAGTAGTAGTGTTAACTCTTCCCCGAAAGTTTGGTAGAACTCACCAGGGAAGCTGTCAGGGCCAGGGCTATTTTTGGTGTTGTTGTTGGGAGATTTTTAATTTTTTTTAATTACCTTTTTCAGCCTCTCCTTCTGTTATGGGTTTATTTAATTGTTCTACCTCTGTTTCTGTTAGTTTAGGTAGGCAATGTGTTTCTAGAAATTTATCCATTTCTTCTAGGTTTTCAAAGCTGTTAGAGTATGATTTTTCATACTAATCTGATATGATTCTTTTAATTTCAGTTGGGTCTGTTGTGATGTTGGGTAATTTGCTTCTTCTCCTGTTTTTCTTTTGTCAGTTTGGCCAAAGTTTTAGCAATTTTCTTAATTTTTTCAAAGAACCAGCATTTGGTCTTGTTAACTCTTTCAATTTTTTTTCTGTTCTCTATTTCATTTAATTCTGCTCTACTTTTCATTATTTAATTTCTTCTGATGCCTGAGGGTTTCTTTTGTTGCTCTCTTTCTATTTGTTCAAGTTGTAGGGGTCATTCTTTGATTTTGGCCCTTTCTTCTTTTTGGATGTGTGCATGTATTGCTATAAATTGACCTCTGAGCACTTCTTTACCTGTGTCTCAAAGGTTCTGGTAGGAAGTGTTTTCATTCTCATTGGATATTGTGAATTTCTTTATTCCATCCTTAATGTCTTCTATAACCCAGTCGTTTTTGAGGAAGGTATTGCTCAGTTTCCGAGTGTTTGATTTCTTTTCTCTGCTTTTTTTTTTGTTTTTGATTTCTACTTTTATAGCTTCATGGTCAGAGAAGATGCTTTGCAATATTTTGATGTTTTGGATTCTTTAAGGTGTGCTTTATGGCCTAATATGTGGTCTCTCCCAGAGAATGTTCCATATGTATAGGAAAAGAAAGTATACTTGGCTGCTGTTGGGTGGAGTGTTCTGTATATGTATGTGAAGTCAAGTTGGTTGATTGTGGCATTTAGATCTTCAGTGTCTTTACTGAGGTTCTTTCTGAATGTTCTGTTCTTCACCAAAGTGGTATGTTGGAGTCAGCTAATATTGTTGTGGAGCTGTCTATCTCACTTTACAATGCTGTTAGAGTTTGTTTTATGTATCTTGAAGCCCTGTCATTGGGTGTGTAAATATTTAATATGGTGATATCCTCCTGGTATGTTGTCTGTTTAATCATTATATAGTGTCCTTCCTTATCCTTTTTGGTGAATTTAACTTTAAAGTCTATTTTGTCAGAAATTATTGCCACTCTTGCTCTTTTTTGATTGTTGTTTGCTTGATATATATTTTTTCCATCCTTTGAGTTTTAGTTTGTTTGTGTCTTTAAGGAGTGTCTCTTGTAGGCAGCATATAGATGGATCGTGTTTTTTGATCCATTCTTTCACTCTCTGTCTCTATTGGTACATTTAGTCCATTTACATTCAGCGTAATTATGGTAGTTATGAGTTTTGTGCCATCATTTTGATATCTTTTTTTGTATGTTGTCGAGTTTCTTTTTTCTGCTTAATTTTTTGTACTGAGTAGTTTTTCTTTGTATATTGCCTTTTCCTCTTATTCATTGTTGATTTTTTTTTTTTTTCTGAGTTGTTATGTTTTTCTTGTATTTTATTTCGATGTCTAGGACTGTTAGTCTCCTTTTTGGTTACATTAATATTTACCATTATTTTTCTAAGTTTAAACCTAACTTTTATTTCTTTCTATCCCTTTGACTATCTCTCTGTGTGAAAGATCTATGACTACATTTTTCAGTCCCTCTTTATTATTTTAGTATTGTCATCGTTTACATAATAACATCACTGTTTCCCTGTTCTGAGCATTTTTTTATCTTGATTTATTTTTGTAATTTCCCTGCCTGGGTTGATATCTTGTTGCTCTGTCCTGCATTCTAGTCTTGGGTTGATATCTGATATTGTTGATTTTCTAACCAGAAAACCCTCTTTAGTATTTCTTGTAGGTTTTTTTTTTTTTTTTTTACAAATTCCCTAATCTTCTGTTTATCTGGAAATGTCCTAATTTCACCTTCATATTTGAGAGACAGTTTTCCTGGATATATGATTCTTGGCTGGCAATTTTTTTTGTTCATCACTTTATAGAAGTCATCCCATTGCCTTCTTCCCTGCATGGTCTCTCTCGAGTAGTCTGAGCTTATTCTTATTGAGTCTCCTTTGTAGGTGACTTTTCATTTATTCCTAGCCGCTCTTAAAATTCTCTCTTTGTCTTTGGTTTTGGCAAGTTTGTTTATAATATGTCTGGGTGACTTTCTTTTGAGATCTACCTTATGTGGGGTTCAATGAGCATTTTGGATAGATATCTGCTGCTCATCTTTCATGGTATCAAGGAAGTTTTCTGCCAACAAATCTTCAACAATTCTCTCTGTTTTTTCTGTTACCCCTCCCTAATCTGATACTTCAATCACTCATAGATTATTTCTCTTGATAGAAAGCCCCGCTTGATTCTTAGGGGTTCTCGATGTTTATTTAAAATAATTTTATCTGATTTTTCTTCAAATATATTGGTGCCAGGTTATTTATCTTCAATCTCACCAATTCTGCTTTCCATTTCCTCAATACTGTTCCTCTGTCTACTGAGTTGTCTAATTCTGTAATTTTATTGTTAATCTTCTGAACTCCTGATTGCTTTCTTTCTATGGATTGTTGCAGCCTATTAAATTTTTCTTTATGTTCTTGAGTAACTTTTTAATTTCTTCAGCTACTTTATCTGTGTGTTCTTTTGGTTTGTTCTGCATTTTGCCTGATCTCCCTGATCTCTTGAAAGTTCTGTATATTAACCTTTTGTATTCTGCATCTGGTAATTCCAGGAAAACACCTTCATCTGAACGATTCCTTGATTCTTTGTTTTGAGAGACTGTTGAAGCGATCATGGTCTGCTTCTTTATGTGATTTGATATTGACTGCTGTCTCTGAGCCATCTATAAGTTATTTTATTTTTTTACTTTTGCCTACTGTATCCTAGCTTTTTGCTTTGTTTTAATATGCCCAAATAGGCTCCTTGAGTGAGCTCGCTTGATGATTTGCAACTTTCAAGATTTAACGTCCTGTCACCAGATGGCTCGAGCTGTTACCAGGTATATGAGCCTAGGAGTTCATTCACTTTTCTTGTATAGATTCAGCTCAGGTGTCTAGGTAGTTGGTCATCAATTGTAGGTCATCAAGTCTTAGATGGGGAGGGGTGATTGTTGGAGACACAGGTATTTGGTTGCAGCAGGGGGTCACACTCTGAACAAAGGCAGGGGGCTGACAACCATCTCCCAAGTGTCTGTGAGGAAAGTGCACCTCTGTTTTCTATAGTGCACAGGTAGGTGGGTTCTGCAGTCAGACCACAGGCACTCTATGCTTTTGTTTGTAAGGACTGGGAGGCACCTGTTATCCCGGACCCCTGTTGTGGGTGTCTAGATGATGTGGGTGGAGCCACCAGTTCTCAGGCCCCCAATGTAGGTAGGTGAGGACCCTGTTTAATAGGCAGAGCAGTGTCAAACATCAAAAACACACCTCTCTACCGCAAGGTGAAACAGTTGAAGTTGGATACAAACCACATACACCACTGCAGTAACAAGGGCCTAATCTCCAAAAATGGGCCTACACAGGTCCATGCAGGGGTGGAAGGTATTCAAAGTCCGTGGATCATTTGTGCCTGGAAAGGAGCTTCTTCTGTCCTAAGCTCCCCAGCTTAGTGGAGCTGGCAGATTATCTTTTCCCCCAATTGTTAATTTATTCCTTCTCCAAGGCCAGGAGAATGGCTCAGGCGGCACAGCAACACCTATCTCAGGTGCAGGGAAATCTACAGCTACTGAAGCCATCTTGGGGGCTGAGCGCACAGTAAAACGAATGCAAGGACTTAGCTTTTGCCAACAGCACTGTTCTTCTCTGGTTCTGGAGTTGTGAGTAGACTGTGAGACTTGCTGTCTCCCCCTGAGGAAACTGCATCCTGAATGCTACTGCCAGCCCTGCCACTGTCCCTCCAGGGGACTGTGTCCAAGGGGTGCCATTTCTCACCAAGTCAGGTCCGGCAACTGCTCGCCACTTCTGAACCGTGTCTCCCTCCCCCTGCCACTCAGTCTGATTCCCTAACTTTGCCTTTGATGTTCAGGGCCCTTATCTTGTCAGGTATAAAATTGTTCCACTTGTTTTTTCAGGTCTTTGTTTTTTTTCTTTTTTTGGTTTTTGTTGTAAGAGGGATCACTGGAAGTGTCTGACTACTGTGCAATCTTGACTCCACCTCTCTTTATCTTCTTTTGATGCTTTCTGTGTCATTTAATATTTTCCCTGTAGAATCCTTCAATATTGCAACACAAGGCTTGAATTTTTTCTTCAGTTCTTTCAGTCTGAGAAATGCCGAGCATGTGCTTCCCTTTTGGTTTTCTAACTCCTGGTCTTTGCACGTTTCATGGTAATATTTTACTTTGTCTTCTTGAGGTGCCCTTTGAAATTTTCTGTTCATCTCTTTTACTTCATCATTTTCTTTTTGCTTTAGCTACTCTACATTCAAGAGCAAATTTCAGAGTCTTTTCTGACATCCATTTTGGTCTTTTTTTTTTCCTGGCTTTTTAATGACCTCTTGCTTTCTTTTTTTTTCTGACAGATATACATATATATTTTATTTTATATCTTTATTGTCATGCTTTAGATGAAGGTTTACAGAACAAACTAGGTTCCCATTAAACAATTAGTACACATATTGTTTCGTGACACTAATTACCAACCCCACAATATGTCAACACTCTCCCCTTCTTGACCCTGGGTTCCCTATGACCAGCTTTTCTGTCCACTCCTGCCTTCTAGCCCTTGCCCCTGGGCTGGTGTGCCCCTTTAGTTTTGCTTTATGGGTCTGTCTAATCTTTGTCTGAAGGGTGAACCTCAGTGGTGACTTCATTACTGAGCTAAAAGTGTGTCTGGGGGACATACTCAGCATTTCTCCAGTCTCTGTCAGGCGAGTAATCTGGTCTTTTTTGTGAGTTAGAATTTTGTTCTACATTTTTCTCCAGCTCTCAGACCCTCTATTGTGATCCCTGTCAGAGCAATGACCTCTTACTTTCTTCAAGTATGATGTCCTTGATGTCATTCCACAACTCATCTGGCCTTCAATCATTAGCCTTCAATTCATCAAATCTATTCTTGAGATAGTCTCTAAATTCAGGTGAGATATAATCAAGGTTGTACTTTGGCTCTCGTAGACTTGCATATGAGAAATTGATGGTCTGTTCCACAGTCAGCCCCTGGTCTTGTTCTGACTGATGATATTGAGCTTTTCCATTGTCTCTTTCCACAGATGTAGACATTTGATTCCTGTATATTCCATCTGGTGAAGCCCATGTGTATACTCACCATTTAAGTTGTTGAAAAAAGGTATTCGCAATGAAGAAGTCATTGGTCTTGCAAAATTCTATCATGCTGTCTCCAAGGCCAGATTTTCCAACTACTGTTCCTTCTTCTTTGTTTCCAACTTTCACATTGCAATCATCAGTAATTATCAATGCACCTTGATTGCATGTCTGATCGATTTCAGACTGCAGAAGATGGTAAAAATCTTCAGTTTCTTCATCTTTGGCATTAGCAGTTGGTGCATAAATTTGAATAATAGTCATGTTAACTGCTTGTCACGGATTGAAATGTGTCCCTAAAAAATATCTGTCAACTTGGGTAGGCCATGATTCCCAGTATTGTATGACTGTCTACCATTTAGTCATCTAATGTGATTTCCCTATGTGGTGTAAATCCTATCACAATGATATGATGAGATGGATTAGTCGCAGTTATGTTGATGAGATCTATAAGATTAGATAGTGTCTTAAGCTAATACCTTTTGAGGTATAAAAGAGATAAGCAAGCAGAGAGATATGGGGACCTCATAACACCAAGAAAGCATCCCCAGTAGCAGAGCATGTCCTTTGGACCCAGGGTCCCTGCACCTGAGAAGGCCCTTGACCAGAAGAAGATTGATGATGGAGACCTTCCTACAGTGCAGACAGAGAAAGTTTCCCCTAGAGCTGACACCCTGAATTTTGAATTCTAGCCTACTAGACTGTGAGAAAATTAATTTCTCTTTGTTAAAGCCACCCACTTGTGGTATTTCTGTTATAGCATCACTATATGACTAAGACACTGGTCTTCCTTGTAGGCATATGGATATTATCCTATCACTGACAGCACTGTACTTCAGGATAGACCTTGAAATGTTCTTTTTGATGATGAACTCTGTTCGATTTGGCACAGTCGTCCATAAAAAAAAAAGTCCATATGATGGACCAATTCAAAATGGTGAATATCAGTCCATTTCAGCTCACTAATGCCTAAGATATTGATGTTTATGTGTTCCATTTCATTTTTTAATGATTTCTAATTTTCCTAGATTCATACTTCATACATTCTATGTTTCTATTATTAATGGATGTTTGCAGCCATTTCTTCTCATTTTGAGTCATACCACATTAGCAATGAAGGTCTCGAAAGCTTGATTCCATGCATGTCATTGAGGTCAACTCTACTTTGAGGAGTGTGTGCGGTTTTGCTCTTCTGTAACTTGTATCTTTTAAAATAAATCTTATAAACCTTTTGTTTAATTAAATGGTTTTGAAAATTCATCTAAAATCATTGCTAAGCTTTCTGTTACAACTCATCAATTGCATTTAATTTCTATTAGGTTTTCTGTTTAGACTATTGTATAACCTTCAATAATAATTTTTATATCAATTCACAACCATTATAATTTCTTTTTCTTTTTTGGGGGGGTGTTTAAATCTGAAATATAATTATGAATAGAAGTGTTAATAGCAGAGATTATTTTCTCGTTTCTTCTGTTAAATAAAGGTTTGAACTTAAAACTGTTGGATGATCTGTTTCATCTACAAAACTCCATCTTTTTTTTTTTTAAGAAATACAGTATTAGTCTTATTTTGTTTATTTATTATATATATAACTATATAAATCTTTCTTCACTGTCTGGTTCTTTTTAAGATTTTTTATTGTATTCATGTACTGAAGTTTCACTACATTATATCTTGATTCAGATTTATTTTTACTTTGCCCTCTTGGGATATCTTTGCCTTCCCTAATCTAAGGATTGATATGTTTCATTGTTTTTAGTCACTAGTTCCCCAAATGTTTTTTCCTGTATTTTTGAAGGGACAGAATTCCTCCACGTTTTGTGAATATATGTACGTCATGTTTACAATCACGTTTTTAAAATGATTTTGCCCACGAGGTAGCTAATATTTTCCTAAATTAAAGAAGTGGGGAAAACAGCACAATACAGAAATAATGAATGCCACATCAGATCAGTTATTTGATGCCATGTCTTATGACTGCCAATGGAACATATTGTTTTTTATCCATGTCTCCCTGTTTATGTGCTAGTATCCTGTCCTGTGAACTCATTTCAAGGGCTGTGTGCCTGACCCGGAAGCAGCTTTAAGCATTTTCCCCAGGTCTAAATAGAAGAGGATGTTTTTTCTTCTGTAAAAAGAAATCCAAATAGGGTTTTTTTTGGTCCCTTTTATTTTTATTTTATCCATTGAAAGAGAAATAAATATTTATTTATAGTCTATTTACAAAACTTTTTCACCTGTCTTTATTTTTAAATTTCCCCCACAATTTTGTGATATGGGTATTAGCATTTATTACATTATACACAAAAAGAAAGGAAAAGAAGAAAAAATTCTGATGATAATTTCAGAGAAGAAACAAAAGTGGGAGAAACAAGCCTTAAATCTGGACCATGACCATACATGGGAGGTAAAACTTTTATTCACCACCTTTACTGGGTGACACCTAAAATATTTCAGGATTTGTGTCAGGATTAAATTGTAGTTTATACTTCACACAACCTCTTAAGGTTGATATCACCACTGACATTTTATAGATGATAAAATTGATATGAGGAGATTTTAAGTAGTTTTCCCTAAATGTCCAGCTAAATTATATATATATAAAACCTTTTAAAATACATACCCTGTAAATCAAACCCATTGCCGTAGAGTTGATTCCAACTCACAGCTACCCTATATTATCTCTCAACTATTTGGAACTGGTGAATCTAAAGGATGGTACACTTTTTAATGACATAGAACAGAAAGAGAGAGAGAAAGGAAAGAAGTAAAGGAAGGGAGGGAGGGAGGAAGAGAAAGAGAGAGGGAGGAAGGGCGGAAGGAAGGTAGGAAGAAAGAAAAGAAAGTTATTAAAATAGAAATTCTCTGTATAGTAGAGGATCAACAATACATATAAAAGAATTTTTATTCCCAGATGAAACTGTTTTACTGTTAAAAATTTATTCATTTTAACAAATTCTTGTGTTTATATTTCGTCATATGTCCTGGCTCTAACATATTCTCATTCAACAGCGAGTTATTCTAAAAAAACGCAAATCTAATGAATGATAGAAGAAGACATATACACTATCACAGAAAAATGGCTTCTCAGAGCCTCCTAATGAACTCCAATTAAAGTATTGCTCCCAATTCAAAAGTATCTGTTCTTAGGAGATTTTGCTTACAAAGAAACACCCATGTTGTCTCCTTAGTAAGTCAGGGTGTACATATTATGTAAAGGAATATCCTCCAATGGCTTCCAAGTTTGAAATAAATTACATATCATCATGACGTGTATTGCCTTGCATTGTTGTTGTTAGTTCCCTCAAGTCAGTTCCAAATCATAGTGGCACTATGTACAACAGAATGAAATACTGCCAGGTCCTGTGTCTTCTTAGGTCTTCCTTATTCATAGTCCAGCTTTCACGTGCATATGAGGCAACTGAAAACACCGTGCCTTGGATCAGGGACACTTTAGTCTTCAAGGTGACATCTTTGCTTTTTAACACTTGAAAAATTTCTTTTGCACCAGATTTTCCCAATGCAATGCATCATTTGATTTCTTGACTGATGTTTCCATGGGTGTTGATTGTGGATCCAAGTAAAACAAAATCCTTGACAATTTCAATCTTTTCTCCATTTATCATGATGTTGCTTATTGCTCCACTGATGAGGATTTTTATTTTCTTTACATTGAGGTGTAATTCATACCTAAGTCTTTATAGTCTTTGGTCTTTATCAGTAAGTGCTTCAAGTCCTGTTCAGGTTCAGCAAGCAAGGTTGTGCAATCCGCATATCACAGGATGTTAATGAGTCTTCTTCCAATCATGATGCTCTGTTCTTCATACAGTTCAGTTTGTTGGACTATGTGCACTGCATACAGATTGAATAATTATAGTGAAAGGATTCAACCCTGATGTACACCTTTCCTGACTTTAAACCATGCAGTAGTAGCCCATTGTTCTGTTTGAATGACTGCCTCTTGATCTATGCAGAGGTTCCCCATGAGCACAATTAAGTGTTCTGGAATTCCCATTTTTTGTGATGTTATCCATAATTTGTTATGATTCACAGAGTCAAATTCCTTTGCATAGTCAATAGAACACAGGTAAACATCTTTCCGATATTCTCTGCTTTCAGCCAGGATCCATCTGACATCAACAATGACTCACCTGTTCCCACGTCCTCTTTTGAATCTGGCTTAAATTTCTGACAGTTTCTGTCAATGCACTGCTGCAGCCAGTGTTGAAAGTTTCAAATACACACACATACACGTATGATGTTACTAAACTTTAAAAGGTTTTACATTCTTATAACACATTTAACAATAGAGATTTGTATAGAGAAGTTATAATAAGAGCCATCCCCACATAAGTATATTGTACCTGCTCCCCCAAAGTGTCCAGTGTCCAAAGATACATATGTACCCTTTTACACACTTCTTTTTGCCGGGACACATGTAAGTACATTCATTTGTTCGTTTTTATGGAAATTAGATCACACTCTACCCATGTTTTTCTCTGAATCACTCTTCACTTGACAATTTCTCATGGTTCCTCTAAATCAGCAGACATGGAAGAAGCACTCTTTTTGGTTCTTCTAATTTTTAACTCCCACCACTCTTCTGTCAGTTTGTTGTACTGTGGTGGCTTGCATGTTGCTGTGATGTTAGAAGCTATGCCACCGGTATTTCACATACCACCAGGTTCACACATGGTAGACAGGTTTGAGTGGAGCTCTGGATTTAGACAGACTAGGAAAAAGGACCTAGTGATCTATTTCTAAAAAAAAAACTGGCCAGTGAAATCTTACGAATAGTACTGGAACACTGTCTGATTGAATGACAGAGGATAACCCCTTAGGTTGGAAGTCACTTAAAATACAAGTGGGGAAGAGCTACCTCCTCAAAGTAGATCCCACTTTAATGACATTTGCTGATGGGGCACAACTCAAAATGAGAAGAAACTGACACAAATATCCATTAATAACCAGAACGTGGAATGAAGGAATTATGAATCTAGGGAAATTGGAAGTCATCAAAAATGAAATGGAGAGGGGGCGGAGCCAAGATGGCAGACTAGGCAGACGCTACCTCGGATCCCTCTTACAACAAAGACACAGAAAAACAAGTGAATCGATCACATACATAACAATCTACGAACCCTGAACAACAAACACAGATTTAGAGACGGAGAACGAACTAATACGGGGAAGCAGCGATTGTTTCCAGAGCCTGGAGCCAGCGTACCAGTCAGGTACGGCACAAGCACAGAGAGCTGCTCCACCCCCTTGAACAAACCCCAGGAGGGGGACCAGCCGGTTCCACGGGCGGCGTGGGACGCAGCCGGTAGGAGAAGTCCCCGGGAGGCAGTGACTGGTCTTGGAGCAGAAAGAGCAGTGTCCGAGCCGGGGAACCGTCCCGCAGGGATTTGGACTGGACGCAGGTGGCTTCATTAACATCTGAATAGCCTGAGCCAGAGGGAGAACTCTGATAGGGATCTGACTGCATTTTTTTTTTAGCGGATTTTCTGAAAAAACTAGTTTCCCAGTGATGGCTCGGAGACAACAATCCATATCCAACCACTTAAAGAAGCAGACCATGACAGCTTCTCCAACCCCCCAAACAAAAGAATCAAAATCTTTCCCAAATGAAGATACAATCTTGGAATTATCAGATACAGAATATTAAAAACTAATTTACAGAATGCTTAATGATATCACAAATGAAATTAGGATAACTGCAGAAAAAGCCAAGGAACACACTGATAAAACTGTTGAAGAACTCAAAAAGATTATTCAAGAACATAGTGGAAAAATTAATAAGTTGCAAGAATCCATAGAGAGACAACATGTAGAAATCCAAAAGATTAACAATAAAATAACAGAATTAGACAACGCACTAGGAAGTCAGAGGAGCAGACTCGAGCAATTAGAATGCAGACTGGGACATCTGGAGGACCAGGGAATCAACACCAACATAGCTGAAAAAAAATCAGACAAAAGAATTAAAAAAAAATGAAGAAACCCTAAGAATTATGTGGGACTCTATCAAGAAGGATAACCTGCGGGTGATTGGAGTCCCAGAACAGGGAGGGGGGACAGAGAAAATAGTTGAAGAACTCCTGACAGAAAACTTCCCTGACATCATGAAAGACGAAAGGATATCTATCCAAGATGCTCATCGAACCCCATTTAAGATTGATACAAAAAGAAAAACACCAAGACATATTATCATCAAACTCACCAAAACCAAAGATAAACAGAAAATTTTAAAAGCAGCCAGGGAGAAAAGAAAGGTTTCCTTCAAGGGAGAATCAATAAGAATATGTTCTGACTACTCAGCAGAAACCATGCAGGCAAGAAGGGAATGGGACGACACATACAGAACACTGAAGGAGAAAAACTGCCAGCCAAGGATCATATATCCAGCAAAACTCTCTCTGAAATATGAAGGCGAAATTAAGATATTTACAGACAAACACAAGTTTAGAGAATTTGCAAAAACCAAACCAAAGCTACAAGAAATACTAAAGGATATTGTTTGGTCAGAGAACCAATAATATCAGCTCAGATATCAGCACAACACAAGGTCACAAAACAGAACGTCCAGATATCAACTCAAATAGGGAAATCACAAAAACAAACAAATTAAGATTAATTAAAAAAAAAAAAACACATAACAGGGAATCATGGAAGTCAATAGGTAAAAGATCACAATAATCAAAAAGAGGGACTAAATACAGGAGGCATTGAACTGCCATATGGAGAGTGATACAAGGCGATATAGAACAATACAAGTTAGGTTTTTACTTAGAAAAATAGGGGTAAATAATAAGGTAACCACAAAAAGGTATAACAACTCTATAACACAAGATAAAAACCAAGAAAAACGTAACGACTCAACTAACATAAAGTCAAGCACTATGAAAATGAGGATCTCACAATTTACTAAGAAAAACGCCTCAGCACAAAAAAGTATGTGGAAAAATGAAATTGTCAACAACACACATAAAAAGGCATCAAAATGACAGCACTAAAAACTTATTTATCTATAATTACCCTGAATGTAAATGGACTAAATGCACCAATAAAGAGACAGAGAGTCACAGACTGGATAAAGAAACACGATCCATCTATATGCTGCCTACAAGAGACACACCTTAGACTTAGAGACACAAACAAACTAAAACTCAAAGGATGGAAAAAAGTATATCAAGCAAACAATAAGCAAAAAAGAAGAGGAGTAGCAATATTAATTTCTGACAAAATAGACTTTAGACTTAAATCCACCAGAAAGGATAAAGAAGGACACTATATAATGATAAAAGGGACAATTGACCAGGAAGACATAACCATATTAAATATTTATGCACCCAATGACAGGGCTGCAAGATACATAAATTAAATTTTAACAGAATTGAAAAGCGAGATAGATACCTCCACAATTATAGTAGGAGACTTCAACACACCACTTTCGGAGAAGGACAGGACATCCAGTAAGAAGCTCAACAGAGACACGGAAGATCTAATTACGACAATCAACCAACTTGACCTCATTGACTTATGCAGAACTCTCCACCCAACTGCTGCAAAATATACTTTTTTTTCTAGCGCACATGGAACATTCTCTAGAATAGACCACATATTAGGTCATAAAACAAACCTTTGCAGAGTCCAAAACATCGAAATATTACAAAGCATCTTCTCAGACCACAAGGCAATAAAACTAGAAATCAATAACAGAAAAACTAGGGAAAAGAAATCAAATACTTGGAAAATGAACAATACCCTCCTGAAAAAAGACTGGGTTATAGAAGACATCAAGGAGGGAATAAGGAAATTCATAGAAAGCAACGAGAATGAAAATACTTCCTATCAAAACCTCTGGGACACAGCAAAAGCAGTGCTCAGAGGCCAATTTATATCAATAAATGCACACATACAAAAGGAAGAAAGAGCCAAAATCAGAGAACTGTCCCTACAACTTGAACAAATAGAAAGTGAGCAACAAAAGAATCCATCAGGCACCAGAAGAAAACAAATAATAAAAATTAGAGCTGAACTAAATGAATTAGAGAACAGAAAAACAATTGAAAGAATTAACAAAGCCAAAAGCTGGTTCTTTGAAAAAATTAACAAAATTGATAAATCATTGGCTAGACTGACTAAAGAAATACAGGAAAGGAAACAAATAACCCGAATAAGAAATGAGAAGGACCACATCACAAGAGAACCAACTGAAATTAAAAGAATCATTTCAGATTATTATGAAAAATTGTACTCTAACAAATTTGAAAACCTAGAAGAAATGGATGAATTCCTGGAAAAACACTACCTACCTAAACTAACACATTCAGAAGTAGAACAACTAAATAGACCCATAACAAAAAAAGAGATTGAAACGGTAATCAAAAAACTCCCAACAAAAAAAAGCCCTGGCCCGGACGGCTTCACTGCAGAGTTCTACCAAACTTTCAGAGAAGAGTTAACACCACTACTACTAAAGGTATTCCAAAGCATAGAAAATGACGGAATACTACCCAACTCATTCTATGAAGCCACCATCTCCCTGATACCAAAACCAGGTAAAGACATTACAAAAAAAGAAAATTATAGACCTATATCCCTCATGAACATTGATGCAAAAATCCTCAACAAAATTCTAGCCAATAGAATCCAACAACACATCAAAAAAATAATTCACCCTGATCAAGTGGGATTTATACCAGGTATGCAAGGCTGGTTTAATATCAGAAAAACCATTAATGTAATCCATCACATAAATAAAACAAAAGATAAAAACCACATGATCTTATCAATTGATGCAGAAAAGGCATTTGACAAAGTCCAACACCGATTCATGATAAAAACTCTTACCAAAATAGGAATTGAAGGAAAATTCCTCAACATAATAAAGGGCATCTATGCAAAGCCAACAGCCAATATCACTCTAAATGGAGAGAACCTGAAAGCATTTCCCTTGAGAACGGGAACCAGACAAGGATGCCCTTTATCACCGCTCTTATTCAACATCGTGTTGGAAGTCCTAGCCAGGGCAATTAGGCTAGACAAAGAAATAAAAGGTATCCGGATTGGCAAGGAAGAAGTAAAGTTATCACTATTTGCAGATGACATGATTATATACACAGAAAACCCTAAGGAATCCTCCAGAAAACTACTGAAACTAATAGAAGAGTTTGGCAGAGTCTCAGGTTATAAAAGAAACATACAAAAATCACTTGGATTCCTCTACATCAACAAAAAGAACACCGAAGAGGAAATAACCAAATCAATACCATTCACAGTAGCCCCCAAGAAGATAAGATACTTAGGAATAAATCTTACCAAGGATGTAAAAGACCTATACAAAGAAAACTACAAAGCTCTACTACAAGAAATTCAAAAGGACATACTTAAGTGGAAAAACATACCTTGCTCATGGATAGGAAGACTTAACATAGTAAAAATGACTATTCTACCAAAAGCCATCTATACATTTAACGCACTTCCGATCCAAATTCCAATGTCATATTTTAAGGGGATAGAGAAACAAATCACCAATTTCATATGGAAGGGAAAGAAGCCCCGGATAAGCAAAGCACTACTGAAAAAGAAGAAAAAAGTGGGAGGCCTCACCTTACCTGACTTCAGAACCTATTATATAGCCACAGTAGTCAAAACAGCCTGGTATTGGTACAACAACAGACACATAGACCAATGGAACAGAATTGAGAACCCAGACATAGATCCATCCACGTATGAGCAGCTGATATTTGACAAAGGACCAGTGTCAATTAACTGGGGAAAAGATAGCCTTTTTAACAAATGGTGCTGGCATAACTGGATATCCATCTGCAAAAAAATGAAACAGGACCCATACCTCACACCATGCACAAAAACTAACTCCAAGTGGATCAAAGACCTAAACATAAAGACTAAAACGATAAAGATCATGGAAGAAAAAACTGGGACAACCCTAGGAGCCCTAATACAAGGTATAAACAGAATACAAAACATTACCAAAAATGATGAAGAGAAACCCAATAAATGGGAGCTCCTAAAAATCAAACACCTATGCTCATCTAAAGACTTCTCCAAAAGAGTAAAAAGACCACCTACAGACTGGGAAAGAATTTTCAGCTATGACATCTCCAACCAGCGCCTGATCTCTAAAATCTACATGATTCTGTCAAAACTCAACCACAAAAAGACAAACAACCCAATCAAGAAGTGGGCAAAGGATATGAACACACATTTCACTAAAGAAGATATTCAGGCAGCCAACAGATACATGAGAAAATGCTCTCGATCATTAGCCATTAGAGAAATGCAAATTAAAACTACGATGAGATTCCATCTCACTCCAACAAGGCTGTCATTAATCCAAAAAACACAAAATAATAAATGTTGGAGAGGCTGCGGAGAAATTGGAACTCTTATACACTGCTGGTGGGAATGTAAAATGGTACAACCACTTTGGAAATCTATCTGGCATTTTCTTAAACAGTTAGAAATAGAACTACCATACGACCCAGAAATCCCACTCCTAGGAATATACCCTAGTGATATAAGAGCCTTCATACAAACAGATATATGCACAACCATGTTTATTGCAGCTCTGTTTACAATAGCAAAAAGTTGGAAGCAACCAAGGTGTCCATCAACGGATGAATGGGTAAATAAATTGTGGTATATTCACACAATGGAATACTACGCATCGATAAAGAACAGTGACGAATCTCTGAAACATTTCTTAACATGGAGGAAACTGGAAGGCATTATGCTGAGCGAAATTAGTCAGAGGCAAAAGGACAAATATTGCATAAGACCACTATTATAAGATCTTGAGAAATAGTAAACCTGAGAAGAACACATACTTTTGTGGTTACGAGGGGGGAGGGAGGGAGGGTGGGAGAGGGTTTTTTATTGATTAATCAGTAGATAAGAACTGCTTTAGGTGAAGGGAAAGACAACACTCAATACATGGAAGGTCAGCTCAATTGGACTGGACCAAAAGCAAAGAAGTTTCCAGGATAAAATGAATGCTTCAAAGGTCAGCGGAGCAAGTGCGGGGGTCTGGGGAACATGGTTTGCGGGGACTTCTAAGTCAATTGGCAAAATAATTCTATTATGAAATCATTCTGCATCCCACTTTGAAATGTGGCGTCTGGGGTCTTAAATGCTAACAAGCGGCCATCTAAGATGCATCAATTGGTCTCAACCCACCTGGAGCAAAGGAAAATGAAGAACACCAAGGCCACACGACAACTAAGAGCCCAAGAGACAGAAAGGGCCACATGAACCAGAGACCTACATCATCCTGAGACCAGAAGAACTAGTTGGTGCCCGGCCACAATCGATGACTGCCCTGACAGGGAGCACAGCAGAGGACCCCTGAGGGAGCAGGAGATCAGTGGGATACAGACCCCAAATTCTCATAAAAAGACCAAACTTAATGGTCTGACTGAGACTGGAGGAATCCCGGTGGCCATGCTCCCCAGACGTTCTGTTGACACAGGACAGGAATCATCCCCGAAGACAACTCATCAGAAATGAAAGGGACTGGTTAGCGGGTGGGAGAGAGACGCTGATGAAGAATGAGCTAATTATATCAGGTGGACACTCGAGAGTGTGTTGGCAACTCCTGTCTGGAGGGGGGATGGGAGGATAGAGAGAGAGGGAAGCCCGCAAAATTCTCAAGAAAGGAGAGACTGAAAGGGCTGACTCAAGACGGGGAGAGCAAGTGGGAGTAGGGAGTGAGATGTATGTAAACTTATATGTGACAGACTGATTGGATTTGTAAACGTTCACTTGAAGCTTAATAAAAGTTATTAAAAAAAAAAAGTGACATAATTTTATATCCAGACAAAATGAAATGCCAATAACTAAGTGGAGTGCAAAAATGGAAGCCTGAAGAAGATAAAATGATTTGTGAATCCCTAAAGACAATTCCAAAATTCCTTTTTAGAATGTAATAAATCAGAAGAGACTTCTGCCATTAAAGGTACGTGCTTAATGGGTGGGAATCATCCTACTAGTACCACTAGTGCTGAAATTAACGATGGCAATACCAATATAACAGAATTTATTCCAAATTCTGCATCCATTTCTTGCTGTAGTAAAAAAAAAAAAAAAAAAATTGGTAATGATCTAGAAAGTGAAACTAAGAATATTAAATGGTCACATCTGCAGACCCCATAAATAACAGAAATGCAGATACTGCCTTGTGGAATAATTTTCTTCCAACGAAGCAAATTACTGGATCAAAAGAGGCCCAAGTGATTGTCAACATCACAGTTGTCCACTTGTAAATTTGTGTTGAAAATTCCTGGACGGTAAACGAAGTTCTGTAGCCAGAATTTTTTCTAGAGTGCAAAGTTAATGATGAAAATTATAAGAGGGGGTGGCTACTGCAATCTCCATCAGTCGGCTCCCTGTATTGTTTTGTTTGCAAACCTACTAAACAAAAAAACAAACCCGTCATCCTCATTTAATTCTCGAATTGTTACAGATGAATTTAGCAATTGGTGCAAATTGAATAGGATCGGTAAACATGAAAATAGTTCAATTCACAAAGATTATGTTATCATATTTAAACCAAACACATTGTTATGGCTTAATTTATGAACTGGAATCACAAATTAATGAACATCAGTATTGAAAAGCCATTTTGTAATGTGTCGTTGTTGTCCTAACAATCACTGAATGTGGACTATCTTCGTGAAAAATAAATGAAGTCTTTGGGTCCCCACAAAATGGAAAATTTTAAAGTTGACTTCAACTTGTTGCTCATTTGATCTATTTTTAGCAAGTCACATCTCAAAACACGGTAACACAGGAAAGGGCAATCCATCCCATAATTCTAAAATAATGTGTAAAAAATTTATAATCTTGATAAGTGATGAAGTTCAATCAACTACTGTCAGTGAAATAAGCATAGCTCGATATTTGATTTTGTCTGTGGATTCCACTTCTGAGCCTTCTCATACAAGCCAGCTAAGTATTGTTTAAAGATCCGTATCTCCAACAGATAGAAAACCTGTGTGGTGATTTATCACATTTACTAGCTTAAAAAATCATACTGGTAAAGACATTGCAAAGCAAGTGTTTCACTAATTATGTGAAGTTTGCAAAATTGATTTTTCTAAGTGCAGAGACCAATCCTATGACAATGCTGCCATTACGTCACTGCATTATAAAGGCATACAACAGAAAATTCTGGAATGAAATTAATATGCCATTTCCATACCAAGGTGCTGCACATTCACTTAATTTTGTAGGATGTATCACAATAGTTTTTTTTGTCCAAAAGCAATTCATGTTTTTTCTAATATTCAGTTCCTTTACAAATTTTTTGCCACCTCTACTCACTGATGAGCTGTTCTTAAAACACATTCAGGCAATGATTGAGCATTAAAATGTCTAATACACATTGGGAAGCACATGCTATAGCAACAAGTACAATTCTAGGCGCCACACAGAATATTGCTGAAGACCAGATACAGAAAGGAAACTCCAAAACAGAAGCTAAAATCATCGCTGCCTTAGTCATCTAGTGCTGCCACAACAGATACCATAAGTGGATGGCTTTAACAAAGAGAAATTTATTTTCTCACAGTCTAGCAGGTTACAAGTCCAAATTCAGGACGTCAGCTCCAGGGGAAGGTTTTCTCTCTCTGTTGATTCTGGAAGAAGGTCCTTGTCCTCCATCTTCCCATGGTCAAGGAGCTTCTCAGGCGCAGGGACCCCGGGTCCAAAGGATATGCTCTGCTCTTGGGAGGATGAGGTCCCCAACTCTCTATCCTTTCATCTCCTGAGAGATAAAAGGTGGTGCAGGCCACACCCTAGGGAAACTCCCTGTATCTCGGATCAGGGAGGTGTTAAAATCCCACCCTAATCCTCTCAACATAAAATTACCATCACAAAATGGAGGACAACCTCACATGGCCTATCCAAGTTTATACACACATTTTGGGGGGACATAATTCAATCCATGACATTCTACCCTTTAAACCCTTTGGCTCCCCCAAAATCACATTCTTGAAAATGGAAAACATATTCATCCCATCAGAAACCAAAACCAAACCCACTGCCGTCCAGTCGATTCTGACTCATAGCGACCCTATAAGACAGAGTAGAACTTCCCCATAGAGTTTCCAAGGAGCGCCTGGCAGATTCGAACTGCCGACCTTTTGGTTTGCAGCCGTAGCACTTAACCCCTACGCCACCAGGGTTTCCTCATCCCATCATAGCATAGAAAAAGTCTTAAATCAAGTCCAAGTCCAAACTTCAAAAATCCCTCTTCATCTGTGAAATCGAGGACACAAGTTAACTGCTTCCAAAGGTACAATGGCATAAAAGGCACAAGCTAGACATTTCCATTACAAACTGAAGAAACTTGAGGGAAAGAAGGCATAACATGCACCAAGTGAGTCAGGAGAACACATCGCGTTAGCCCTCAAAGACATTGCAAACCAAGTGTTTCACTAATTAGACGAAGTTTGCAAAATTGATTTTTCTAAGTGCAGAGACCAATCCTATGACAATGCTGGGAAATGTCACTGCATTATAAAGGCATGCAACAGAAAATTCTGGAATGTAATGAATATGCCATTTTCATACCAAGGTGCTGCATATTCACTTAATTTTGTAGGATGTAATACAAGAGATTTTTGTCAAAAAAAAAAAGATTTTTTTCTTCTATTCAGATATTTTACAAATTTTTTGCCATCTCTATTCACCAATGAGCTGTTCATAGGCAATGATCAGCATTAAAATGTCTTTCTAATACCCACTGAGAAGCACATGCTAGAGCAACGAGCTCAATCCTGGACTCACACACTCAGATTCTAGGTGCCATAGAGAATATTGCTGAAGACCAGTCACAAAAAGGAGATACCAGAACAGAAGCTTAAAACGTCGCCAACAAAATGGAAACACAGCCCATATATTTATGTTTGTTATGTAAAATAATATATTCCATCATTTTCATCTCACAAGTCAATCCTCCAAGATTCAGAAGTAAATTTATAGGCATGCATAGATCTCTACCAGCTATTAACAAGATATTTACTTAAGAGAATATTTTGAAAACACAATAAAACAAATACTGCCAAATACTGATTATCAAGCAGTTTATTGTTGCAGAAGCATTAAAAGAAACAAGTAAATGACAGAAATGCTCCAGAAGTACTGAGGGCCAGAGATCAATTTCACATAACCACCATCACTGACACACTTGAATCTTCCATGAAATGAAGGATGATGATGTATGAAGTTCTTTCTGATATTTTTTTCCTTCTTAACATGAATATAAATGATGAAGAATTCCTGAAGGTACCTAATAAATTAGCACAGGCTTATTCTGATGAGGATACCCTGGTGGCACAGCGGGTAAGTGCTACGACTGCTAACCAAGAGGACAGCAGTTCAAATCTACCAGGCGCTCCTTGGAAACTCTATCGGGCAGTTCTACTCTGTCCTACAGGGTCGGGATGAGTCAGAATCGACTCGACGGCAGTGGGTTTTGTTTTTATCCTGATGACTTAAGACAAAACTTTATGGAGAAGTGCTACAATTTCATTCTTACGTTAGAATTAAGTTTAGAGATTCAAAACAAATTTTACTCATGTAGGCGTGTAAACCAAAAAACCAAACCCACTACTGGTGAATTGATTTCAACACATAGCCACGCTATAGGACAGAGTAGAATTGCCCCCATAGGGTTTCCATGGAGCAGCTAATGTATTCGAACTGCCAAGCTTTTGGTTAGCAGCTGAGTTCTTAACCACTGCACCACCAGTGCTCCAAATATACTCTGGCCCAGTAGTTCAAATGCAACAGCTGCTCCTTGAAAACCCGATGAGGCAGTTCTACTCTGATCTGTAGGGTCATTATGCATCAGAATCGACTCCAACCCAACGGGTTTGTTCTGCCTACTGCCTCATCCCTATTTCATTTTCTCAGAGATAAGTTTCTCTGATAGGGTCAGATTCAGGAATGTGATGAAAAATGTCTCTTGTAGGGGGTGGGGCCAAGATGGCAGAGTAGTCAGATGCTTTGTGTAGCCCCTCTTATAACAAAGACCCAGAGAAGTAAATCGATTATATATGACAATCTAGGAGCCCTGAACATCAAAGGTGAAGTTACAGAATTGGACTTAGTGGCACGGCGAGGGGGATATGGTTCAGAAGCAGTGAGATGCTGACAGACCTGACCAGGCAGAAACCAGCACCCTGCAGGCTGGATTGGATGGCATGTGTGGTGAGGCAAGCAGTGATGCTCGGGACATGTTTTTCACATCAGAAGAGATCGAGTGGTGGAAAGTCTACACAAGCTTCGAGAACCAGTGAAAAGCAGTGCTAAGTTGGCAAAAGATAAGTACATGTATTTAAAATGCCACACAAATCAAAAATCATCCCCTTTGGGAAGAACATCTCTCCCATTTACCTGCTTCCTCCCTCTCTGTTTTTAGTCTTGGACCAGCTTCAGCTATTTCTGGGTGCCCTGGGCCAGAAGTAGGAACTATCACATGCCTTGGAGCAAGAACAAACAACAAAAAATAATCTGCCAGCTTCCCTAAGCCAGGAACTTAGGGAAGGCACAGACATAAGGGGTCCAAGGACTTTGAATGCCTTTCACCCTTGCATAGATCTGTGTAGGCCCATTTCAACAGCATAGGCCCTCATTAGCACACTACGACAGGGTACATACCTGAAGCCTATTTTCAACTGTATCAGTTATAAAGCGGAGTGGCAGATTCGTGATATTTGACAACTTTCTGCCAATTAAGCAGAGTCCTCACCTACCCACATCAGTGACTTGAGGGTTGGTGGCTCCACCCATGCCACCTAGCCACACAATTCAGGAGTCCAAGAATAAGTGGTGAATCCCAGTCCTTACAACCAACAGCATTGGGTGCCCATGGTCTGGCTACAAAGCCCACCCACCTATGTGCTCTAGGGAACAGGGACATGCTTTCCTCCCAGACACTCAGGGGCAGTCATTCCCCCCACAGTAGCCAGACACCTGTACCTACACCAATCAACCCTGTCTATGCAGGACTGTAGGTGAGAGCCTACACCACATGCCAAACTAGCTCACCCAAGCAGCCTATTTGGGCATATCAAAATAAAACAAGAAGCTAGGACACAGTACACCAAAAAAAAAGAAAAAAACAAAAACAAACCCAGTGCCATCAAGTAGATTCCGACTCAGCAAGCAAACATAAAATAAATGAATATAATAACTCACTAATGGCTCAGAGACAAGTGTAAATATCAAATAACATAAAGAGGCAGACCATGATGGATTCAGGAAGCTCCCAAAACAACAAATCAAGAAATCTTCCAAATGAAGAGAAATTCCAGGAATTACTGCAGGAAGAATTTAAAAGATTAAGAGACCGAGCTCTTCAAGAGATCCAGGAGGAGATCACGCAAAACGAAGAACAAGCCAAGGAACACACAGATAAAACAATAGAGGAACTTAAGAAGGTTATACAAGAGTATGATGACAAATGTAACAGGCTGCAAGAATCCATAGAAAGATAGCAAGCAAATCCAAAAGAGTAACAATAAAATTTCAGAATTAGACAACTCAATAGAAAATGAGAGGAGCAGAATTGAGGCACTGGAAGTCAGAATTAGTGAGATTGAAGATAAAGCACTTGACACCAACTCATTTGAGGAAAAATCAGATAAAATATTTTTTTTAAACTTGAAGAAACTCTAAGAATTATGTGGGACTCTATCAAGAGTGATTGAAACACCAGAATCGGGGCGGGGGGTGGAGGGTTAACAGAAAACACAGTGAGAATTGTTGAAGACTTCTTGGCTAAAAACTTCACTGATCTTGTGAAAAATAAGACGGTATCTATCCAAGATGCTTACTGAACCCCACGCAAGGTAGATGCCAAGATAAAGTCACCAGGACATATTATAATCTTGCTTGTCAAAACCAAATATAAAGAGAGAATTTTAAGAGTAGCTAGGGATAAATAAAAAGTCACCTATAAAGAAGGGTCAGTAAGACTAAGCTCAGACTACTCAGCAGAAACCATGCAGGCAAGAAGGACATATACGAAGCCCTGAAGGAAAAAAAAGAAATTGCCAGCCAAGAATTATATATCCAGCAAAACTGTCTCTGAAATATGATGGTGAAATTAGGACATTTCCAGATAAGCAAGTTTAGGGAATTTTTAAAAACCTAACCAATATGACAAGAAATAATAAAGGGAGTTCTCCAGTTAGAAAAGCAATAACATCAGCTAACAACCCAAGGCTAGAACACGAGACAGAACAACCAGATACCAACCAACATAGGGACTTCACAAATAAATGAAAGCTAAAACACTGAAAATATAGAAACAGAGACATCGATCTCTAAAAGATGACAACATTAAGACAAAAAAGAGGGACTAAATAATGTACTCATAGATCTTTCATATGGAGAGGAAGTCAAGACGATATAAAGAAATAAAAGATTGGTTTAAATTTAGAAAAACAGGTAAATGTTAAGGTAACCCAAAGGAAACTAACAATCCTACACATTAAAATTAAAAAAACAAGGAAAACATAAATTTTCAGCAAATACAAAAGCAACAAGGAAAAGATGAAAGACTAAAAAGAAAAACGATTCAGCACAGAAAAAAATAAATTAGCAGTAAATACAAAGGCAACAAAAATGAAGACGATGGAAAGAAAATGCACAAAGAACAACAACTCAAGAAAATTAAGTGGAATCAGGAAAATGTCAACAAGACGTACACAAAAAAAGACAAAAATGACAGCACTAAACTCATAACTATGAATAATTATGATAAATGTAAATGGTTTAATTGCACCAATAAGGAGAAAGTAGCAGAATGGATTAAAAAACATGATCCATATGTATGCAGACTGCAAGAGACACACCATAAACTCAAAGATATAAACAAACTAAATCTCAAAAAATGGAAAAAAAAATATATATATATATCAAGCAGACAACAATAAAAAATAAGAGTGGCAATATTAATCTCTGATAAAACAGGCTTTAAAGTAAAATACACCACAAAGGAAAAGGAAATACACTATATAATTATTAAAGGGTCAATAATTTTTTTTTATACCAGGAGGACAAAATCATAATAAATATTTATATACCCAATGACAGGGCTCCAAAATACATAAAACAAACTCAAACAGTATTGAAAAGAGAAATAGCTCCACAATAATAGTAGGAGACTTCAACATACCACTTCTGATGACAGACAGGATATCCATAAAGAAGCTCAATAAAGACACAGAAGGTCTAAATACCACAATCGGCCAACTGATCTCATAGACTTAAACACAACACTCCACCCAACGGTAGTCAAGTAAACTTTCTTTTCTAACACTCATGGAGCATTCTTGAGAATAGACCACGTATTAGGCCACAAAGCAAGCATTAACAGAATCCAAAACATCGAAATATTACACAGCATGTTTCCTGACCATAAAGCCATAAAAGTCAAACCGCTGTAGTTATCACACATTTTAATTTCTTACATATTTTAAACCCAATAAAGTCTATTCTTATTATGTCATGCAGTCAGTAATCATCTATTTTTACCCATTTCATTAACTTTCATTCCTTCTTGCATCTTAAGCCTTTCACCTTATTTTCTTCCTGCTTCAAGAATACCTTTGGAATTTTCTTTAATGTGGGCATGCTGATGTTAACTTATCTAGGTTTTGTTTCTCTGAAAAAAAAAGGTCTTTGCTCATTCATGAAGGATGTTCTTCCTCAGCACAGAGTTCTGGCTTGCCACGTATTTTCTCTCTATAATATTAATATACCATCTTATTGTCTTAGGGTTTTCACTATTTCTGTACAGAAGTCATCAGCCAGTTTTTTTGTTTGTCCTTTAAAGATAATCTCTTCCATTCTTTAAGTAGTGTTAAATTATTTGTTTTTTGTGGGTTTTTTTGTCTTTAGCTTCAGCAGTCCTAGTATGATGTACCTACATACGAATTTCTTTGTATTTACCCTACATGGGTCTTATTAGGAAACCCTTGTGGCGTAGCGGTTAAGTGTTATGGCTGCTAAACAAAAGGTCAGCAGTTCGAATCCACCAGGCGCTCCTTGGAAACTCTACGGGGCAGTTCTACTCTGTCCTATAGGGTCGCTTTGAGTCGGAATCGACTCGACGGCAGTGGCTTTGTTCTTTTTTTTTTTTTTTGGTTTGGGTTTTGTAAGTCTTCTAGGATCTGTGACTTGATATCTTTAATCATTTGAAGAAAATTCTCAGCCATAATCTCAGTTTTTCTGCCTCATTCTTTTTCTTCCTTCTTAAAGTATCTTATGCTAGATATTCTCATCGTATTCTCTGTATCTTATTCCTTTTTATGTTATATATATTTTTCCTTTTGTCTATGCCTCTATTTTATTCCAACATATATTCCACTTCACTGAATCTCTCTTCAGCATTTTTAATCTGCTGTTATATACATGCATTAAGATTTTAACTTCAGCTATAGTTTTCAGTTGACTAAGTTGATACTTTTCTTAGTTTTCTAGTTTTTTGCCAAATTTCTAAGTCTTGCCTTTATTTCTTTGAACATAATAGAGTGATTTCAGTGTCTTTGTCTGATAGCTCCAATATCTAGTTTTTCTGTGAATCTCATTCTGTTATTTGTTGTTTCTACAGGTTTCACTTTTTTTTTTTAAATTGTTGATTATATTAGAGAGGCGAGGCCAAGATGGCAGAGTAGTGAGACGCTGACAGTGATCCCTCTTACAAAAAAGACCCGAAAAAACAAGTGAAGCGATTATATTTATGACAAGCTAGGAGCCCCGAACATCAAAGGCAAAGTTAGAAAACGGACTCAGCGGCAGGGGGAAGGAGAGACTATTCAGAAGTGGAGAGGAGTTACTGGACCTGAATAGCCAGGAACCCTCCGGCACCATTCCCTGGAGCGACTGCAGTGGGGCTGGCAGTAGCGTTCCAGAGACGCTTCGCTCACGGAAAGACAGCTAGTTGCACAGACCACTCACACCTCCAGAACAAGAGAAGAATGACACTCTCGGCAAAAGCTAATTACTTGTGTTTATTTTACCACGCCCCCAGCCCCCAAGCCGGCTTCAGTGGCTGTCAACTTCCCTGGGCCTGAGATAGGCCCTGGTAGTGCTCTGAGCCATTCTTCCGTCCTTGAAGAAGGTACAAGTTCACAACTGGGGGAAAGATAATCTGCCATCTCAATTAAGCTGAGGAGCTCAGGACAGAAGCAGCTCTTGTTCAGGAACAAACAGTCCATGGGCTTTGAATACCTTTCACCCCAGCATGGACCTGTGTGGGCCCATTTCAGGAGACTAGGCCCTTGTCGCCAGACTGCAACTGTTTCAGCTGGACGGTGGAAAGATGGGTGTTTGATGTTTGACACTGCTTTGCCTATTAAACAGGGTCTTCACCTACCCACATCAGGGGCCTAAGGACTGGTGGCTCCACCCACAATACCTAGCCACCTGTGACAGGGCTCCAAGGATAAGTAGTACCTCCCAGAACTTACAACCAAAAGCATTGGGTACCCATCGCCCTTCTGCAGAACCCACCCGTGTGCTCTACAGAACAGGGATGCGCTTTCCTCACAGACACTCAGAACACAGCTGTCAGACCCCTGACTTGATCAGAGCCTGACCCCCTACTGCAGCCAGATACTTCTGCCTACACCAATAACCCCTGCCCCTTTAAGACTGTAGGACAGAGCCCGTACCACACACTTTATGACCAACTACCTGGGCACCTGAGTTGAATCCATACAAGAAAAATAAATGAACTCCTAGGCTCATATACCTGGTAACAGTGCTAGCCATCTGGTGATAGTACATTAGAGCTTCAAGGGTGAAAATAATCAACGTAGCGCACTCAAGCGGCTTATTTGGGTATACCAAAACTAAACAAAGCAAGAAGGTAGGATACAAAAAGCAAGCATAAAATAAACTAATACAATAACTTATAGATGGCTCAGATAAGTCGATATCAAATCACATAAAGAGGCAGACACGGGGGCAGGACCAAGATGGCTCACTAGGTAGAAGCTTCTGCTCATCCCTCTTGAAACAAACACTCGAAAAACAAATGAATCAATTACATAAAGGACAATCTACAAACCCTGACCATCAAACACGGAACTAAGGAGTTGACCTGAGTGACAGGGAAGTGAAAAGTCACACTGCAGCAGGGACTGCTTCCAGAGCCAGTGTCCCATGCCGCCGCCTAGAGCCCTCATGGTTCCCTGGTGCCAGAGTGGTGGGGCTGATTGTAGCTTACTGAGACAGGGAAGCACGGATGTAGGCCTAACCTTCAGGACCAACCTCGGAGGGGACCCAGACAGCACACGCAGGCTCCACACAGACGCGGCTGACAGGGAAATGAAAAACCATGGGGAAGCAGCGACTGGTTTTGGAGCCTGGAGTGCAGGGTCCCAGAAAGGAAACCTTGGTGCTGGGCTTTGGAATAAGTGTGGGGGAGCTGATTGCGTCTTCCTGAGACGTTGTGATCATGGACGCAGCCCTAACCCTCTGAGACAGTCTCAGCAGGGATACAGCCAGCACACACAAGCTGCACAATGCTCTGGAATCTCAGAAAAAACAGTCCTCACCAAACAACATAAGTAACTTTCTATATTTTGCTAGGCTACTCTCTTCTATATATCTGATTCCACCCCTTATTGCCCCAGCCAGCTTCATTAACATTGGAATTCCCTGTGCCAGAGAGTGAAGTGCACTGCTGGATTTTTTTTCTTGTTTCTTTTCTAACCCATTCTCCTGGCCTGAGAAAAGCAGCATTTAGCCATCAAAGAAAAAATCCTTCCCTGACTTCCCTAAACTGAAATTAACAATACACAATCAGCTCCATCCAGGCATTAAGAGACCCATAGTCTTTGGCTTTCACCCTACAGGTAACTAGGTGGCTATTATAATGCAAAGGCAATTCTGATAGAGATCTCACCATAATTGTTTTAGCTCAGCAGTGGAAAGGCAAGTTTTGGAGGTCAGATACCTCTCTACCTATTAAACAGAGCCCTCACTGATCCACACCAGCGAAAAGAGGGCTGAGACTCCACCCACACCACCTAGCCACCTGCTAGAGGGGTCTGAGAATAGTGACGCCTACCCAAGCATTGGGTGCCTAAGATACAGCTGCAGAGCCCACCCACCAGAGCGCTCTAGAGAATAGAGCCACACTTACCTCACTGACACTTGAAGGAAGACTGTCAGCATCCTGCCCTCCTCGAAATGTGACCCCCTGACACTAATAGAAACTGGTGCATAGAACCATCACCACTACTCCTCTAAGATAATAGGTGAGAGCCTACACCACACACTAGGTAACCAGCTATGAGGACACCTGAGCTGATTCTATTCAAGAATAGTGAATGGACTCATACGCTTATACACCTGGTAACAGCTCAGGGAAGCTGGTAACAGGATGTAAGTGACTCAAAAGCTACAGCAATCATGATACCACAATCTAGTAGCCCATCTGGGTGTACTGCAACAAAACAAAACAAGAAGATAAGACTCAGTGAGCAAATATAAAATATTACAATATCTTATAGATGGCTCAGAGACAGCAGTCGACATCAAATCACATGAAGAAGCAGACCGTGATTCCTTCTACAAACCCCCAAATCAAAGAATCAAAATCATTCCCGGATGTAGATACAGTCCTAGAATTGCCAAATGTAGAATATAAAAAAATTATATACAGAATGCTTCAAGACATCAGGGATGACCTCACAAATGAAATAAGGCAATCTACAGAAAAAGCCAAGGAACACACGGATAAAGCAGTTGAAGAAATCCAAAAGATTATTCAAGAACATAGTGAAAAAATTAATAAGCTGTAAGAATCCATAGCGACACAGCATTCAGAAATCCAAAAGATTAACAATAAAGTCACAGAATCAGACAATTCAATAGGAAGTCAGAGTGGGGGAGCTGGAGGATAAGACAATTGACACAAATATAGTTGAAGAAAAGTCAGATAAAAGAATTTAAAACTATGAAGAAACCCTAAGAATCATGGGAGACTCTATCCAGAATAATTTGCATGTGATTGGAGTTCCAGAACAGGGAGGGATAACAGAAAATACAGAGAGAATAGTGGAAGATGTGTTGGCAGAAAAATTCCCTGGCATCGTGAAAGATGAAAAGATATCTACCCAAGATGCTCATCGAACCTCATACAAGATAGATACCAAACGAAAATCACCAAGACATATCATCAAATCTGCCAAAATCAAAGATAAACAGAAAATTTTAAAAGCACCCAAGGATAAACGAAAAGTTACCTACAAAGGAGAATCAATAACTTTGCACTACTCGGCAGAAACCATGCAGGCAAGAAGGCAATAGGATGACATATATAGAGCACTGAAAGAGGAAAAACTGTCAGCCAAGAATCATATATCCAGCAAAACTCTAAAACATGAAGGTGAAATTAAGATATTTACAGATAAACACAAGCTTAGAGAATCTGAAAAAATGAACCAAAACTGCAAGAAGTTCTGAAGGAAATTCTTTGGTCAGAAAATCAATAACATCAGATACCAACACAACACAAGGTCACAGAACAAAACATCCTGATAGCAACTCAGATAGGGAAATCACAAAAACAAAATAAGATTAATTAAAAAAAAATTACTCAAAATAGGGAATCACTGATGTCATTATGTAAAAGATTACAATAGTCAAAAAAGAGGGACTAAATACAGGAGGGATATATCTTACATATGGAGAGGAAACCAAGGCGATATAGGGAGAAACAAGTTAGATTTTTACTTAGTCAAAATGGGGTAAATATTAAGGTAACCACAATGAGGTCTAACAATTCCATACTTCAAAATAAAAACCAAGATAAACATAACGACTCACCAAAATAAATTCAACTACTATAAAAAGGAGGAACACACATTCTACAAAGAAAAACTCAGCACAAAAAAGTAAATGGAAAAATGAAATTGTCAAAAACAGGCATCAAAATGACAGCACTAAACTCATACTTATCTAATTACACTTAATGTAAATGGACTAAATTCACCAATAAAGAGACAGAAAGTTGCAAACTGGATTAAAAAACACGATCAGTCTGTATGCTGCATAAAAGAGACACACCTTAGACTTGGAGACACAAATAAACTAAAACTGAAAGGATGGATAAAAATATATCAAGCAAATAACAATCAAAAAAGAGCAGGAGAGGCAATATTAATTTCCGACAAAATAGACTTTAAAGTTAAATCCACCACAAAGGATAAAGAAGGACACTACATATGATTAAAGGGACAATTTACCAGGAAGATATAACCATATTAAATATTTATGCACCCAATGACAGGGCCACAACATTCATAAAACAAACGTTAACAGAATTAAAAAGTGAGACAGACACCTCCACAATTATGGTAGGAGACTTCAATACAACCCTCTCGGTAAAGGGTAGGAAATGTAGTAAGAAGCTCAATACAGACACGGAAGACCTAATTGCTACAATTAAACAACTTCACTTCATAGACTTATACACAACACTCCACCCAACAGCGGCAAACTATAATTTCTTTTCTAGTGCGCATGAAACATTCTCTAGAACAGATCACATATTAGGTCATAAAACAAGCCTTTACAGAACGCAAAACATTGAAATATTACAAAACATCTTCTCTGAACAAAAGACCATAAAAGTAAAAATCAATAACAGAAAAACCAGGGAAAAGAAATCAAATGCTTGGAAACTGCACAATACCCTGCTCAAAAAAGACTGGGTTATGGAAGACCTTAAGGAGGGAATAAAGAAATTCACAGAATTCAACGAGACTGAAAACACTGCCTATGAAAACCTTTAGGACATGGTGAAAGCAGTGCTCAGAGGTCAATTTATATCAACAAAGGCACACATATTAAAGAAGAGCCAAAATGAAAGAACTGTCCCTACAACTTGAACAAACAGAAAGAGAGCAACAAAAGAAACTATCAGGCACCAGAAGAAAGCAAAAAATGAAAACTACAGCAAAATTAAATGAATTAGAGAACAGAAAAATAATTGAAAGAGTTAACAAGGCCAAAAACTGCTTCTTTGAAAAAATGAACAAAATTTATAAACCACTGGCCAGACTGACTAAAGAAATACAGGAAAAGAAACCAATAAACCGAATAAGAAATGGGATGGGCCATATCACAACAGATCCAACTGAAATTAAAACAATCATGTCAGATTACTACAAAAAATCGTTCTCTAGCAAATTTGAAAATCTAGAAAAAATGGATGAATTCCTAGAAAAACACTACCTACCTAAACTAACACAAACTGAAGTAGAACAACTAAATAGACCCATAACAAAAAAAGAGATTGAAAAGGTAATGAAAACACTCCCCAAAAATAAAGTTCTGGCCCTGACGGCTTCACTGCAAAGTTCTACCAAACTTTCAGGGAAGACTTACCACTACTACTGAAGGTATTTCAAAGCATAGAAAAGGAAAGAATACTACCTAACTCCTCCTACGAAGCCAGCATAACCCTGATACCAAAACCAGCTACAGATAACACACAAAAAGAAAATTACAGACCTATATCCCTCAAGAACATAGATGCAAAAATCCTCAAGAAAATTCTAGCCCATAGAATTCAACAACATATCAAAAAAATAATCCACCATCACCAAGTAGGATTTATACCAGGTATGCAAGGTTGCTTCAATATTAGAAAAACAATTAATGTTATCCACCACATAAAAAAAAGACAAGAACCACATAATTTTATCAATTGATGCAGAAAAGGCATTTGACAACGTCCAACACCCACTCATGATAAAAACTCTCAGCAAAATAGGAATAGAAGGAAAACTCCTCAACATAATAAAGGGTATTGATACAAAGCCAATACCCAGCATCATCCTAAATGGAGAGAGCCTGAAAGCATTTCCCTTGAGAATGGGAAACAGACAAGGATCTCCTTTATCACTGCTCTTATTCAACATTGTGCTAGAGGTCCTAGCCAGAGCAACTGGGCTAGACAAAGAAATAAAGGGCATCCAGACTGGTAAGGAAGAAGTAAAATTATCTCTATTTTCCAACGACATTATCTTATACACAGAAAACCCTAAGGAATCCTCAAGAAAACTATTAAAACTAATAGAAGGATTCAACAGAGTTTCAGGTTACAGTATAAACGTACAAAATCGGTTGGATTCCTCTACACCAACAAAAACAACATTGAAGAGGAAATCTCCAAATGAATACTATTCAGAGCAGCCCCCAAGAAGATAAAATACTTAGGAATAAACGTTACCAAAAATGTAAAAGAGCTATACCAAGAAAACTACAAGGTACTACTGCAAAAAAACAAAAGGGACCTAAGTAATTGGAATAACATACCTTGCTCATGGATAGGAAGACAACATTGTAAAATTGTCCATTCTACTAAAAGCCATCTATAGACACAATGTGCTTCCGATCCAAATTCCAATGACATTTTTTAAAAAGATGGAGAAACAAATCACCCACTTCATATGGAAGGGAAAGAAGTCGCGGATAAGTAAAGCATTACTAAAAAAGAACAAAGTGGGAGGACTCACTCTGCCTGATATTAGAACCAATTATACCACCACAGTAGTCAAAACAGCCTGATACTGGTACAAAAATACACACGTAGACCAATGCAACAGAATTGAGAATCCAGATATAAATCCATCCACATATGAGCAGCTGATATTTGCCAAAGGCCCAGTGTCAGTTAATTGGAGAGAAGATAGTCTTTTTAACAAAAGGTGCTGGTGTAACTGTAAATCCATCTGCAAAAAATCAAACAGGACCCATACCTCACACCATGCACAAAAACTAACTCCAAATGCATCAAAGACGTAAACATAAAATCTAAAACGATAAAGATTATGGAAGAAAAAATAGGGACAACACTAGGAGACCTAATACATGGCATAAACAGAATACAAAACATTACTAAAAATGACGAAGAGAAACCAGATAACTGGGAGCTCCTAAAAATCAAACACCTATGCTCATCTAAAGACTTCACCAAAAGAGTAAAAAGAGCACCTACAGACTAGGAAAAAGTTTTCAGCTAAGACATCTCCACCTGGTGCCTGATCCCTAAAATCTACATGACTCTGCTAAAACTCAACCACAAAAAGATAAACAACCCAATTAAAAAATGGGCAAAGGATATGAACAGACACTTCACTAAAGAAGGCATTCAGGCAGCTAACAGATACATGAGAAACTGCTCTCGATCATTAGCCATTAGAGAAATGCAAATCAAAACTACAATAAGATTCCATCTCACTCCAACAAGGCTGACATTAATCCAAAACACACAAAATAATAAATGTTGGAGAGGCTGTGGAGAGACTGGAACACTTATACACTGCTGGTGGGAATGTAAAATGGTATACAACCACTTTGGAACTCAATTTGGCGCTTCCTGAAAACCTAGAAATAGAACTACCATACAACCCAGCAATTCCACTCCTCGGAATACATTCTAGAGAAATAAGAGCCTTTAAACAAATAGATATATGCACATCTATGTTTACTGCAGCACTGTTTACAACAGCAAAAAGATGGAACCAACCAAGGTGCCCATCAATGGATGAATGGATAAATAAATTATGGTATATTCACACAATGGAATACTACACATCGATAAAGAACAGTGACGAATCTGTGAAATACTTCATAACATGGAGAAACCTGGAAGGCATTATGCTGAGTGAAATTAGTTGCAAAAGGTCAAATAGTGTACAAGACCACTATTATAAGATCTTGAGAAATAGTTTAAACTGAGAAGAACATATTCCTTTGTTTTTACAAGAAGGGGGAGGGAGGGAGGGTAGGAGAGGGGTATTTACTAAAGAGATCGACAAGAACTACTTTGGGTGAATGGAAGGACAACACTCAACACAGTGGAGGTCAGCACAACTGGACTAAACCAAAGCAAAGCAGTTTCCTGAATAAACTGAATGCTTCGAAGGTCAGCAAAGCAGGGGCAGAGGTTTGGGGACCATGGTTTCAGGGGACATCTAAGTCAACTGACATAATAAAATCTATTAAGTGAACATTCTGCATCCCACTTTGAAGAGTGGCATCTGGGATCTTAAATGCTAGCAAGCAGCCATCTCAGATGCATCAATGATTCTCAACCTATCCGGATCAAGGGAGAATGCAGAACACCAAGAACATAAGATAATAACGAGACCAACAGACAGAAAGGACTACATGAACTAGAGACTACATCATCCTGAGACCAGAAGAACTAGATAGTGCCGGGCCACAACCAATGACTTCCCTGACGGGGAACGTAACAGAGATCCCTTGAGGGAGCAGGAGAACAGTGGGATGCAGACCCCAAATTCTCATGAAAAGACCAGACTTAATGGTCTGACTGAGACTGGAAGGACCCCAGTGATCATGGGCCCTACACCTTCCGTTTACCCACTACAGGAACCCTCCCCAAAGCCAGTTCATCAGACATGGATTGGACTAGACAATGGGTTGGAGAGGGATGCTGGTGAGGCGTGAGCTACTTGGTTTGGGTGGACACTTGAGACAATGTTGGCATCTCCTGCCTGGAAGGGAGATGGGTGGGTAGAGGGGCTTAGAAACTGGCAAAATGCTCACGAAAAGAAAGAGTGGAAGGAGGCAGTGGGCTGTCCCATTGTGGGGAAAGTAATTGGGAATATGCAACAAGTTGTGTGTAAGTTTTTATGTGAGAGACTGGCTTGATTTGTAAACTTTCACGTAAAACACAATAAAAAGTAAAAAAAAAAAAAAAAAAGCTGACCCATGATTGCTTCAACAAGCTTTCAGAACAAAGACTCAAGGAATCTTCTGGATGAAGGTGCTATCCTGGAATTACCAGATGCAGAATACAAAAGATTAATATACAGAACTCTTAAAGACATCAGGAAGGAAATGAGGCAAAATGCAGAACAAGTCAAGGAATACAAAGATAAAGCAGCCGAAGAAATTAAAAAGATTACTCAAGAACGTAATTAAAAATTTAATAAGCTGCAAGAAACCATACAGAGACTGCAATCAGAAATTCAGAAGATAAACAATAAAATTACAGTATTAGAAAACTCGATAGAAAGTAAGAAGAGCACAATTGAAGAACTGGAAGGCAGAATTACTGAGATTGAAGATAAAACACTTGGGACCAATATATTTGAAGAGGAACCAGATAAAAGAATTTTAAAAAATGAAGAAATCCAAAGAATCATGTGGGACTTTATCAAGAGAAATAACTATGAGTGATTGGAGTACCAGAACAGGGAGGGCTAACAGAAAATACAGAGGGAACTGTTGAAGATTTGTTGGCAGAACTTCCCTGATATCATGAAAGATGCTCATCGAATTCCACATAAGGTAGATCTCAAAAGAAAGTGACCGAGACATATAATAATCAAACTTGCCAAAAACAAATACAAAGAGAATTTTAAGAGAGGCTAGGGATAAAGGAAGTCACCAACAAAGGAGAGTAAATAATAATAAACGTGGACTACTCAGCAGAAATCATACAGGCAAGAAGGCAAAGGGATGACTTATATAAAATATTGAAGGAAAAAAATTGCCAGCCAGGAATCAAATCAGCCTGGCCCTCTGGCCTTCTGGCCCTCTGGCCTTAGCGCTCTAACTGTAGCCCCTAAGCCCTAAGCCCCAAGCCCCAAAGCCCCTAAGACACTAAGCCCTTAGGTTCTAACCACCAAGGCCCTAAACTCTAACACTAACCCAAACACTAACCCCTATACCCTAAACCCTACAACCTAAACACCTACACCCCAAAACACTACACACTAAAATCATACACTCTAAACCCTATACTCTAAGCCGAAAACCCTAAACCCAAAACTCAAACCCCAAAGCCCAAACCGTAAACCTAACCGTAAACCCTAAACGCTAACACCTAACCCTAAACCCTAACCACCCTAACTCTAACAGCCCTAACCCTAACTACTCTACCCCTAACCCTCAAACCCTAACCCTCTAACACTAACCTGAAACCCTAATCTGAAACCCTAACCTTCTAACTCTAACCCTGTAACCCTAGACCTAAACCTAACCCCAACCCCCAAAAACAACCCCAAACCCTAAACCTCAAATCTCTAGCCCCAAACCTAAGAATGAGCCTAAGCCTAACCCTAACACTTAATCCTAAATCATAACACTTAAAACCCTAACATGCAAAACCCTAACAACTTTAGCCCTAATATATTTAACCCTAATACCCTAAATGCCAAAACCCTAAACACTAACACCCTTAACCCCAACCCCTAACCCCTAAACCCTAACTTAAACCCTAAACCATCTAACCCTCTAACCCTAATACCCTAACCCTAAATCCTAAAACCTAAACCCTAACCCCAGCCCCCAGCCCTAACCCTCACTCTAAGCCTTAAACCCTAAACCCTAAGCCCTAAACCCTAGGTTCTAAACCCTAAGCCCTAAATATAACCTAAATCCTAAAACCCTAAAGTCTAAGCCCTAAGGCCTAAACCTAACTTTCTAACCCTAAATCCTAAAACCTTACCCCAAACCCATCCCAAACCCCTAAACCTGAACCCCTAAACCCTAGCCCTAACCTCTAACCCTAAACCTCTAAACCATACCCCTAATCCTCTAACCCTAAACCTCTAACCCTAACTCTCTAACCCTAACCACAACACCAACCCCAACCTCTGAACCCCGAAACCCTAACCCCCTAACCCTAAGCCTCTGAACTCTAAGCCTAAACCCTCTCACCCTAAACCCTAACCTTCACCCCCTCACACCCTCACCTTCTCACTCCCTCACTCTATAATCTTCTCAACCTCTAACCCCTCACCTTAACTCCCTCAATCTCTAACCCCCAACCCTCTAAACCCCAGGCCTCTAACACCCACCCTCTAACCCCAAACCACAAATCCCAAACAAACCCAACACCAACCCCAACCCTAAACCTAAACCCTAACAACTAAAACGTAACCCAAACCCTAATGACTAAACCCCCAAAACGCTAAACCCCAAAATGCAACCCCTAACACCTAACCTGTAACTCCAAACTTTAACCTCAAAAACTAACCCTAAACCTAACACCTAACCCCAACCCAAAAACCCTAACCGAAAAACCCTAACTCTAAACTCTAACCCCCAAACCGTAAACCCTAACCCCAAACCCTAACAACCCTAACTCTAACAACCCTAACCCTAACATCCCTAACCCCAAACCCTAACCTTTTTTGTTAGCAGCCGTAGCACTTAACCACTAGCCACCAGGGTTTCCATGAGCAGTCACAGGAATAGACATATGCACACCCGTGTTCACTGCGACATTATTCACAGTAGCAAAAAGATGGAAACAACCTCAGTGCTCATCCACAGAGGAACGGATAAACAAACTACGGTACATACACACAGTGGAACACTACACGACAAAAAAGACCAATAATGAATCTCTGAAACATCTCACACCATAGATGAACATGGAGCACATCACACTGACTAAGTCAATCACAAAACGACATATACACTAAGAGACCACTATCATAAAAACCCATGAAAAATTTACACACAGAAACAATCCTTGATGTTCACCAGGGAGACAAAGAGGATAGAGAAAAGCCAACTAAACAATAACCAAAAAAACCAAAACCCACCGCCGTCGAGTCGATTCCAGCTCACAGAGACTCTATAGGACAGATTAGAACTGCCCCATAGAGTTTCCAAGGAGTGCCTGGTGGATTCGAACTACAGACTTTTGGTTAGCACCGGTGGGTCTTAACCACTACACCATCAGGGTTTCCAACCAAACAACAGATATGTGGTAACTCTGGTGAAGGACGAGACGGTACACAAGACTGGGGAATCAACCTCAGCCTCACTCCAACCCTAACCATAACCTTAAACCACTTGTGCCCTAGCCTAGTAACCCCAGCCCTAACCCCAACCCCCAACCACCTAAAACCTATACCCCTAAACCTAACTCCCAAACCTCTAACCCCCAAACCTGAACCCCTAACACCAAACCCTAACCCCTAACCCTAATCCACCAACCCTTCTGCATCTCTGGGCCTCTCGAGTCTCCGTCTATTTTCTCCCTCCAAATCCTACTAACACTCAGTGGAATTTTGAAGTTTCAGCTGTGCTTTGCTTCTTGTTGTCTCCACCGGTCCCATCAAGGCACTGCATCATTTCTTTGCTCTGCTTCACTATTGAGTTCCAAAACCATGGCTTAGAATCACCTGACACTGAACTTCAGCGATTCGGCGCAAGGCCGCGAGAGGGCGCGCGCACCGCCGGTTCTGTTCTGCACACCAGGCCCTCCGAGCATGGGAACCTCCTGGACCTAAGACGGGACGGACCTGGGTACCGCTCCAGTGGCGACAGCAGAAGCTTTTTTTCCCCAGGGACCCAACGCCCCAGGGCGCTCTCTCAATACTCCCATTATGATTATCCTAACCCACTCCTTCTGCGCGACCTAGTGAGTCCTCGACCAGGCCCGGACTTCACGACCCGCACCCCCCTGCCGTGGTCACGTACAGGAACCTGTAGGGCCGCGCCCTCCCCACTCAAGCTCTGCCCCTCCACACCCTGATGCCCTGCAGGCCTCTACTAGGTCCCCGCCCAGGGGAGAGTTGTCGCCCCGCACGGGATGGGGGGACACGAGTGAACATTCGGAAACCACCCCCCAGGCACGAAGCCCACTGCCCCTATTGAGGCCATGTGAGCAGTACTGCCCCGCCGACTGGAGCCTGCAGGGCATCACTCACGTTTGTCAGCTTCTCACCGCCCTCTGGGGGCTCGGGTTCCCAGAGCAGCCAATCCCCCTGGGGCGGGGGGCGGTCCGTCCGCAGGGGCTGGAACATGGGGTTGGTGCCCATGGCTGGAGCTCTTAAAACCCTTATAAACCCTCATAAACCGTCAGCTCCAGACCTTCAAAAGTCAGCCCGAAAGACACCTAATCTCCAACCTAAAAAAAAAACCACACCTGTGGCCATCGAGTCAATTCTGACTCATAGCGACCCTATAGGACAGAGTAGAACTGCCCCACAGAGTTTCCAAGGAGCGCCTGGTGCATTCAAACTGCCAACCTTTTGGCTAGCAGCCTCAGCACTTAACCACTACGCCACCAGGGTAACCCACTGAACCCACTGCCACCAGGGTAGAGGCTCCAAATCCCGCCAGTGTGAGGAACCCTCATATCCCCTCAGCACCGGAGACCGCGTCCACAGCGACCGATACACAGCGCCGCACAAACCTTTAACTTAACAAACAACCTGGTTGCTCAGGACCCCTTCCTGCAACCCCCACCCCCGCCACCCAGAGGGGGAGCGGGACCCGGCATCCACACTGTTAACAGACCCTGAGTCGCTGCTTCCACAAGGAATAGGATCCCCGCGCTGCTCCACAGATTCCCAGGACCCCTTCCTTTCCAGGTGGGGCCGGGGCCGTGCCGACGCCCCAGCCCCGAGAGTAGACCAGCCGAGCGCGGACGAGGGCGCGGGTTGCCTCAGCCTCCCAGGCACAGCGCCCAAAACAGTAAGGGGCAGCAGGGCCTTGGGCGGGGGATCCCTCTCTCCCCGTCCCTGGCACCCTACGGAGTCTGGTGGGGGTGGGACGACGAAAGGGGGCGAGTGCCCCGCTGTCAGTCTGGAATCTCACCCCCCCGGGCGAACTCTGGGCCTTGGTTTCCCCCCTGGCACAGGGAGCAGGTGGGGGGCGGGGGCGGGGCAGGCGCCCATCCCCCAGCTTGGCCCACAAACCCGCCCCGGGCAGAGTAGGGACCTGGGCGCAGCCCTGGACACGGCCTTTCTCCCCATGCCTTCAAGCCCCCAGGCCCGAGGGCACTCCGCAGCTGGATCCCCCCCCCCGCAAATCCACGGGGATGCAAGTTTCGCAGACCAGCTGCGTCTCCCGGGCCAGAGGCTCCCTCTCGCAGCCCCTAGAGTGGCTGCGTCCACCCGGCCCCGTGCCGTGTCCGCCCCTCGGGATCACTCGGGACGGGGTACGCCTGAGGGGGCAATGCAAGCTGCTAACCCAACCTCCGGACTCTCCAACCTCTGGAGCACACGGGATGCTGGGACTGGGAACCGCCCTCCTGGTGCCTTCCCTCCAGACCTTCGAGGGGCCGGGCTTGTTCAGTCTGGGAGCGGGTCCCTCCACCCACCTGCCCGAGTTTCATACCTTTCAGAGAACACAGCACGGAAAGCAGCACGAACAGCATCCTCTCTAAGGTGCGCCAACATCCCGGGCCCCTCACCACCCGTCCCAGCGCTTCCGGGAGTAACAGGCTGGACGGCTTGGAACATGGCTGCCGGCCCCGCCCGGCGGCCCGGGTTGAGGGCGGGCGTGGTGGGGTTGGGCCTCCAGAGGGGAGGGTGGGGTCTAGAAGCAAGGACAACGCCAAGGTGTGAGGGGTGAGGAGAAGGGAGACGTCAGGAGAGGGCCCTGTCGCACGCAGAGTTAAGTATTGGAGGTGCAACGGTTAAGTGCTTCGCTAACTGAAAGGTGGGCCATTGGAACCCACCAGCTCAGGGGTTGAAAAGATCTGGAGATGGGCTCCCATAAAGATTCTAACCAAACAAAATCCCAAACCAGTTGCTGTTGAATCAATTCTGACTCAGAGTAGAACTGCCCCATAGGGTGTCTAAGACTATAAGTCTTTACAGAAGCAGACTGCCATGTCTTTCTGCAAAGAACCAACTGGTGGATTCGAACTGTCCACCCTTTGGTTAGCAGCTGAGCTCTTAACCACGGGTGCCACCAGGGCTGCGCCATAAAGACTGCAACCTAGGAAACCTTGTGAGGCAGTTCTAAGTTGTCATACAGGGTTGATATGAGTTAGAATCTCTTGATGGCACACAACCATGATTGTACTAAGAAAAATTCCTGCAAGCATCTGTCTACATCACCCCTGAAGCACACATGCATGCACGCTATCAAAGCAGTGCGGCCAAAGACAGGAAACTGGAATAGAGACATTATAGAGTGGACAGTGAAAAGTGATTTCTGAGGGGCGTGCAGCTCAAGCGGAGGAGGTAGCATACAACTAAATGCCCTTCTACTTCTATTGTTCAATAGTCTTGAGAAAGAATGTCCCAGGAATTAACTGTAGCCCAGGAGAACTTGAAGACAGCAAATACAGAGGACCAGTCAGGATGCTTCTGCAGTGGTCAGGGTGAGGAGTGACGGTGGTAGTGCAGGTGGGAACAGTGGGCAAGCTTGAGGTGTAATCTGGAGATTGAGCTGCCAAGAATTGCTGGTGGATCAGATGTATGGGATGAGGGGAATGGAGAATCAAAGATGACTTCTGGAATTCAGGCGACCACGAGAGCATGGTCACCAGAGCCATCCTCTACCACGTGGAAAACCATGGAGGAACAAACTTGAGAAAATGAGCAAAAGATTTTTTCTGGACATGTTAGATTTGGATGTCTGAGTTCGTCCAAGTGTGGAGAACAGTTCCCAGCTGTGGATACCACTCTGAGGTAGAGTAGTTTTCTGGGTTCTAAGAATTTGGAGATCATCAGCCTATAGCTGATTTGAAAGCCACTGGTGGTGCGATGATTATGCATTTGGGTGCTACCAAAAGGTCTGCAGTTTGAATCTACCAGTCGCTCCTTGGAAACCCTGTGGGGAAGCTCTATTCTGTCCTATAGGGTCCCTATGAGTCAGAATCCACTCAACAGTGACTTTTTTGTTTCGTTTTAATACTAAGCTCAGAAAAGTTGTGTGTCAGGGTTGTATTTTTTCACAATACTTATTCAAGCAGTTCAAATCTACCAGCCACTCCTTGGAAACCCTATGGGTCAATTCTACTCTGTCCTTTAGGGTCGCTATGAGATAGAATTGACCCAACAGCAAAGGACTTAGAACTTGGACTTAGAGGAGCCCTTTCTTTCTCAAAGCTGAAAGTTTTACTTCATACTTTTTAAAAACTGCCATGTCTCCTGCTACACGGCTACCCTCACAGGAGCATTTTTGGTGCTAACTTGACTTATTCTTGGTGAAGGGCTCTGTATTCATTTTCCAGGGCTGCCATAGTAAATTACCAAAAACTGAGTGTCTTTAAAAAAACATATAATCCATACAGTCCAAGAAGCTGGACTCTATGAAGAAGAAGGGGCACCAGGATTGGAGGAAGACTCATTAACAGCCTAGACATGCAGATGACACAACCTTGCTTACCGAAAGTGAAGAGAACTTGAAGCACTTACTGATGAGGATCAAAGACTTCAGCCTTCAGTATGGATTACACTTTAACATAAAGAAAACAAAAATCCTCACAACTGGAACAATAAAAAAATCACAATAAACAGAGAAAATACTGAAGTCGTCAAGGATTTCATTTTACTTGGATCCACAATCAACACCCATGGAAGCACACTTCGAGAAATCAAACGACATATTTTATTGGGCAAATCTGCTACAAAAGACCTCTTTAAAGTGTTAAAAATCGAAGATGTCACTTTCAGGACTAAGGTGTGCCTGAATCGAGCCATGGTATTTTCAATCGCCTCATATGCAGCTAAAGCTCGACAATGAATAAGGAAGACAAAAGAACTGAAACTTGAATTATGTTGTTGGTGAAGAATAATGAATATGCCATGGACTGCTAGAAGAATGAACACACCTGTCCTGGAAGAAGTACAGCCAGAATGCTCCTTAGAAAGGTAGGTAGCAAGACTTGGTCTCACGTACTCTGGACATATTATCAGGAGGGATCAGTCCCTGGAAAAACACATCCTGCTTGGTAAAGTAGAGGATCAGTGAAAAAGACAAGATCCTCAATGAGACAGATTGAGACGGTGGCTGCAACAGTGGGCTCAAACATAGCAATGAGAAAGGCCCAGGGCTGGGCACTGTTCCGTTCTGTTGTACACAGGGTCGCTATGTGTTGGAACTGACCCAACAGCACCTAACAACAACATCATAAACTCACTGGATCTCCTGGGGATAGAATGTCATATTCACTGTAGAATAGATAGAGTTTGTTTGTTTACCATATTTACTAATGTTGTGATTTACATTTGATAACTTCCACATTCTGTTGGATCGCTTTTCTTTGGAATGGACACAAACATGCATCTCTTGCAGTCTGTTGGCCAGGTAGCTAGCTTCCAAATTTCTTTGCATGGTGGAGTGAGCATCTGCAGTGCTGCATCTGTTTGTTGAACCAACTCAGTGGGTGTTCTGTCAGTTCCTGGAGCCTTGTTTTTCGCCAGTGCCTTCAGTGTAGCTTGGACTTCTTGCTTCACTACTACCAGTTCTTCATCATATGCCACCTCATGAAACGACTGAAAATCGACCATTTCTTTTGGTACTGTGACTCTGTGTATTCTTTCCATCTTTTCTGTGTGTGTGCTTTAAATGAAACTTTACAAATCAAGTCAGTCTCTCATACAAAAATTTGTGTACAGCTTGCTATGTACTCCTAGCTCCTCTCCCACTAATGAGACAGCACACTCCTTCTCTCAGCCCTGTATTCCCCGTGTCCATTCAGCCACTTTCTGTCCCCCTCTGCCTTCTCATCTCCCCTCCAAACGGGAGCTGCCCACATAGTCTCATGTGTCCACTTGAGACCAGAAGGTCACTCCTCACCACTATCATTTTCTATCCTATAATCCAGGCCAATCCCTGTCTGAAGAGTTGGCTTTGGGAATGGTTCCAGTCTTGGGCCAACAGAAGGTCTGGGGACTGTGACCTCCAGGGTTCCTCTAGTCTCAGTCAGATCATTAAGTCTGATTTTTTTATGGGACTTTGAGGTCTGCATCTCACTGCTCTTGTGCTCTGTCAGGGATGCTCTGTTTCGTTCCCTGTCGGGGCAGTCTTCGGTTGTAGACGGGCACCATCTAGTTCTTCTGGTCTCAGGCTGATATAGTCTTGGATTTACGTGGCCATTTCTGTCTTTTGGACTCATAATTACCTTGTATCTTTGGTGTTCTTCATTCTCCTTTGCTCCAGCTGGGTTGAGACCAATGGATGCATCTTAGATGGCTGCTCGATAGTGTTTTTAAGACTGCAGACGCCACTCACCAAAGTGGGATGCAGAATGTTTTCTTAATAGATTTTATTATGTCAATTGACCTAGATGTCCCCTGAAAACATGGTCCCCCAACTGCTGCCCCTGCTCCTCTGGCCTTTGGAGCATTTGGTTTATTCAGGAAACTGCTTTTCATTTAGTCCAGTTATGCTGACCTCTCCTTTATTGTATGTTGTCTTTCCCTTCACCTAAAATAGTTCTTGTCTACTATCTAATTTGCGAATATCCTTCTCCCTCCCTTTCTCCCCACCCTCATAACCATCAAAGAATATTTTCTTTTCTGTTTAAACTATTTCTTGAGTTCTTATAATAGTGGTCTCATACAATATTTGTCCTTTTGCAACTGACTAATTTCACTCAGCATAATGCCCTCCAGATTCCTCCAAGCTATGAAATATTTCACGGATTCATCATTGTTCTTGATCTGTGTGAAGTATTCCATCGTGTGAATGCACCACAATTTATTTATCCATTCGTCTGTTGATGGGCACCTTGGTTACTTCCATCTTTCTGCTATTGTAAACAGTGTTGCAATGAACATGGTTGTGCATATATCTGTTCATATAAAGGCTCTTATTTCTCTAAGATATATTCCAAGGAGTGGGATTGCCATATCCTATGGTAGTTCTATTTCTACCTTTTTAAGGAAGTGCCAGATTGATATTCAAAGTGGCTGCACCATTTTAAATTCCCACCAGCAGTGAATAAGTGTTCCAGGCTCTCTACAACCTCTCCAACATTTATTATTTTGTGATTTGGCATTAACGGCAGCCTTGCTGGAGTGAGATGGTATCTCATTGTAGTTTTGATTTACATTTCTCTAATGGCTAATGATTGTGAGCATTTCCTCATGTATCTGTTACCTGCCTGAATGTCTTCTTCGTTGAAGTGGCTGTTCCTATCCTTTGCCCATTTTTAAAATGGATTATTTGTCTTTTTGTTATTGAGTTTTTGCAATATCATGTAGATTTTAGAGATCAGAGGCTGATCGGAAATGTTATAGCTAAAAACTGTTTCCCAGTCTGTAGGTAATCAGTTTACTCTTCTGGTGAAGGCTTGGGATGAGCGTAAGTGTTTGATTTTTAGGAGTTCTCTTTTCTCTAGCAATGTTTTTTGTACTGTTTATGCTATGTATTAGGGCTCCTAGTGTTGTCCCTGTTTTTTCTTCCATGATTTTTATCATTTTAGATTTCATATTTAGGTCCTTGATCCATTTTCAGTTAGTTTTTGTGCATGGTGTGAGGTATGGATCTTGTTTCATTTTTTTGTGGAGGGATATCCAGTTATGCCAGCACCATTTGTTAAAGAGGCTATCTTTCCCCCATTTAGCTGACTTTGAGCCTTTATCAAATATCAGCTAATAAGTGAATGGATTTATGTCTGATTTCTCAATTCTCTTCCATTGGTCTATGTGTCTGCTGCTGTACCGGTACCAGGCTGTTTTCACTACTATGGTGGTATAATAAGTTCTAAAATTAGGTAACGTGATGCCTCCCACTTTGTTCTTCTTTTTCAGTAATGCTTTATTTATCTGGGGCCTCTTTCCCTTCCATATGAAGTTGGTGATTTGTTTCTCCATCACATTAAAAAATGCCCTTGGAATTTGGATTGGAATTGCAGCATATCTATAGATCGCTTTCAGTAGAAGAGATATTTTTACAATGTTCAGTGTTCCTGTCTGTGATCAAGGTATGCTTGTCCACTTACATAAGTCTCTTTTGGTTTCTTGTAGTAGTGTCTTGTAGTTTTCTTTGTATAGGTCTTTTATGTCTCTGGTTACAATTATTCCTAGTATTTTATCTTCTTGGGGGCTATCGTAAATGGCATGGATTTGGTGATTTCCTCTTTGATGTTCTTTTTGTTGGTGTAGAGGAATCCAACTGATTTTTGTAGGTTTATCTTGTATCCTAATACTCTGCTGAACTCTTCTATTAGTTTCAGTAGTTTTCTTGAGGATTCTTTAGGGTTTTCTCTGTATAAGATCATGTCATCTGCAAATAGAGATACTTTTACTTCTTGTTTACCAATCTGGATGCCCTTTATTTCTTTATCTGATGTAATTGCTCTGGAGAGGACCTCCAGCACACTGTTGAACAAGAGTCGTGATAAAGGGCATCCCTGTCTGGTTCCCGATCTCAAGGGAATGCTTTCAGACTCTCTCCATTAAGGGTGATGTTGGCTGTTGGCTTTATATAAATGCCCTTTATTGTGTTGAGGAATTTTCCTTCTATTCCTATTTTCTGAGAGTTTTTATCATGAATGGGTGTTGGACTTTGTCAAATGCCTTTTCTGCATCAATTGATAAGATCATGTGGTTCTTGTCCTTTGTTTTACCTATATGGTGGATTACTTTGATTGTTCTTCTAATGTTGAACCATCCCTGCATAAAAATACCTAGTATGAATCCCACGTGGTCATGGTGAATTAGTTTTTTGATATGTTATTGAATTCTATTGTGTAGAATTTTGTTGAGGATTTTTGCATCTAAGTTCGTGAGGAATATAGGTCTGTAATATTTTTGTGTGTGTGGTGTCTTTACCTGGTTTTGGTATCAGGGATATGCTGGCTTCATAGAATGAGTTTGGGAGTATTCCATCTTTTTCAATGCTCTAAAATACCTTCACTAGTAGTAGTGTTAACTCTTCCCTGAAAGTTTGGTAGAACTCACCAGGGAAGCTGTCAGGGCCAGGGCTTTTTTGTTGTTGTTGTTGGGAGATTTTTATTTTTTTTAATTACCTTTTTCAACCTCTCCTTCTGTTATGGGTTTATTTAATTGTTCTACCTCTGTTTCTGTTAGTTTAGGTAGGCAATGTGTTTCTAGAAATTTATCCATTTCTTCTAGGTTGTCAAAGCTGTTAGAGTATGATTTTTCATACTAAACTGATATGATTCTTTTAATTTCAGTTGGGTCTGTTGTGATGTTGGATTTGCTTCTTCTCCTGTTTTTCTTTTGTCCATTTGGCCAATGTTTTAGCAATTTTGTTAATTTTTTCAAAGAACCAGCTTTTGGTCTTGTTAACTCTGTCAATTTTTTTTTCTGATCTCTATTTCATTTAATTCTGCTCTACTTTTTATTATTTAATTTCTTCTGATGCCTGAGGGTTTCTTTTGTTGCTCTCTTTGTATTTGTTCAAGTTGTAGGGATAATTCTTTGATTTTGGCCCTTTCTTCTTTTTGGATGTGTGCATGTATTGCTATAAATTGACCTCTGAGCACTGCTTTACCTGTGTCTCAAAGGTTCTGGTAGGAAGTGTTTTCATTCTCATTGGATACTGTGAATTTCTTTATTCCATCCTTAATGTCTTCTATAACCCAGTCGTTTTTGAGCAAGGTATTGCTCAGTTTCTGAGTGTTTCTTTTCCATGTTTTTTTTGTTTTGTTTTTGATATCTACTTTTATAGCTTCATGGTGAGAGAAGATGCTTTGCAATATTTTGATGTATTGGATTCTGTTAAGGTGTGCTTTATGGCCTAATATGTGGTCTCTCCCAGAGAATGTTCCATATGCATGGGAAAAGAAAGTATACTTGACTCCTGTTGGGTGGAGTGTTCTGTATATGTATGTGAAATCAAGTTGGTTGATTGTGGCATTTAGATCTTCAGTGTCTTTACTGAGCTTCTTTCTGAATGTTCTGTTCTTCACCAAAGTGGTATGTTGCAGTCACCTAATATTTTTTTGGAGCTGTCTATCTCACTTTACAATGCTGTTAGAGTTTGTTTTATGTATCTTGAAACCCTGTCATTGGGTGTGTAAATATTTAATATGGTGATATCCTCCTGGTATATTGTCTGTTTAATCATTATATAGTGTCCTTCCTTATCCTTTTTGGTGAATTTAACTTTAAATTCTATTTTGTCAGAAATTAATATTGCCACTCTTCCTCTTTTTTGATTGTTGTTTGCTTGATATATATTTTTTCCATCCTTTGAGTTTCAGTTTGTTTGTGTCTTTAAGGAGTGTCTCTTGTAGGCAGTATGCAGATGGATCGTGTTTTTTAATCCATTCTTTCACTCTCTGTCTCTATTCGTGCATTTAGTCCATTTACATTCAGCATAATTATGGTAGTTATGAGTTTTGTGCTGTCATTTTCATATCTTTTTTTGTATGTTGTCGAGTTTCTTTTTTCTGCTTAATTTTTTGTACTGAGTAGTTTTCCTTTGTATATTGTCTTTTCCTCTTATTCATTGTTGATTTTTTTTTTTCTGAGTTATGTTTTTCTTGTATTTTATTTCGATGTGTAGCATTGTTAGTCTCCTTTTTGGTTACCTTAATATTTGCCATTATTTTTCTAAGCTTAAACCAAACTTTTATTTCTTTCTATCCCCTTGACTATCTCTCTGTATGAAAGATCTATGACTACATTTTTCAGTCCCTCTTTATTATTTTAGTATTGTCATCGTTTACATAATAACATCACTGTTTCCCTGTTCTGAGCATTTTTTTATCTTGATTTCTTTTTGTAATTTCCCTACCTGGGTTGATATCTGGTTGCTCTGCCATGCATTCTAGTCTTGTGTTGATATCTGATATTGTTGATTTTCTAACCAGAAAACCCTCTTTAGTATTTCTTGTAGGTTTTTTTTTTTTTTTTTTTACAAATTCCCTAATCTTCTGTTTATCTGGAAATGTCCTAATTTCACCTTCATATTTGAGAGACAGTTTTGCTGTGTATATGATTCTTGGCTGGCAATTCTTTTCCTTCATCACTTTATATAAGTCATCCCATTGCCTTCTTCCCTGCATGGTTTCTCTCAAGTAGGCTGAGCTTATTCTTGTTGAGTCTCCTTTGTAGGTGACTTTTCATTTATTCCTACCCGCTCTTAAAATTCTCTCTTTGTCTTTGGTTTTGGCAAGTTTGTTTATAATATGTCTGGGTGACTTTCTTTTGAGATCTACCTTATGTGGGGTTCAATGAGCATTTTGGATAGATATCTGCTGCTCATCTTTCATGGTATCAAGGAAGTTTTCTGCCAACAAATCTTCAGCAATTCTCTCTGTTTTTTCTGTTATCCCTCCCTAATCTGATACTTCAATCATAGGTTATTTCTCTTGATAGATTCCCACATGATTCTTAGGATCTCTTCATGTTTTTTAAAAATAATTTTATCTGATTTTTCTTCAAATATATTGGTGCCACGTTATTTATCTTCAATCTCATCAATTCTGCTTTCCATTTCCTCAATACCATTCCTCTGTCTACTGAGTTGTCTAATTCTGTAATTTTATTGTTAATCTTCTAAATTCCTGATTGCTTTCTTTCTATGGATTGTTGCAGCCTATTAAATTTTTCTTTATGTTCTTGAGTAACCTTTTTAATTTCTTCAGCTACTTTATCTGTGTGTTCTTTGGCTTGTTCTGCATTTTCCCTGATCTCCCTGATCTCTTGAAAGTTCTGTATATTAACCTTTTGTATTCTACATCTGGTAATTCCAGGAAAACACCTTCATCTGGACGATTCCTTGATTCTTTGTATTGAGAGATTGTTGAAGTGATCATGGTCTGCTTCTTCATGTGATTTGATATTGACTGCTGTCTCTGAGCCATCTATAAGTTATTTTATTTTATTTTTTACTTTTGCCTACTGTACCCTAGCTTTTTGCTTTGTTTTGTTTTGATATGCCCAAATAGGGTGCTTGAGTGAGCTTGCTTGATCATTTGCAACTTTCAAGATTTAACATCCTGTCACCAGATGGCTAGAGCTGTTACCAGGTATATGAGCCTAGGAGTCCATTCACTTTTCTTGTATAATTCAGCTCAGGTGTCTAGGTAGCTGGTCATCAATTGTAGGTCATCAAGTCCTATAGTCTAGATGGGGAGGGGTTATTGTTGTAGACACAGGTATCTGGTTGCAGCAGGGGGTCACACTCTGAACAAAGGCAGGGGGCTGACAACCATCTCGCAAGTGTCTGTGAGAAAAGTGCACCCCTGTTTTCTATAGTGCACAGGTAGGTGGGTTCTGCAGTCAGACCACAGGCACCCTATGCTTTTGTTTGTAAGGACTGGGAGGCACCTGTTATCCTTGAACCCCTGTTGTGGGTGTCTAGATGATGTGCGCGGAGCCACCAGTTCTCAGGCCCCCAGTGTAGGGAGGTAAGGACCCTGTTTAATAGGCAGAGCAGTGTCAAACATCAAAAACGCACCTCTCCACCGCAAGGTGACACAGTTGAAGTTGGATACCCAGCACATACACCATTGCAGTAACAAGGGCCTAATCTCCCGGGATGGGCCTACACAGGTCCATGCAGGGGTGAAAGGTATTTAAAGTCCGTGGACCATTTGTGCCTGGAAAGGAGCTTCTTCTGTCCTGAGCTTCCCAGCTTAGTGGAGCTGGCAGATTATCTTTTCCCCCAATTGTTAATTTATTCCTTCTCCAAGGCCAGGAGAATGGCTCAGGCTGCACAGCAACACCTATCTCAGGTGCAGGGAAATCTACAGCTACTGAAGCTGTCTTGGGGGCTGAGCGCACAGTAAAACGAATGCAAGGACTTAGCTTTTGCCAACAGCACTGTTCTTCTCTGGTTCTGGAGTTGTGAGTAGACTGTGAGACTTGCTGTCTCCCCCTGAGGAAACTGCATCCTGAATGCTACTGCCAGCCCTGCCACTGTCCCTCCAGGGGACTGTGTCCAAGGGGTGCCATTTCTCACCAAGTCAGGTCCGGCAACTGCTCGCCACTTCTGAACCGTGCCACTCAGTCTGATTCCCTAACTTTGCCTTTGATGTTCAGGGCCCTTATCTTGTCAGGTATAAAATTGTTCCACTTGTTTTTTCAGGTCTTTTTTTTTTTTTTTTTTGGTTTTTGTTGTAAGAGGGATCACTGGAAGTGTCTGACTACTGTGCAATCTTGACTCCACCTCTCTCTATCTTCTTTTGATGCTTTCTGCGTCATTTAATATTTTCCCTGTAGAATCCTTCAATATTGCAACACAAGGCTTGAATTTTTTCTTCAGTTCTTTCAGTTTGAGAAATGCCGAGCATGTGCTTCCCTTTTGATTTTCTAACTCCTGGTCTTTGCACATTTCATGATAATATTTTACTTTGTCTTCTTGAGGTGCCCTTTGAAATTTTCTGTTCATCTCTTTTACCTCATCATTTTCTTTTTGCTTTAGCTACTCTACATTCAAGAGCAAATTTCAGAGTCTTTTCTGACATCCATTTTGGTCTTCTTTTTTTCTTTCCTGTCTTTTTAATGACCTCTTACTTTCTTTTTTTTCTGACAGATATACATATATATTTTATTTTATATCTTTATTGTCATACTTTAGATGAAGGTTTACAGAACAAACTAGGTTCCCATTAAACAATTAGTACACATATTGTTTCGTGACACTAATTACCAACCCCACAATATGTCAACACTCTCCCCTTCTAGACCCTGGGTTCCCTATGACCAGCTTTTCTGTCCACTCCTGCCTTCTAGCCCTTGCCCCTGGGCTGGTGTGCCCCTTTAGTTTTGCTTTATGGGTCTGTCTAATCTTTGTGTGAAGGGTGAACCTCAGGAGTGACTTCATTACTGAGCTAAAAGTGTGTCCGGGGGACATACTCAGCATTTCTCCAGTCTCTGTCAGGCGAGTAATCTGGTCTTTTTTGTGAGTTAGAATTTTGTTCTACATTTTTCTCCAGCTCTCAGACCCTCTATTGTGATCCCTGTCAGAGCAATGACCTCTTACTTTCTTCAAGTATGATGTCCTTGATGTCATTCCACAACTCATCTGGCCTTCAATCATTAGCCTTCAATTCATCAAATCTATTCTTGAGATAGTCTCTAAATTCAGGTGAGATATAATCAAGGTTGTACTTTGGCTCTCGTAGACTTGCATATGAGAAATTGATGGTCTGTTCCACAGTCAGCCCCTGGTCTTGTTCTGACCGATGATATTGAGCTTTTCCATTGTCTCTTTCCACAGATGTAGACATTTGATTCCTGTATATTCCATCTGGTGAAGCCCACGTGTGTACTCACCATTTAAGTTGTTGAAAAAAGGTATTCGCAATGAAGAAGTCATTGGTCTTGCAAAATTCTATCATGCTGTCTCCAAAGCCAGATTTTCCAACTACTGTTCCTTCTTCTTTGTTTCCAACTTTCACATTGCAATCATCAGTAATTATCAATGCATCTTGATTGCACGTCTGATCAATTTCAGACTGCAGAAGTTGGTAAAAATCTTCAGTTTCTTCATCTTTGGCATTAGCAGTTGGTGCATAAATTTGAATAATAGTCATATTAACTGCTTGTCATAGATTCAAATGTGTCCCTAAAAAATATCTGTCAACTTGGGTAGGCCATGATTCCCGGTATTGTATGATTGTCTACCATTTAGTCATCTAATGTGATTTCCCTATGTGGTGTAAATCCTATCACAATGATGTGATGAGATGGATTAGTCGTAGTTATGTTGATGAGATCTATAAGATTAGATAGTGTCCTAAGCTAATACCTTTTGAGGTATAAAAGAGATAAGCAAGCAGAGAGATATGAGGACCTCATAACACCAAGAAAGCATCCCCAGTAGCAGAGCATGTCCTTTGGACCCAGGGTCCCTGCACCTGAGAAGCCCCTTGACCAGGAGAAGATTGATGATGGAGACCTTCCCACAGAGCTGACAGAGAAAGTTGCCTCTGGAGCTGACACCCTGAATTTTGAATTCTAGCCTACTAGACTGTGAGAAAATAAATTTCTCTTTGTTAAAGCCACCCATTTGTGGTATTTCTGTTATAGCATCACTATATGACTAAGACACTGGTCTTCCTTGTAGGCATATGGATATTATCCTATCACTGACAGCACTGTACTTCAGGATAGATCTTGAAATGTTCTTTTTGATGATGAACTCTGTTCGATTTGGCACAGTCGTCCATAAAAAAAAAAAGTCCATATGATTGTCCAATTCAAAATGGTGAATATCAGTCCATTTCAGCTCACTAATGCCTAAGATATTGATGTTTATGTGTTCCATTTCATTTTTTAATGATTTCTAATTTTCCTAGATTCATACTTCATACATTCTATGTTTCTAGTATTAATGGGTGTTTGCAGCCGTTTCTTCTCCTTTTGTGTCATGCCACGTCAGCAAATGCAGGTCTCGAAAGCTTGATTCCATGCATGTCATTGAGGTCAACTCTACTTTGAGGAGTGTGTGCGGTTTTGTTCTTCTGTAACTTGTATCTTTTAAAATAAATCTTATAAAGCTTTTGTTTAATTAAATGGTTTTGAAAATTCATCTAAAATCATTGCTAAGCTTTCTGTTACAATTCATCAATTGCATTTAATTTCTATTAGGTTTTCTGCTTAGACTATTGTGTAACCTTCAATAATAATTTTTATATCAATTCACAACCATTATAATTTCTTTTTCTTTTTGGGGGGGGTGTTTAAATCTCAAATATAATTATGAATAGAAGCATTAATAGCAGATATTATTTTCTCGTTTCTTCTGTTAAATAAAGGTTTGAACTTAAAACTGTTGGATGATCTGTTTCATCTAAAAAACTCCACCTTTTTTTTTTTAAGAAATAAACTATTAGTCTTATTTTGTTTATTTATTTTATATATATATCTATATACATCTTTCTTTACTCTCTAGTTCTTTTTAAGATTTTTTATTGTATTCATGTACTGAAGTTTCACTACGTTATATCTTGATTCAGATTTATTTTTACTTTGCCCTCTTGGGATATCTTTGTCTTCCCTAATCTAAGGATTGATATGTTTCATTGTTTTTAGTCACTAGTTCCCCAAATGTTTTTTCCTATATTTTTGAAGGGATAGAATTCCTCCACGTTTTGTGAATATATGTACGTCATATTTACAATCACGTTTTCAAAATGATTTTGCCCACGAGGTAGCTAATATTTTCCTAAATTAAAGAAGTGGGAAAAACAGCACAATACAGAAATAATGAATGCCACATCAGATCAGTTATTTGATGCCATGTCTTATGACTGCCAATGGAACATATTGTTTTTTATCCATGTCTCCCTATTTATGTGCTAGTATCCTGTCCTGTGAACTCATTTCAAGGGCTGTGTGCCTGCCCCGGAAGCAGCTTTAAGCATTTTCCCCAGGTCTAAATAGAAGAGGATGTTTTTTCTTCTGTAAAAAGAAATCCAAATAGGGTTTTTTTTTTGTCCCTTTTATTTTTATTTTATCCATTGAAAGAGAAATAAATATTTATTTGTAGTCTATTTACAAAACTTTTTCACCTGTCTTTATTTTTAATTTTCCCCCACAATTTTGTGATATGGGTATTAGCATTTATTACATTATACACAAAAAGAAAGGAAAAGAAGAAAAAATTCTGATGATAATTTCAGAGAAGAAACAAAAGTGGGAGAAACAAGCCTTAAATCTGGACCATGACCATACATGGAAGGTAAAACTTTTATTCACCACCTTCGCTGGGTGACACCTAAAATATTTCAGAATTTGTGTCAGGATTAAATTGTAGTTTATACTTCACACAACCTCTTAAGGTTGATATCACCACTGACATTTTATAGATGATAAAATTGATATCAGGAGATTTTAAGTAGTTTTCCCTAAATGTCCAGCTTAATTATATATGTATATAAAACCTTTTAAAATACATACCCTGTAAACCAAACCCATTGCCGTAGAGTTGATTCCAACTCACAGCTACCCGATATTATCTCTCAACTATTTGGAACTGGTGAATCTAAAGGATGGTACACTTTTTAATGACATAGAACAGAAAGAGAGAGAGAAAGGAAAGAAGTAAAGGAAGGGAGGGAGGGAGGAAGAGAAAGAGAGAGGGAGGAAGGGCGGAAGGAAGGTAGGAAGAAAGAAAAGAAAGTTATTAAAATAGAAATTCTCTGTATAGTAGAGGATCAACAATATATATAAAAGAATTTTTATTCCCAGATGAAATTGTTTTAGTGTTAAAAATTTATTCATTTTAGCAAATTCTTGTGTTTATATTTCGTCATATGTCCTGGCTCTAACATATTCTCATTCAACAGTGAGTTATTCTAAAAGAAATGAATGATAGAAGAAGACATATACACTATCACAGAAAAATGGCTTCTCAGAGCCTCCTAATGAACTCCAATTAAAGTATTGCTTCCAATTCAAAAGTATCTGTTCTTAGGAGATTTTGCTTACAAAGAAACACCCATGTTGTCTCCTTAGTAAGTCAGGGTGTACATATTATGTAAAGGAATATCCTCCAATGGCTTCCAAGTTTGAAATAAATTACATATCATCATGACATGTATTGCCTTGCATTGTTGTTGTTGTTAGTTCCCTCAAGTCAGTTCCAAGTCATAGTGGCACTATGTACAACAGAATGAAACACTGCCAGGTCCTGTGTCTTCTTAGGTCTTCCTTACTCATTGTCCAGTTTTCACGTGCATATGAGGCAATTGAAAACACCGTGGCTTGGATCAGGGACACTTTAGTCTTCAAGGTGACATCTTTGCTTTTTAATACTTTAAAAATTTCTTTTGCAGCAGATTTTCCCAATGCAATGCATCATTTAATTTCTTGACTGATGTTTCCATGGGTGTTGATTGTGGATCCAAGTAAAATGAAATCCTTGACAATTTCAATCTTTTCTCCATTTGTCATGATGTTGCTTATTGCTCCACTGATGAGAATTTTTGTTTTCTTTATGTTGAGGTGTAATTCATACCTAAGTCTTTACAATCTTTGGTCTTTCTCAGAAGTGCTTCAAGTCCTCTTCACGTTCAGCAAGCAAGGCTGTGCCATCCGCATATCATAGGATGTTAATGAGTCTTCTTCCAATCATGATGCTCTGTTCTTCATATAGTTCAGTTTGTTGGACTATGTGGACTGCATACAGATTGAATAATTATAGTGAAAGGATGATGCACACCTTTCCTGACTTTAAACCATGAAGTAGCCCATTGTTCTGTTTGAATGACTGCCTCTTGATCTATGCAGAGGTTCCCCATGAGCACAATTAAGTGTTCTGGAATTCCCGTTTTTTGTGATGTTATCCATAATTTGTTATGATTCACAGAGTCAAATTCCTTTGCATAGTCAATAGAACACAGGTAAACATCTTTCTGATATTCTCTGCTTTCAGCCAGGATCCATCTGACATCAACAATGACATACCTATTCCCACATCCTCTCGAATCCAGCTTGAATTTCTGACAGTTTCTGTCAATGCACTGCTGCAGCCACTGTTGAATGATCTTCAGCAAAAATTCGCTTGCATGTGATATTGATGATAATTTCTACATTTGGTTGTTTTGGAATAGGCATATGTATGGATCTCTTCCAGTCAGTTGGCCAGGTAGCTGTATTCCAAATTTCTTGGCATAGACAAATGAGCACTCCCAGTATTGCATTTGTTTGTTGAAACATCTCAATTAATATTCCATCAATTCCTGTAGCCTTGTTTTTCTCTAATGCCTTCAGTACTGCTTGGACCTCTTCCTTCAATACCATTGCTTCCTGATCATATGCTGCCTCCCGAAATGGTTGAACATCTACCAATTCTTTTTGGTGTAGTGACTCAGTGTATTCCTTCCATCTTCTTTTGCTACATTCTGAGTTGTTCAATATTTTCTCTGTAGAATCCTTCACTATTGCAACTTGAGGCTTGAATTTTTTCTTTGGCTCTTTCAGCTTGAGAAATGCTGAGGGTATTCTTCCCTTTCGATTTCTAACTCCAGATCTTTGTATATGTCATTATAATACTTTGCTTTGTCTTCCATAGCTGCTCTTTGAAATCTTCTGTTTAACTCTTTTACTTCATCATTTCTTCTGTTCTTTTTAGCTACTAGATGTTCAAGAGCACATTTCAGAGTCATAAATCTTATGACATCCATTTTGATCTTTTCTTTCTTCCCCTTTTAATGACCTCTTGTTTTCTTTGTATGTCTGATGTCCTTGATGTCACTCCACTACTCATCTGGTCTTTGGTCATTAGTGTTCAACATGTCAAATCTATTCTTGAGATGGTCTCTAAATTCAGGTGGGATATACTCAAGGTCATACTTTGGCTCTCATACACTTGTTCTGATTTTCTTCGGCTTCAACTGGAACTTGCATATGTGTAGTTGACTGTTCTGTAGTTGGTCCCGGCCATGTTCTGACTGATGGTATTGAGCTTTTCCATCATCTCTGTCCACACAGGTAGTCAGTTTGATTCCTGTATATTCCATCCGGTGAGGCCCACACTTATAAAAAAAAAAAAAAAATACTTGCTGTTTATGTTGTGGAAAAAGTTATTTGCAATGAAGAAGTCGTTTGTCTTGCAAAATTCTATCATGTGATCTCTGGTATCATTTCTATCACCAAGGCCATATTTTCAACTACTGATCCTTCTTTGTTTCCAATTTCTCATTCCAGTAACCAGTAGTTATCAATGCATCCTGATTGCACATTCCATTAATTTCAGACTGTAGAAGTTGGTAAAAATCTTCAATTTCTTCATCTTTGTCCTTAGTGGTTGGTGTGTAAATTTGAATAGATTGTATTAACTGGTATTCCTTGTAGGCGTATGGATATTATGCTATCACTGGCAGTGTTGTACTTCTGGATAGATCTTGAAATGCTCTTTTCAGTGATTAGTGCACAGCTATATTCATTGCAGCACTGTTTACAAATGCAAAAAGATGGAAACAACCAAGATGCCCATCAACAGATGAGTGGACAAACAGATTATGGTATATTCACATAATGGAATATTACACAGTGATAAAGAACAACGATGAATCCATGAAACATCTCATAACATGGAGGAATCTGGAAGGCTTTATACTGAGGGAAATTAGTCACAGAAGGACAAATATTGTATGAGACCATTTTTATAAGAACTCAAGAAAAGATTTAAACACAGTAGAAAACACTCTTCGATGGTTGCCAGTGTGGGAAGGGATGGAGAGGGTTTTCACTAATTAGATAGTAGATAGAATTATTTTAGGTGAAAGGAGGGACAACACACAATGCAGGAGAAGTCAGCACAACAGGACTTATCCAAAAGCTAAGAAGTTTCCAGGATACAACCAAACATTTTGAGGGACAGAGTAGCAGGGGCGGAGGTCTGGGGACCATGGTTTCAGGGGACATCTAGGTCAATTGGCATAACAAAGCATATTAAGAAAACGTTGTGCATCTCACTTTGTTGAGTGGCGTCTGGGGTCTTAAAAACTAGCAAACTGCCATGTGAGATGCATCAATTGCTCTCAACCCATCTGGAGCAAAGGAGAATGAAAAACACCAAACACACAAGGAAAATATTAGCCCAAGAGAAAGAAAGGGCTACATAAAGCAGAGATTCCATCAGCCTGAGACCAGAAGAACCAGATGGTGCCTGGCTACCACCAATAACTGCACTGAAACGGAACATGGCAGAGAATCCCTGATGAAGCAGGAGAAAAGTGGGATGCAGACCTCAAATTCCAGTAAAAAGACCAGACATAATGGTCTGACTGAGATGGAGGTACCCCAGAGGTCATGACCCCCAGACTGTCTGTCAGCCAAAACTAAAACCCATTCTTGAAACCAACTCTTCAGACAAAGATTAGACTATAGGACCTAAAATGATACTGGTGAGGAGTGTGATTCTTAGCTTAAGTAGACACATGAAAGTATATGGGCAGCTCCTACCTGGAGTCAAGGTGAGGAGGGAGAGGAGAACAGGAGCTGGTTGAATGGACACAGGGAACACAGGTGGAGAGAAGGAGTGTGCTGTCACATTGTAGTGAGAGCAGCTAGGGTCACATAATAATGTGTACATAAATTTTTGTATGAGAAACTGACTTGGATTGTAACTTTTCACTTAAAGCACAATAAAAAAAAGAAAAGAAAATCTAGTATAGACTCATAAACAACTTTTATGACCTTCGGGAGATGATGCTTTTCTTCTAAATTTATATCCTAAGATTTGCTAAAGCAGTGCATCTGCTCCCGTTGAGGAGCTGTATTTCTTCCTTGGGTGTTCTGTGCACAATAATGCCAAAGCAAACTTTCTCGAAGTCAGGTATCATTACCTGGATCTTCTGCTCAGAAATCCACGATGAATTATCATTGCCAATTACTAGCTACACAAAGTTATTTTAATTCACATATATATATATATCTTCAGTTTCTCTACTATGCATTCCTTTCTACCCACTCACCCAATTTCCAAAGTTCTAGTTAACCAGAACTTTTACTGGAGCGTCTATATGACATGGTCATTGTAGCTGCCATGACTCTGCTCAAGCTTTCCGCAAAGAAGAAGTGCATTCTGTCACTCTGGTTCCCTGATGCCTGGCTGACACAAAGTATTGCACAGTGGCACCTTCTCTTACTCATTTCTCTTTTTTTGAATTTGTTTTTTTTTTTGTATTTAAAACTCAAGTTATATGATGATTAAGTAATAGAAATGTTATAAATTTAAAAAGAAAAAGTATAGAGAGTATAAAGAGATTAAGAATGAGAGCATGAGATGAGACAGTGAAAGATTTCAGGCCCTTCCCGCCTCCCTGTCACAGCTGGCAATCCCCAATAATCTTTGGTTTCTATATATTTGCTTATTTCATATAAGTAAGATCATACAGTAGTTGTTCTTTTGTGACTAACTTTCTTCAATCAACATGATGTTTTCAAAGCCTAGCAAGAATTTTCAAATTCCAACTATAGCTAACCTCAGTTTCTGCTATCATTCCCAGTTCTCCATCCTTTCTCCAACTAATGTACACCCTTTGTCTTTTCTGTTGCTGCCCCATTCTGCCTTTCAGTGGCTGAGCCCTGCTTTCTGCTCCCTCCTTGGTCTCTGTATCCCTCTAACACACTACTGGCAGGTTCCCTCTCTGGATTTTGTCTCTGGAGCTTTCCCTCCATCCAACACATACGACCTAGCTCTATCTCTTTCTGGATCCTGAAGTCTACAGTCCTTCCCACATATTCACAAACATACACAGACCTTTAGGTTGAGATAGGCAACCCACCCAGACACAACCAGTCAAGGTGGTTGTGTGCTGTCTATCTGAGGTTTCTGGCATCAGGTTCTCAGATACGGACATCTCTTTCTGCCTCACGCTGAAGGAGTTTCTCTAATAAGGACAAGGGCTTCTATTCTGAGAAAAGCAATTTTAATCCCCTACTGTAGCTTGGTTAAGAAGGGTACAAGAAAGAGGTATACATGTAAGAGTCTTAAGTAAATATACGCATTCTTCTCTTTAAGTATAACTTCTCCGTAAAACAGCCTTTCAGTAAAAGAGGTTGAAAGAGGTGAGCATTGCTCTCGTTTGAGTGCTTACACCCCAAATTTACTAAGAAAATCACCCTTATAGAAAACTTCTTTCAATGACGTCACACATTTATTATGAAGCTTCATGGGAATGAGGTCATTTCTAAGTTCCAAAGGAACAAATTCATTGGAATTCAATAAATGTGGAATTAAAGAAAAACAACTTCTTAAAAAATGAACTACCATAAACAGTGCCACTTTACAATGGAGACTTTGTCTTCCACAGCAGTGCCCCCAAAAGGTGGTGGGTCTCTGGGGAAGAAGAAAGAAAGCATGGGGTCTGCAGAGGTGGAGGCTGTGGTGATGGAGAGGCCTCCAGGGGTCCCTATGACCAAAGCTTTGGGCTCACAGGTGAGGATAAGGACCCTGAAAGCTCAACTAAATCTACTCTCTATTCTCAGAGGTGTCTATCCAAGAGGAAAATGCCCAAGAGTCAACAACATCCCAAACAAAAAGTCAAAGCTCCAGGCCCAGGAAGATTCCAAAACAATCCGAGAACCCTTCTCCTTTATCTTCCACCGAGCAGACCTCTCACTCCTCCAGCTACGGGGCTGCCCCAGGAAAGCCATGGGTCAGGTGCGCATATTTCACCCAGGTACCACAGTCAAGGGGGTGGCGGTCGCCTGGCAGACCAAAACCTCCTTTGCCCCCGTGGGAAAGATGCCCCAGGTCTTTGAGGCCATCGGCTCTGCCACCAGACTGGACAACACTGAGTCCCTGGTCAGCAACCTGGAGCCCTGGCAGGAGGGGCCCAAGACCTGTACCCAGGAGCCCACTGACCAAGGGGAGGAGCATGGGGAGAGCCCCCGCGCAGCCACCCCAGAGTGGCTGGTGACCCGTGAGCACGGCTTCCGCTGCGTGGCCTGCTGTCACGTGTTCGAGTCCCGGGAGGCCCTGGTTGCGCACGCGGCGCATGCTGTGAGCCAGGGCTTCAGCTGCCAGGTCTTCGTTGAAGAGCTGCTGGAGAGGCGGCTGCCAAGCTCAGTCCAGTGCAGGCCCCAACGCTGACACCAGCTGGCCAGGCATTGCCTGATGGCCGCCAAGAAGAGGGAGGTGAGGGAGAAGAGAGCGGTCTGCAGGTGCCTGGAGGAGCAGCTGGAGAAGCAGAGAGAAGAACTGAAGAGGCTGAGGCACCAGCTGGACAGGCTGCAGAGGCAGGCCAGGCCGCAGAAGGCGCAGCACCAAGGCCAGAGGGGGAAGCGCCTAAAGACCTGCTAGCACCCTGGGACTAGGAGGAGCAGGGCCTTTAGGATGGAAACCTGGGCCCTTCAGGAGAGACCTCCATTCAGGTTCGTTTAACCCAGCTTCCCTGGAAGATCCTACCCTCCTTCCCCTGTGACCACCACCCTTCCACCCCAAGGGCACAAAGAGCTCCAGCCCTAAGGGGGATCTGGATGGAAGAAGCCCCACATAGCTGACCGCAGACACCAGGTCCCCTCAGAGGCTCCACTGGCCCAGGAGAGGACAGGACGGGCCTCATCTTGATGGTGAGGTCTTGGGACCCTAAGGATGAGCACAGCATAAGTAGGGAAAGGGAAATGGGATTTCAGTGGGACTTGGGAGGCTAAGGGGGACCCTGGTGAGGTGTGATGGTGAAGGGGGTATCACTGAATTCTTTGGAGGAGAAGGAATCAGAGAAATTGCAGGGTGTCAGGAAACCTGCCCGCAGGTGAACAGTGAACATAAAGCCCTAAACCAAGGACTCTGGGTCCCTTCCCAGCAGCATACAGGCAGAGAAAGAGGTAGGGCTTGGCAGGAGGAGTGGAGGGCCCAGTGAAGGAAAATGAACTCACCCCAGCCATTTCTTCTGGTCTCCTAGGGTGAATTTGGGTTTATGATTGGGATGCATCCTTTTTGCCACATTAGGGGAATGTAACTGGGAGGTGGTGTAGAAAAATCCCCCTGGGTGTTAACCATTTCTGGGTAAGAGTTGATCCAGGGCTTGCAGGGTATTTCTTGTAGAGTATGTCCTCGGGTAAGGGGCAGAGCTTTGGAACTTCTTCTTCTCCTTTAAATAAAGCTGTACATTCTGGTTTTTGACACGTCAATAAATCTTGTTAATTTTTTTTTTTTTTCCTGTGGTCAAATCTGACCTGTCCCGAGGTCAAAGAACTGGAAGAAAAAGGCTGTCTGAGATGAAAGAAGCAAAAGAGAGGAGAGACTTCTGAACCTGGGGAGAACAGCGAGAACACATTTGACCAGAGGTATGGATGGAAGAGGCAAATTCAGGCCCAGACTCAACAGTGGACAAAAAAGACCAAGTCTCAGTCACAACATCAAATCCCAGGTGTGGGGAAGCCCTGGACATGACAGGGATGCATCCATCTCTCTGGGCGATGAGACCGCAGAGGGCAGAGGAAAAGGAGGGCAGGGCCTCTAGGACGGGCACCTCCATCCACAGGCTGTCCTGTGTGTATGCCTCAGAGTGACAGAGACAGCTCCTGTGAGGGAGAGGGTCACAGGCAGAGAAGAGCCAAGGTGTTCAGGCCAGGTAAATTCTGCAGTCTCCTAAGGATCCAAAACAAAAAATCAGAGATTCTCAGAGGTATCAGGGTGGGAGGGGTTGGCATTCCCAGGCTGGGGAGAGGCTGGCTGGGGAGGTGCTGCTTTCTGAAATCTTTTGATCAACGTCTTTCTTCTTAAAAGCTACCTTCCCAGTTGATGTCCTCTTTTATGCTCTAGGCTCAGACCTCAAAGGGCCTCGAATGCACAAAGGCGGGTTATACAGTGGGTCAAGGCAGGGAGGAGGTGGTACCAGCACATCCAGGAAAGAGAATTTTCTGGAGTGCCATGAGTTACCTAGTGAATCGCACATGGTGTCCAGCCTTCTACATTTAGCTGTAGACATGTGCTTGCAAACGTGTTTGGGGGTTAATTCTACTGAGTTCCCAAAATTATTTTTGGTCATTTCCAGTTATAGAGACCAGAAGAGCTCACTGGTTCCAAGAACAAGAAGAAATGCACTGGATCTGATTATTACTGTCTGTTGTGTGCTCTCCTTCCAGTGATTAAAATCTTTTGTCTGTCATTATAGAAAATTTTCACCTATTTAAAATATCTAATGAAACACATTAAAATATACATGTATCTATGATGTTTATCAACTTCCAAAGTTCTGAAATTGTTTTTTATTACATTTTCGAGATTACAGATTTGTATGACAAAAAAGTTATGTCAGGGTCCCACCCTCATATGTAATTTGCTCCCACTCCCACAAGGTATCCAATGTTAATAGACACATGTGTGTCCTTCCCTACATTTCTCTGCAGGGAAACATATACACAGTTATAGGTACACAAGTACATCTGCTGGAGTGTTTGCTTTTATGGAGACTTCGTCTCACTCTACCCACATTGCTCTCGCCCCTTCTTTCACTTGACATTCTACCTTGATTCTCTGTAAGTCATTAGATATGGCACTAACACTATATTTTGGGGTCTTTAACTTACATGAATAATTTAAATAGATGGTATCAACTCGGTACACTTTATCTGGACTTATACATGTTGTTGTTAAAAGCTATCAAGTCAGTTCTGACTCACAGTGACCCTAGGCACCACAGAACAAAACTCGGTCCGGTCATTGCAATCCTAATAATCGTTGCTATATTCGAGCACACTGTTGCAGCCACTGTATCAATCTCATTGAGGGTCTTCCTCTTTTTCCCTGGACCTCTGCTTTACTAAGCATGATGTCCTTTTCCAGGGACTGGTCCCTCTTGATAAGATGTCCAAAGCCATCCTTACTTCTAAGGAATATTCTGGCTTTCTCTGCTCAAGACAGATTTATTTGTCCATACATAATACTACTAATACAGAAGCATTATCATCCATGCTTTTTAAGTCCACTCTTCCTGCATGTTCTAATTCTCCTCCCCCTGTTCCTTCCCACAAGTGAATCCAAGGTAATTCAGGTTAACAATGTAGTAAGTAGTCTCTCCTATCCTTGCTTAAACAAGCACACACAGACATACATGTATCCTCATCTTCTCATTTATACACACACATAAACATCAACAGGTATTCAAGCATATTCAAACAATTGATATTGTTTAACCCAGATGTGCTCATTTTATATACACTTCTCTGCACCTTGATTGTTTCAGTAATACTTCCATAATACTTCATAGAGATTTCTCCCACTCAACTACTACAACTCTTTTTCATTCTAAGGACTCCCTGTTTTATTGAGGATGTAGCTTTACCATAAGTTCTCTATCATTCCACCATCAATGGACAAAGTTTGGTCATATTAATAATAACTATCCTTTCTATACTATAGGATTTGTTTCTGTGGAATAGACTCCACAGAGTGAGATTTCCAATTCAAAGGATGTTAAAAGTACACAGCCATGGCCATGTCTTTCCCCTAGAGGCTGCCATAATGCACCTTTCCAGCCACGTCTCAGGGTATCCTTCTCTCCACAGCCCAGCCAGCCGTAGGTGGCGCTGATTTTCCAATTGTGCCAGTTTCACTGGCAGTTTGATATTTTCTTAACTTGGACTATGTTTACTGGGCATGTGGATTTCCTCTGAATGAACTGTTTGAATTCACTGCTCATTGTTCAAGTGCTTAACTTTTATCCTTCTGTGTAAAATGGAAATTGTTATTAAGCCTTGTCATCTCCATTTCACATGATTTTCCAAATCTATCATTTGTGTATCACATTTTTGCAAGTTTGGCCCCCAGAACAATCACTTGAGTCAGCACCATTTATTAAATAAATATAATTTTCTTGAAATGCTACCTTTGTAAGTTATTGTGACTTCTTAACAGATTTTCTGTTTCATTGGTCTACTTGTTAGCTTCTATGCTATGTAATATCAATTTGTTCTGTTACCCGAAGAGATAGACACCTGTTACTATCCTGCTTTTTCATGTTTTACTTTGGTAAAACCGCCCTGGTTTTGCAGCGATTAAGTGCTCAACTGCTAATCCAAAGAAAGTTTGGCAGGTCGGACCCACCAGGTGGCTCCAAGGGAGAAAGACCTGGTGTTCTGCTCCCGTAATGATTACGACCTAGAAAACCCTATGGGGCAGTCAGATGGGATGGCTTTGAGTCCAAAATCGCCTCCAAGTCTCGTAACAACAGGAATATTCCTTGTTATCTATTCTTTGTTATCTACTGTACTATTTGTAGCATATGATCACTGTATACAGTTCAAAACAACTATCTTAATATTCTGGCTAGAAATGCATTCCACTTATATATTAGTTTTAGGGACCTCCATTTAATTGACAAGACGTTCCATTTGAAAATATGGCATATTTTTGCATATATTCAGGTTTCATTTTATGTACTTTAATACATTGTCTTCCCTCATAGAGGTCCTTTGCTGCTCTGGTTAAAACAATGTTTTGCTAAATATTTTACAGTTTTGGACACAGTGTGATACAGTCAAGTAGTAGGGGAAAGAGAACGGTCTGCCCTTCCCACCCTTGCCAATTTTATACCCTTATTCTATACTGGAGAGAAACCATTGATTTTGATGCATTTGTCTTTTATGCAGGTATGTAATTATATCATCATTATTTTAAATATCTTTTAATACTTGTACTAGTTATTTAAATTTTCTAGTTCATTCCTTCACCTAAAAACTATGTTGAGTAATACCAAAATTTTTGTCTACTTCCAAATTTATCAGAATGGGTTTAATATTTTTCCATTTATCTCACACCTGATAAGTTTGGGGATATTTTGTTATGCACCAATAGATAACTAATACTCTGAGCTACTGACCTTTATGGTAATCTACACACAACTTGTTTGTGACAGTTAAGTACTTCCACCTGGCCTCTGTTCAGCTGGGATACCATGATTTACATTGCTACTAGGCTGCCCAGCCTCCACTAAAACCTGAGCCTACAGAGAATTGTTCTTGTTAGCTGTCATCAGGTCATTTCTGACTCATGACAACCCCATGTGGGCATAGTAGAAGTGTTCAATAGGGTTTTCAAGGCTGTGATCCTTTAAAAGCAGATCGTCAGGACTGTCTTCTGAGGTGCCTTTGAGTAGGTTCAAACCACCAAACTTTCAGCTAGTATAGAACACTTAACTGTTTGCGGCGTCCAGGGACCCCCTGCAAAGGATACATATTGGTAAGCTCCAATTTCCTGGTGCTCCCCTCATCTCCGCATTCCTTATTCTTTTAATGAAATGGGTGTCCTTCAGGACCTCCAAGAAATGGTCTTATAGAAGACTAACTCAGACATGCCCACATATTGGAGGCTTTTATTCCCTCTTCCAAAACCTGACACAGTAGGTCTGGTATTTCAATTTCATAGAATGTGGGCCGCTGCCTTTTCCAAACTTCCAAAAGCAATCCCACAGCATATTAAACCCATTTCCAGAACCCTTGCTATGGCAATAAATCCTTGTCAACAAACAAAGTCTACATAAGAATTAGAGTGTTTCCTTGAATGGACAACATTTTACATGCCCCCATAAAGAAAATGCCTCAAGGGCAAAGTTTAAGAGTAAACCAAGGCATTTCCCATCACTCCTTAACTGAGAGGCTCTTTGTGAGGATTTCCTGACACACATGGCAAAGGATGTAGTAGACACTGCCTTCTTTTTTACCTCTTCCCTCCTTAACAAACAGAAACCTTTGCTAAGATGTCAGGTGTCAATTCCCAACTCCTCTTCTTATCCTGTATGTAAGTTCTGTAATGAGACGAGGACCCAGGCAGTATTTCCCATCTTTCAAAGTTTCGAGGTCCAGTGAAATCCTGTTACAAGTCACTAGATCAGCCCAGGAGCTGGAAGACTGAAATTCCTGGTCCTCTGACAAGTGGGAAGGGCAGGATGGGATTGGGCAGAGCCTCCTTGACCATCACTTGCCCCAAGAGGCTCTGGAGGCTGCTTCATGTTATAAGTCAAAGGCCCTTCCAGCCCAGTCGCATAAGAGCAGCGAAAGGCTTTTTCCATTGAAAGAAAAGATGGGCTCAGGAGCAGCAGGTTTGAGGCCATTCAGCTTCGGTCAGCTTTGCGGCTTCAGGACATCCTGGCCGCTGGTCACCTTCACAGCTGGGCCTTTATACCTTTTCACCTCTCTCTCCCTCCCATTTTTCTCCCAGTACCATGGGCTGTGGCTTCTGCTAGTTTCAATGATTTCAGTGTTTCAGTAGCTCCTCGCCCCACTCAGAGGAGGCAGGTTTGCAGGGTGTGAAGGACAAACCCATAGTGCTGCTTAGGTGTCCTTCAACAGAAACAGTCCTGAGGTGACAAGCTGTCCTGACTGATCCTGACACCAAGACAGAGAGAAACTCAGTGAAAGGGTCATTGGCTTCTGCAAGTGTCAGCACTCTCAGGGTCATGTCCTGGGGTCATGCCCAATTGCAGGAAAAATGAACTGGCTCTGAACCAGTACACAGGCCCCGGAAGCCTCAGGAGGATTCTGTCTTAGTCTAACTCAGCACTGGGGAAATCCTCATGGGGTGGGAGCAGTGATATTCCTGGGGTCTTTATTCAAAAATCTCAGAGCAGTTGATACAGTCTTGGGAGGTGGGAAAAGAGAAAGCTTGGGACCACAGGGTGGCAAAAGAAGGAGCCTCTTATCACTCACTCTCTCTGGGGTCTTGTTCAGGTTTTTTTGTTTTAATGCAGCTTGGGCTCCAGGCAGGCACTTATTGCTAAAGTTGTATTTCTCTGTTTTAATTTATGATATCTAAGTCAAATCTGGAGTCTTGAGCTCATTTTGATAATTCGTCTTTAGTCTGTGCAGACAAGAGTCCGCTCACAGCCATAATGAGAGCAGAGGAAATAAATTCCCTAGCCTAGACCAGGGCTGGCTCTCTTGCTCCTCAAACTAAGAGTACCACACTGGGGGAGCTCTCCTAGGGCAGCACAGGCGGTGAGTCCAGTCTGGGGCCCTGGGAGGGGGACAGAGGTGGGTGCCAGGCAGTGTGGCTTCTGTGGCTTCACCTTCTCCTCCGGGAAGTGCATCTCGAAGGCCTCCACATTCGGATCCTGACGCTAACCAGAAGTTCCCACCCTTCTGTGTCCACTGTCTGGACCCAAGTCCCCATATGCCTCCTCTGCCCTCCTATCCCATCATAAGCACTATGATAAGGCTTAGGTATATACCCTGGATCTCGCCCTCTATGGCCTTAGGCTTCCCCTAATTCTATTGGGACCTGCCAGCCTGCTGAGTCTGAGGTCCAGGTGGGGCTGGGTGGGCTGGGACTGTCACAAAAGGCTCCTGAAGCCAGCTCTTTCCTGCTCCCCGCCAGCTTGTGGTAGGGCTGCCCAGGACCCTGCACCTCTCCCAGATGCCCCTCTCTGAGCATCCCTGCTGCCCCCTCCCCTAGCTCTTGAGGCGCCTTCTCTTGATGCACAGGTGCAACTGGGCACCTCACCACACTGAACCCGAAGTTGGTTCTCAGCTAGATTATACACCTGAACCTGAAATGCACAACCTTAAAACCACTAGAACCAATAACTTGTTGTCATCTAATCCATTCCAACTCATAGGAACCATAAACGGCAGAGTAGAACTGCCCTATAGGGTTTCCAAGGAGCGCCCGGTGGACTTGAACTGCCAACCTTTTAGTTAGCAGCTGTAGCTTTTAACCACTACTCCACCAGGTTTCTGAAAACTGCTAGAGAGGTGTGAAATGAAAAAAGAAAAAAAAAGGAAAATAAAAAAAATTTAAGAAAAAGAACAATTACAGAATACGTAAAAGAAAAAATAACAAAACAAAAAAACAACTACAAGAAAATCACATAATATGAGACTGTAACCTCACATTATGGACTCAAGGAGGCTGGGTTGTATCTTTCTTTGCAAATAAGTCTTAGATAAGGGAATTGGTACCAGGAGTGGATACACACTCTCACTTCAGGAAAATGGAAAATCTGGGATTAATTGACCTGGATCAGGTGGAAAACAGTGATAACCACATTATTTAAAGATGAAATCCTAACAGCCTAAAACATGCAGTGGAAATTTTTCTAAGGAAAGTAGCATCAGAAGAGGCCTTTAATCACTACACAAAATGGGTCAGTAGTTCGAGATCTCCCTACAAAGATGGAATCAACTCGATGGCCAACTGGTTTTGGGTTTGGTAGATCACTTTTAGGCAGGTTCCAGCAAACATGCAAAAAACAGATCATTTCAACCTTGTACACAGTCAATAAAGAAGAGAAAGCTATGAGATGCTCCCCAACTTGTTCCCTAAGGCTACTTTAATATTGATACCAAATTAGAAAAGGAAGGTATAAGAAGAGTTACAGGACAAGCACACTAAGCAACTGAGATGCAAAAACCTACATAAAATGCTGGCAAAGAAATCCAGCAAAGTATAAAGCACGTAATATGCGAGCATCAAGGGGGGTTATTGTCAGCATACAAGCTTGAGTGAACGTTAAAGATTTAATAATTTAATTCACCACATGTGTAGGTTAAAGAAGAAAAGACATAGGTTCACCTCAAGAGACGGTGAAAAAGCAGTGATAAAATCCAACCACACTGAGACATAAGAACTCTGAGCAAACATGGAACAGAAAAGGAGTTCCCGAATGTGGAAAACTACAACTCGCATGATAATTCCTGGTGAAATGTGTGACATTCTCTTTAAAATTAATTAGAAATAAAATCAGGATGCTTTCTCTCATTATTTCTATTAAATATTTAACACTGGAGTACAAAAAGAAAAACATATAACTCTTATTATTCATAGATTATAGGAATGTCTCCACAGAAAAATTTAAGAACCATAGAAAATATTAGAATTAATATTAGTAAATCATAAATTTTTTTTTTATATAAATACAAAGTAAAAAATAAAGTGAACGTCTATGCAGCAGCATCAAGGCAACTCTGTCATAGCTCTCAGTGAAAGCAGAGGGCACTGACAGGGAAACAGCAGGATCCAGGTGGGCTAGACCAAGGAGGGGAGAGCACTATTTTACACTGGGCTGGATTTATAAGGACCGGTATGTGTGTTAGTTACCTAGTGCTGCCGTAAGAAAAAAAAAAATGACAGTTGGGTGGCTTTAAACAACAGAAATTTATTTTCTCACAGTTCAGGAGGCTACCTGTCTGAATTCAGGGCACAGCTCACGTCTACTTCAGCTTCTAAAAGCTTCCAGCCACCCTTTGTGTTCCTGGTCTTGTAGATGCATCTGCTCCGTTGTCTGTCTTCCTCTGCCACTGAGTGTGTCTGTGTCTATTCTGCTCTTTGTATAACTCAGAAGGGACTAGGTTTAGGACCCACCCTACACTGGTATGGCCTCGTCAATATAATTTTAAAATCCCCTATATCCAAATCAGGTCACATTTACTGGTACAGTGGTTAGGATTTCAACATACCTTTTGGGGTTACACAATTCAGTCCATAATAGTGCCCTCACCAGATACTCTGGACTGAGAATACTAGCATGAGCAGTTGAGAGTGGTTCTATTTTTTTTTCTGCATTAGTTGTTTGTAACTTGTCTCAATGGTCACTCATATGAACTTTGGAGCAACTTATTATGAAGACCCTGACCAACCTTTTGTACCCATGTCCATTGTGTGGAAAAACACACAGACTCCCATCACTGAAGCCTTGGGAAATCCATTGATAAGTGTGGGGAATGGAGTTGAGACCAGAATTGTTTCGTGGCCTTGATAACATGGCATAGCTGTTAGATACCCACATGGAAATATCAGGTAATAGTACTGACAGCTAACACTTACTGACTACATGCACTGGTGCCAGGATTCTTGTAAGGGCTTCTCCTTTCCTAAGATATTTGTTCTGCTTGATAGCCCTGTGAGGAATGTACCATTATAATGCACATTTTATACATGAAGAGGCCGATACAGAGATTTAAGCTGATATTTGAGTATAAGTCTGGACCCAGGAGGAGTTGAAATGGCTGGAGGTGTAAATCTCACGTCCTCAGCTACAGACCAATGGCTGTGGACACACTGAGGCATTCCAGACAGAGGGTGTCAATAGAGAGAGAGGACTAAACACCGAGCCCTAGGGCACCCTGACACCTACAAGCTGGCCAGGTGAACCACAGCCAACAAAGCTCTCTGAAGGTCAGTGTGGTTCCTGGAAGGTTGTCTGTCCTTTCTCTAGGCTGAATTTCCCACTGCCCCTCCCACCTGCACTGGCTTGTCCCCTTCCTAATGGCAGGGACAGTGTGTAACTTTCACCACTGCCCAAGATCCCAAGGTTACAATAACATTGGTATGGAAAGCAGAATGATGGAGTCAGGAAGCCTGGTGGTCACATGCAACCAGTTGGAAACAGAAAAGAGCAAATAAAGACGGGGAGAAGACCGTGAGCCAGAGGAGTGGGAGAAATGAACATTTCCTGAGTGCTAAGTAAGGCTGGGCGACTGCTAGTGGCATGTAGTTCCTCACTTAAACTTCAGAGGGACACAATGGGTGGAACAGACATTGCTATCCACTTTCATCATGCAAACGTTTTATTATCTTTGATTTTAACAGTAACTTCTTACAAAAACAAATGAGAAAATAGAAAAGAGTATAATAAAAGAATAAAAAAAGAAAACATCTCATCAATTCAGTACTATCATTTTGCCTCAGCAGCTACACATTTTTGTTGTTGATGTAAATATAACACACAACCTTTGCCAAGTGAACGAGTTATAAAGGTGTACACACTATTGACAGGAATTACATTAATAGGCTGTGCAACCCTACCCTTAATCAGTGTGATTTTTCCATAATTGTAAACAGAAACTCAGTTTCCATATGCAATAAAAAAAAAACATGCAATAACACCCCTTTATTCCCTCCCTCCTGTCCCTGGGAACCCCTATAAACTTTCGTCTCTATACATTTGCCTGTTTTTGTAAAAGGCATGCTTTTTAATTTGAAAGTTCATGACAAGCTACAAGGGTGAATTGATGTGGAAGAGAAGTTATTTGCAATACATACATCCTACTACAAACTTGGTTCTAAAATATGCAAAGCATGATTCATAAAGAAAAAAAAGAATTCAATAGAAAGACAAGTAAATACTTGAACGCTCTCTAAAAGATTTCTGTATGGCCAACATACATATGGAAAGGGACTACATCAGTTATCAGAGGAATTCTAATAAAAGCTCACAATGTGATCCTAACCCTGCACACCAGAAATGGCTAAAATAAAAAAAAAAAATGGAAATACCAACTATTTGGTAGAACATGGAGCAACTGGAATTCTAATCTACTGCTAGTGAAAGTGCAATTTGGTACAACCACTTTAAAAATGCTTTGGCCATATCTACTAAAGCTGTGAACATCCGTATATCCTATGACCCAGCAATTCTACTTCTAGATACATACCCGATAGAAATGGGTACATATGTTCACCAAAACACATAAGTCTAACCATCTGCTAAGGAATGAACACCCTCCTTCTGAATGCCTAACTTTTGTTTTTAATTGTTCTTTAGATGAAGGTTTACAGAGCAAAGTAGCTTCTCATTAAACAGTTAGGACATATATTGTTTTATGACATTGGTTACCAACTCTAAGACATGTCAACACTCTCTCTTCTTGACCTTGGGTCCCCTATTACCAGCTTTCCTGTCCTCTCCTGCCTTCTAGTCCTTGTTCCTGGGCTGGTATGCCCCTGGAGTCTCATTTTGTTTTATGGGCCTGTCTAATCTTTGGTTAAGGGTGAACCTCAGGAGTGACTTCTTTATTGAGCTAAAAGGATGTCTGGGGGTCATATTCTCAGGGTTTCTCCAGTCTCTGTCAACCTAGAATTCTGGGTTTTTTTTTTTTTTTGAATTAGGATTTTGTTCTATATTTTTCTCCAGTTCTGTCCTGAATGCCTCACTTAAAAAGCACTATTCTCGTCTGTTCTAAGGTGATGGCCATATATAATGATAAGCTTATAAAGAAAAGTCTAGAGCTTTCTGTGAAATGCGGCAGCAAATCTGTAGAGGCTCATGTTCTTATAGCTTCTGTTCCCTCTGGAGCTACTGCTTCTGTCTGTCCTTCTGCTGGGTGCACCACATGGAACCAGTTATAAAATTCAACCTCATCTTATAAATTCACAGGAGTCCTACTCACACAAAATTTTTATTGGCTATGAGAACAGGTGTGTAGAGGAGGTATAGAAGGGATTTCTATTGTAGCAAAGCAAAACCTTAAAATGAAATGGCTGGGAATGGCGGGCCTCCTTCTGTAAAAATGCTTTTCTACATGGAATATGGGAAAATGCAGTTAAGATATGGCTTATGCAAAAAGGCAAAAAGGAGTGCTTGCAGCAATTTGGTAATCATTTAGATCACCTGTAAAAATATTTTCATCCTTTTTCTCATAGCTTACAGGAAATGAAATTCCAAAAGGATCGCATATTTAAAAGTAAAATACGTCAACATACAAATTTCAGAAGAAACTATGAGAGATTTTGTTTTGCTTTTTGTTGGTAAAAGAGAAAGATTATCTAAAAATCCCAAAGCTGTGAAGGCTAAAACTGGTAAGATACAGATATAGATGTTTGGCATATGAAAAACTATATGAAGAAAGCAAAAATACAGGCAAAAATCTGAAAAAAAATTCGTAGGCTAAGGATTTGAATAGACATTTCTCCAAAGAAGATATAGAAACGGTCAATAATCACATGATAAGAAGCTCAACCTCATTAGTCATTAGGGAAATGAGAATCAAAACCAAAACGCACTATTATTTCAAAACCACTGAGATGGCTCAAATCAACAGGATGGACAACACAAGTGGTGAGGATGTGGAGAAACTGGAACCCTCATACATTGCTGGTGGACATGAAACATGATCCAATCGCTTTGGAAAACAGTTAGGTACTTGCTCAGAAAGGTAAACATAGAGTTAGCATGCAACATAGCAATCCCACTCCTAGGTATGCATCCAGGACAACTGAAGCACGTTCACATAATAACTTACAAAAGAATTTTCATAGTAGAATTATTTATAAATAGCCAAAATGTGGAGAGAATCCCAAAGTAATGAATTGATAAACTGTGGTATACTCGTAAAATGGAATATTACTCAGCCATTAAAAGGCATCAGGTACTAATACATGGCACTATATGGACAAACCTTGAGAACGTTATGCTAAGTGAAAGAAGCCAAACAGAAATGACTGCGTGGTACATGATTCCATTTACATGAAATATCGAGAACAGACAAACCAACACAGACAGAAAGTAGATTAGCAGTTGCTATGTCATGGAGGAAAGGAGTAATGAGATGACTACTAATATGTAGGGCGTTTATTTACAGGGTACTGAAAATATCCTGAAGCTAGACAGTGGTGATTGTTGCACAACTCTGTCCATATACTAGCAACCACACAATTGTGCACATTATAAAAGGCAATGTTATGGCCGGTGAATTATATCTCAATAGAAATATTTGTGATTCCCGAAAGACTAACATTTCAATGAAATATATACAACCCATAAATCAGTACGCGAAAAGAACCCATTTTACCCTATCTCTCTCCAGCCAAAGTGAAGGGGGTACATTCTATTAATACATCTTATTTTTTTATCTCTTCATGAACAAGTTCTGTTCTCATTATACATAACTAGTCTCCATTTCTAATCATACATAACTAGTCTCCATTTCCTTATGCCTGTTTTCACTATTGTAACTACATAAACAGCACTTCCATGGTTTTTATAAAAACTCACCCACTCATTCAATCAGACATATCATATTTGGAAGCTTCTTAGGTGCCAGGAACTAGGATACTCTGACCAACACAGTAGACAAGGTCCTGCCTGCATGGGCCTTCTATTTTTGTGGAGCACTCAGATGATAAACCAGCCAAACAGTATGTAATGTTACCTAACATCAGGAGGGAGGCTTTTAATTTTGGAGGTGTCCCAAGCTGTGTCTCTCTCACAAAGAGTTCCCTCTTGCCTCTGAACCCAGTGGAAAGTAAACACTTTGAAGGAACTGTGAGGTCAGTAAGTGTGAAAAAAGACATTTCATTTCAGTTTCATTTGGTTGGTTTTACCTGCTACGCTGTCGACATTTTTTTAAACACTATCCTGCAGCTGACATCAACCACCCCCCAAAAAACAAAAACAAAACCCGATGCCATGCAGTCGATTCCGACTCACAGCGACCCTGTAGGACACAGTAGGGTCTCCAAGGAGTTCCTCGTCTTAGGACACAAATAATTCCTGCTTATGAGAATCTGAAAGTTGTTCACTGTGGATGTGTGAGGGACTCAGTAACACTTGCAGAGATTCCACGTGGCTGTGGTGCTCAAGTGTGAGCATCGGGGGGAATGGACCCCATGGCACTTTGCATCCTTCTGGAGATTATGACACAACAAACATTCCCTCTTCATTGTCCTGCATCTTGTAAGAGAACAGAGGGAATTGTTAGGCAGAACCATTTGAAAATGCATGGCAAGAAATTTTATTGAAACATTAAATTCAAAATAAAATCTTCCTACGTTTTTCAACCTTCCCTACCTCATTTCAAGAGGTAACTGGACTCACAGAGTTAAAGCCCTGAAACTTCGAGACTCTGAAGAGTCTGTTGGAAGAGTCTCAGCTCATTGCAGTAATCACACTGAGTGAACTGGAAACCAAGGGAAGAGTGGGAGTCAGACAGCAGAGACCTACACATTGGGAAGGGGTGAGGCCTGCTTCTTGATAATGCCCTGGGCTAGGTGGCAGCACCTCAAAGGGTAATGCAGGCACACAAGTAGACAAACCACGTTATGGTGTTCCCAGCCCTGCCAAGGTTCTCATGCTCCATCTGGGAATGGAAGCAGCAGAGACAATGCTTCTAGAAAGATCACCCACATAGGCTGAGGCGATGGGTGTGTTAAAGATCTCCAAACCTTGGTCCTTCTTTAGACCCCGGGGTACCTAGAAAATAAACCAACACCAAATATACCCCTGCAAAGAAGTAAGGTTAAAATTTTACCCCAATTTTGTAAGCCGAGAGCTCTGAGTTGGAATTCAGTTTATTTAAAGAAATATCAAGTTTTCTTGCACACATGAATTTGTGCTGATTCACTTACAATTCATATTATTCATTCATCCACGAAGTCAGCAAATATTTACACTATAACAGCTATATGTGAGACCCTATGGCAGTTGCTCTTGATGATGAAATGACTCAGAGAATTTCCCTCAATGCCCGATGAGAGAAACAGCCAAGTTAACAGTTGTATCAGTCATGTATTGCTGTGTAACAAATGACCCCAAATTGTCGTGTCTTAAAAGAGCAACAATTTACCAGCTCACAATTTTTCAAGTTGTCAGTTTGGAGCTCTTCTGAACTGGGCCAGCCTCAGTGGCTCACAACACGGCTTCCTCATGTGTCTACAATTTGCTTCCAGGTAGCTGGGAGCCAGTTCATAACATCAAGTCAGTGAAACCGTTGGATCCTCCCTCCATTGGTCTTCCATCATCTAGCAGGCTGGCCTGAGGATGTTCCCATGAGTTCTAAGGGTTTAAGAGCAACAAAAGGGAAAGTCTCAATGTAAAGTCTTCCAACTCTCTCATTTTATCAGGTTTTCTACCATCCCAATGTCCAAAACAATAATGTCAGCCCCAACTAAGGGATGGAGAAAGACTCCTACTGCTAATGAAAGGTGCTCCAGAGTCTCATAGAAGGCATGGGCACAGAGAGAGGATAAATGTGTAGACATTTCTTACATCAACCACAAAAAGTAAATGCAATTGTGTTTTATGCTGTGGTAAAGGGTTTCGCAGGTACAATGGAGTAGGGAGCAAGAAATGAACAAATCTACCAGGAGGATATTTAGGGAAGTGATGTCTGAACCAAGTTGAGAATATGATTGGATAGTTAAGGTGTGACAAAAGGCCCGGGTCCAGGAAGCCCCATGTCTTCTCCAGAGAGAAGTCTGAGGAGACAGGCTGAAGCCACTGAGGCATTTGGCACATTTGTGACCAGATGCAGATCATCTTTTGTTCTACTGTTTTCCAACCACTCGTCCCTATTTATAGTTTGGAGTCATACAAGAGTAGACCCTAGCATTTCCCTGTTGAAAATTTATTTTCCTCTGAGAAGTCATCACCACCCCAATGTTCTTAATTGCTTCCTCAAATGCTGTCTCCATTTAGCAGCTCCTTTTCTAAATGGGCTCCAGAGTGAAAGCAGAGCCTGGAAGATGCACAGGTCATGGACTTTCCCCAAGTCAACTCCTAAACCTCCCATTCTGGTTGACCACAAATTCCTGAGTCTTAGCATTTTATGGTGAGCTCATAAGCCCAATCTGTTCCAATGGGGTCAGTTCTCTTAACCACCATGCTTCACCAGAGAGTAGGCCATAAGATGGGATGGGAGAGAAAATCTAGTCACGGGGAAGAGCCTGTGTGAAGCCTCAGAGGCTAAGGAGACCTGAGAGGTGTTCAGAGTGGACATTGTATGACCAGGGCTGGAGAGACATGATTCCAAGAGAGTCAAATGAGAAGTTTTGGACAAATCAACTCCTGGTCACACTGTAACGATTCCCTGTACTCTCTCTCTCCCCACCAAGGGATAGTAATGACATGGAGTGCAGAGAAAAGTTGCAATTCCTTTTTTATATCTAAGCCCCCTTTTCCCAGTCTGGGACTGGCAGTATTCAAGCTCCTACTTGAACTGTTTCATATTTTTCTTTTTGCTGTGTTTCTATTCAAAGTGGGCCCATGGAACTGAGCAATGTCAGGAATGATGTCACACAGGGTTATGGAAGCCATGCCGTTCATGCTGATCTCACCTACTCTTTTGGAGAGGGTGTCGATCTGAGATCCTGTGGGAGAGCACCTGGAACTACTCTATCACAGAAATTCTGGACTAAACCGGGGTCCCCAAGTCACCAAACGGTCATGCATCATGAAGAACTGGGAAAAGGGATAAAGATCCTTCAGAACATCATTATGATTGGACATCTTCACCCAGAGAGGATGAAACAGTGATATACAAGGAAGAGGCCTTTCTCTAAGACTTTAGATAAGGGTGAGAGGAAAAATTGTCCCAGATTGATGTGTGTTATGGAACAAAGGGTCTGGTTTCCACCAGAAAAGACAGCCATGATAGGACAAGATGAAGGAATTGGGAATGGATAAGGTCATAAGGAGGAGCGTCCTAAGAAAGCATTTCCTGTCATTTGGTGGGCAATTAACCAAATTCTTATATCAATAAGAAATGTAGGAGTAAATGAGGGATCAAGCTACAGAATTCATTGGGAGTTCGAGAGCTTTCCAGGCACTCTGTTGTTTAGGATCTGTACCTGGTGGAAAGGAAGAAAGCCAGTGGACAACTAGGGCAGAGAGTATAGGATGGGGGAAAGGGTGGTTAGAGAGAAGCGTACTTATTATATTTTCTAATGACATGATATTAATGTACTATGTGAAGAATTAAGAAAATATCTCAGGAGGTTCTGGCAGTGAGAAGTTGAAGGAGCCCAGAGCCCACATCATTGAGGGCAGAAGATGGCTTGCAGACTCCTCCCCTAGATCCAGGAACTCCCCTTCTCCTCCTATGTCTTCTCCCCACATCTCCCGAAGGGCCTAAAAAACCCTCACAGCAAAGAGAGCTATAAGATAGAATTTTTTTACATTCCTACTTTTCTGAACCTGAATTTTGTCTAGGATCTTTAATTTGCAACTCCTTTTTTCAGGGCAGTTTTGTTGCCCTCTCCACTACCATTATTTTTGCTACCCCCCACCACTACTGTAGTGCTGCCCTCCACTGGCCCTATTTCCTTTTGCTTCCTAGGTTTCTAACTGGCCTCTAAAACCCTCTTGAGAGATCCCCTGCTGCAACTTCTGTCACGGAGTTTGCACTCCACTCCCAAGATGCTTCCATCTCTTTCTTCCTTAACTCGCCAATCCTACCTTCATACTCAGAAAAATACAGACCCTTATGTTGACATATACAACCCACCCACACACACAGTTGATGTGGTTGTGTCTTGGCTACTGAGATTTGTACCATCGGACTCTCAAATATGGACATCTCTTTCGGCCTCACACTGAAAGAGTATTTCTCATAATGACACGGTGAGAGCTTTCTGTTCAGGGAAATGCAATCTTAAAGGAGAAGCTTTAAATTATACATAAATATACAAATTTTCCTCTAAGTATAATTCTTTGAATAACAGGTCTTCCCTTAATGGCCACATAAACCAGGGACTCCATCAGCCTGAAACCAGAAGAACTAGGTGGTGTGCAGCTACAGTCAATAACTGCCCTGACAGAGGATACTAGCAAGTTATAAAAATGATGGTACCCTCAAATACAGCCCTTATACTGAAAGAAAAGACCAATATGAATGTCAGAGATACTCTGAAACTTGCTCTTGAACGTAAAGTAGCTAAAGGAAATGAAAGAAATGATGAAGTAGAAGAGCTGAAGAGAAGATTTCAAAGGGCGGCTCGAGAAGACAAAGTATGATAATGACATGTGCAAAGACTTGGCGTTAGAAAAACAAACGGGAAGAACATGCTTGGCATCTCTCAAGCTAAAGGAACTGAAGAAAAAAATCCAAGCCTCGAGATGCAGTAGTGAAGGATTGTACGGGCAAAATATTGAACAACACAGGAAGCATCAAAATAAGATGGAAAGAATACACAGGGTCACGGCACAGACACACACACACACAAAAGCATGGGTCGATGTTCAACCATTTCAGGAGGTAGCATGTCATCAAGAACTGATGGTACTGAAGGAAGAACTCCGAGCTTCACTGAAGGCATTGGCAAAAAACAAGACTCCAAGAACTGACAGGTACCAATTGAGATGTTTCAACAAACAGATGCAGCACTGGCTGAATAATTTAGCCAACCGATTGGAAGAGATCCATGTTTGTGCACATTCCAAAGAAAGTGATTCAACAAAATTCAGAAACTATCAAACAATATCATTAATATCAAAACCCAGTACAATTTTGCTGAAGATCATTAAAAAGAAGTTGCAACAGGAATTCAAGTCAGATTCAGAAGAGGATATGGAATGAGGAATATCATTACTGATGTCTGATGGATCTGGGCTGAAAGCAGAGAATACCAGAATACCAGAAAGATGTTTCCATGCGTTTTATTGACTATGAAATGGCATTATACTGTGTGAATCATAACAAATTATGGATAACACTTCAAAGAACGGAAATTCTAGAACACTTAAGTTTGCTCATTTGAAACCTGTACATAGACCACGAGGCAGTTTTTCAGAGAGAACAAGGGGTACTATGTGGTTTAAAATCAGGAATAGTTTGTGTCAGGGTTCTATCCTTTCATCACATTTATTCAATCTGTATGCTGAGCAAATAATCCAAAAAGCTGCACTCTATGAAGAAGAACGTGGCATTAGGTTTAGAGGAAGATTCATTAACAACCTACGATATGCAGATAACACAAACTTGGTGAAAGTGAAGAGGACCTGAAGCACTTAGTGGTGAATATCAAAGACTACAACCTTCAGTATGGGTTGCACCTCAACATAAAGAAAACAAAAATCTTCGCAACTGGACCAATAAGCAACATCATGATAAACAGAGAAAAGATTGAAGTTATCAAGGATCTCATTTTATTCGGTTCCCCAGTCCACGCTCATGGAAGCAGCAATCAAGGAATCAAATGATGTATTTCAAATCTGCTGCAAAAGAACTCTTTAAGCTGGTGACAAGCACAGATGTCACTCGGAAGGCTAAGGTGTGCCTGACACAAGCCATGACATTTTCAAACGCCTCATACGTATGTGAAAGCTGGACAATGAATAAGGGAAACCAAAGAAGAAGTGCTGCCTTTGAATTATGGTGTTGGTGAACAATATTGAATATACCATAGACTGCCAGAAGAACAAACAAGTCTGTCTTGGAAGAAGTACAGCCAGAATATTCCTTACAAGCACAGATGGTGAGTGTTTGTCTCACATACTTTGGACATGTTATCAGCGGAGACCAGGCCCTGGAGAAGGACACTATGCTTGGTAAAGTAGAAAGTGAAAAAGAGGAAGACCCTCAGTGAGATGGATTGACACAGTGGCTGCAACAATGGGCTCTAGCATAATAACAAGTGTGAGGATGGCACAAGACTGGCCAGTGTTTTGTTCTGCTGTATATAGGGTCACGATAAATTAGAACTGACCTGATGACACCGACACCTAACAACAACAATACCCTGTTCGGCTCACTGCCTGTCTCTTAGTTTGCTGTACTGTGGTGGTTTGGATGTTGCTATGATGCTGGAAGCTAGGCCACCAGTATTTTAAATACCAACAGGGTTATCTATGGTGGACAGGTTTCAGTGGAGCTTCAAGACTAAGACAGACTAGGAAGAAAGACCTGGAGATTTACTTCTGAAAATTAGACAATTAAACCCTTACAGATCACAAGAGAATACTGTCCAATTCACTTGCTTTGGACATGTCATCAGGAGAGATTAATCAGTCCTAGAGGAGAATATCATGGTTGGTGAAGAAGAAGGCCAACAAGGCTGTAGGAGACCCTTGGTGACATGGACTGGCACATTAGCCATAATGATGGAATCTAAATTGCTGGCACTTGTGAGGATGACACAGGACCTGGCAACCTTTAGTTCTGTGGTACCTAAGTTCACCATTAGTCGGAGTCACCTCAATGGCGGCTAGCAAAAAATTACTGTTTGAGAGGAGAACTGAGATATGAACTTGATACAATATACCAAATATTAAAATGTTCAAAGATCTCATGTTTACTATAAAAGAATAGGAATTGAAAATACAACTTTCAAATCGCTAGAAGGAAAAAGAAAGTAAGAGAAATTTCATCATTCCAATAAAAAAAGAAACAGGAAAAGCAGAATAATAATAATAAAAAAAGAACAGTGAATATGAAGTATAATATTGGAATTATGTCTAAATGTATGAGTAATAGCAAGAAAAAGGGATTAATACCTAAGGAAAAAACATGTACACTCAGCTTAGACTTGCAAATCCACCCATATCTTACTTATAAAAGAAAGTTAAAACATAATGTTAGAAACTTTTAAATTATGTAAATGAAGAAATTTCTACTGTCTAATGACTACATGAACAACCCTCTGCCAGATACTGTTGATACAGAAATGATTAAGAAAAGATTCCTTGCAGTCTGGTGAGAGAAACAGCCCAGTTAATGAATCAGTTATCAATTGCTGTATAACAAATGACCCAAAAATGAAGTGCCTTAAAAGAACAAGCAGTTACTTCGCTCACAGGTTTCCGGGTTGGCAGTTTGGGGTTCTTCTGGTCTGGGGCAGACTCAGCCGCTCTCGGCTGGGCTCCCTCATGTATCTGGAATCAGCCACCATGTCAGCTGGCGGGCAGAGGGCCTGAAATCTTCTCAGCTGGATTCTCTCTCTAATGGTCTCTTGTCATTTATTAGGGTGGCCTGGGCTGTTCCCATGGGTTCTCAGTGTTTGAAGCGCAGCAAGAAGGCAAGGAGGAGCCCTGGTGCTGCAGTGGTTAAGGGCTCAGTCGCTAAAGGAAAGGTAATCAGTTTGTACCCACCAGCTGCTCTGCGGAAGAAAGACATGGCACTCTCCTTCTGTAAAGATTACAGCCTTGGAAACCCTATGGGGCAGTTCTACTCTGTCCTTCAGGGTCACTATGAGTTAGAATATACTTGAGAGTGATGGGTTTCGTTTTTGGTAAGAGAGCAAGTCACGATGTGTCTAATTATATTCGGTCTCTGCTTCTATTGGTCTTTGTACTGTCCCAAAGGCCAAAGCAATAGATCAGTCCAAATTCAAGGACTGGAGGAAGAATCTTGCTCTTGAGAAAGGGAGCTGTAGGTCATATAATATGTATGGATACATACATATTAGAACATGTGGCCATTTTTGCTATCCATCACAACATGTAAATGCAATCAAGTTTGCCCCTAGTTGTGGCAGAAGTGTTTCTTAAATACAATAGAGTGTGGAGCAGGGTGGGAAATTCTACTAGGTTTAGGGTTGGAAAGGCTTCCACCAGGAAGTGATGCTTTACCTAAATTTTGAAATACGAGTGGATGGTTAGGAGATTTTCTTTTTTATATATTTCCAAACACTTGCCCACATTCTACAATCTGTCGTCACACAAAGCGAGCCCTCTGCTCCCATGTTGACATCTTTCATTTTCCTTCAAATCCTCAGGCTCTCCTCTACCTACCAAGCACAACTTCCCAAACCCTGCCTTAAAATGTTTCAACAATTTGCTTCTTCCTTTTCTAATTGCCCCCTGGACAAAAAAGGAGATCAAGCAGAGGACAGTGGACCTTTCCCCGAGGGCTCTCCTAAGCCTCCCAGGCAGGTTGACCATAGACGTCTGGAGTCTCAGTGCTCTTCCGTGATGATGTAATCCTACCCTTTTTAGTGGCTCCAAGGGAGAAGCATGTGGACAGGCCAAGAGGCTTCACAGGGTTTAGAGTCAGGAGGTCAAGAGAGAGTGGCCTAGACACCACCACTGAGTGATGGTACCTCCAGGCAACAGACCAAAAACTCCATTCTGCACGGATGGCTACGAAGGGTGAGTCTTTTGGAAGAGTTGTCTTTTATTTAATCAATAGATATATACTGGGTATCTCCTATGGGTGGGGTTCTGTCTCACTTTCTGGGACTGTCAAATATGAGGCAGATCCCATCTTTGTCCCCAAGTTATTTACAACACATTTGGAAGACACAAATTGGAAATTGAGCATCTCCTATGACTCAGTGCTATGATGGAGGATTACTAAAAGATTACTAGGTCCTCTGAATACATAAACCAGAAGCACAGACTGGGTACCTTGGAGGAGGAACCAGTCAACAGGAAGGGAAAGAATGTCTACTAGTCAGAGGGAACAGCCTGTGTGAAGCCTAAATGGCAAACGAGGCCTGAGAGGTGTTCAGAGTGGACATTGTGTTTCTAGGGCTGGAGAGATTTGATTCAGGGCCAGAGAAGAGGTTTGGGAGAAATAGCGACTCATTATACTCTTCTATTTCAACTCACAGTTTCCTTCCTCTTAGATGTTGACTTCTTTAAGTGAACATTTCAATTCATTTTTAAGATATAATTTCCCTCCTCCCAGCCTCCTAGCCTCTCCCACAACAGTTGCCATATTTTTTCCTAGTGCGCTGTTTAGATTCAAACTGGGCCCTTGGAACTGAGCGATGTCAGCGATGATGTCACACAAGAGTTACTGGAAACCTTGGTGCTCACTCAGATCCCAACTGCTCTTTGGAGAGGTTGTGGCTCTGAGGTCTCCTGTGGGAGAGCGACTTTGGATACCAAATTACAAATGGTTCTGCCTAAATCAAGGTCCCCAACTTGTGAGAGTTTGGGACATCATCTCTACGTGGGAGGAGGAGAAACGTCTTGCCAGTGACCATCCTTCGTGGTTCATCTTCACCCAGCCAGAATGGAGCGGCAATACGTGAGGAAGAGGTCTTTCTCTAAGGCCCGAGGTAAGGGTGGGAGGAAAATTCAGTCTGTGCGATGGGTGCTGGGCAGCAAGGGGTTTGATTCACCCCGGAAACAAGGACCACAAGGGATCATCGAGGCTTTCACCTGAAAAAACTTCCTGTCAATTAGTAAACAGTAAGAAATTATACTGTGAATAAATAAATGAAGGAATAAATATGTGAGTGAAGTATAGAATTCTACTGTCATCTGAGGGGCTTTCCATAACAGTAGCAGACAAGTCAGATTGGTGAACTCTCCTGCTTTGTTAGTGGAAAGAACGCAGGTGGGCAACTGGGGCAGCGGGTATAGAACCAGGGAGAAGGGTGGTTACAGAGACTTGTACTTAATTTTTTCATGAGAATGAATTAATATATCATGCGAATTAAAAAAATATATCAAATTTATCGGGAGGTTTCGGGAGTGGGTGGTGTGATGGAGCACAGTATCACACGTTCATTCAGAGTTCCCAGTCAATGTAAGCTGCCACAGTCCTCAGCCTGGACTCAGGCAGAAGAAGGTCCAAGAAGGCCCTGCCCCTCTAGCTCTAGGGATTTTCCTTCTCCTCCAAGGTCTCCTGACCATCTTTACCGAAGGGTTTAACATTTCTTCTAGGTAAAGACAGCTATAGTATAGATCGTTTTTTTTTCTCTTGTAATTGCAAAGTTTTATTTTTTTAAATTGTGTTGGAAATATACATAAAACATAACTGAATAATTTCTAATGTATGAGTCAGTGATACTCGTTACGTTCTTCAAGTCATATAACCATTCTCAATATCTTTCTCCAAACTTTTCTACAACCATTAACATAACCTCGATGCCCCAATGGAAAAACTGCCCCTTCCCCCTGCCCACAACTGGCAACCACCAATAATCCTTGCTTTCTATATATTTGCTTATTTCATGTAAGTCAGATCGTACAGTATTTGCCCTATACTTAGGGCAAATACTAACTTATTCCATTTAGCATGATGTTTTCAAAGTCTAGCAGGAAAGAATTTTAAAATTCCAACTATAGCTAACCTCAGTTTCTGCTATCATTCTTAGTTATCCATTCTTTCACTGACTAGTGTGCCCCCGCCTTGTCTTCTTTGTTGCTGCCCCATTCTGCCCTTCAGTGGCTGAGCCCTGCTTTCTGCTCCCTCCTTGATCTCTGTATCCTTCTAACCAACTGCTGGCATGTTCCATCTCTGAATCTTGTCTCTCTCTCGAGCTTTCCATTCATCCAACGCACCCGACCTAGTTCCATCTCTTTCTGCATCCTGAACTCTGCAGTCCTTCCCACAGATTCAGAAACATACACAGACCTTTAGGTTGACACAGACAACCCACTGAGACATACACAGCGGAGGAGGCTGTGTGTTCTCCATCTGAAGTTCTCGCATCAAGGTTCTCAGATACGGCCATCTCTTTCTGCCTCACTTCATCTACTAAGGACTGGGCTTCTATTCCGAGAAAAACAATTTTCATCTTCTACTGTGGCTGGGTTAAGAAGGGTGCAAGGAAGAGGTACACATGTAAGAATCATAACTAAATATACACATTCTTCTCTTTACGTATAACTCCTCTATAAAAAGCCTTTCAGTAAAAAGAGGATGAAAAGAGGTGACCATTGCTCTGGAGTGTTTACCCTCCAAATTTACTAAGAATATCACCCGCATACAAAACATCAAGTCACACATTTATTATGAAGCTTCATGGGAATGAGGTCATTTCTAAGTTCCAAAGGAACAAATTCATTGGAATTCAATAAAGGTGGAATTAAAGAAAAATAACTTCTTAAAAAATGAACTACCATAAACAGTGCCACTTTACAATGGAGACTTTGTCTTCCACAGCAGTGCCCCCAAAAGGTGGTGGGTCTCTGGGGAAGAAGAAAGAAAGCATGGGGTCTGCAGAGGTGGAGGATGTGGTGATGGAGAGGCCTCCAGGGGTCCCTATGACCAAAGCTTTGGGGTCACAGGTGAGAATAAGGACCCTGAAAGCTCAAGTAAATTAACTCTCTATTCTCAGAGGTCTCTATCCAAGAGGAAAATGTGCAACAGTCAACAACATTCCACGAAAAAAGTCGAAGCTCCAGGCCCAGGAAGATTCCAAAACAATCTGAGAACTCTTTTCTGTCCTCTTTCACCGAGCAGACCTCTCACTCCTCCAGCTACGGGGCTGCCCCAGGAAAGCAATGGGTCAGGTGCGCATATTTCACCAAGGTGCGCACAGTCAAGGGGGTGGCGGTCGCCTGGCAGACCAAAACCTCCTTTGCCCCTGTGGGCAAGATGCCCCAGGTCTTTGAAGCCGAGCTCTCTGAGGAGAGCACCATCGGCTCTGCCCCCAGTCTGGCCAACACTGAGTCCCTGGTCAGCAACCTGGAGCCCTGGCAGGAGGGGCCCCAGACCTGTACCCAGGAGCCCACCGACCAAGGGGAGGAGCATGGGGAGAGACCCCGCGCAACCACCCCGGAGTGGCTGGTGACCCGTGTGCGCGGCTTCCGCTGCGTGGCCTGCTGCCGCGTGTTCGAGTCCCAGGAGGCCCTGGTTGCGCACGCGGAGCATGGTGTGAGCCAGGGCTTCAGCTGCCGGGTCTTCTTTGAAGAGCTGCTGGAGAGGCGGCTGCCACGCTCAGTCCAGCGAAGGCCCAGACGCTGCCACCAGCTGGCCAGGCGTTGCCTGATGGCCGCCAAGAAGAGGGAGGTGAGGGAGAAGAGAGCGGTCTGCAGACGCCTGGAGGAGCAGCTGGAGAAGCAGAGAGAAGAACTGAAGAGGCTGAGGCACCAGCTGGACAGGCTGAAGAGGCAGGAGACCAGGTTGCAGAAGGAGCAGGCGCACCACCGAGGCCAGAGGGGGAAGCGCCTGAAGACGTGCTAGAACCCCGGGACTAGGAGGAGCAGGGCCTTTCGGCTGGAAACGTGGGCCCTTCGGGAGAGACCTCCATTCAGGTTCGTTTAACCCAGCTCCCCTGGAAGATCATACCGTCCTTCCCCGTGACCCCAACCCTCCCAACCCAAGTGCACAGAGAACTCCAGCCCTAAGGGGGATCTGGATGGAAGAAGCCCCAGATAGCTGACCGCAGACACCAGGTCCCCTCAGAGGCTCCCCTGGCCCAGGAGAGGACAGGACAGGCCTCATCTGGATGGTGAGATCTTGGGACCCGAAGGATGAGCGCAGCATAAATAGGGAAAGGGAAATGGGATTTCAGTGGTACTTGGGAGGATTGGGGGGGGGGCCTGCTGAGGTGTGATGGTGAAGGGGGTGTCACTGAGTTCTTTGGAGGAGAAGGAATCAGAGAGATGGCAGGCTGTTGGGAAACATGTCTGCAGGTGAGCAGTGGACATAAAGCCCTAAACAAACAACTCTGGGTCCCTTCCCAGCAGTATAGAGGCAGAGAAAGAGACAGGGCTTGGTAGGAGGAGAGGAGGGCAGGTTGAAGGAAAATGAACTCACCCCAGCCATGTCTTCTGGTCTCCTAGGGTGAATTTGGGTTTATGATTGGGATGCATCCTTTCTGCCACATTAGGGGAATGTAAGTGGGAGGTGGTGTAGAAAAATCCCCCTGGGTGTTAACCATTTCTGGATAAGAGTTGATCCAGGGCTTGCAGGATACTTCCTGTAGAGCATGTCCTAGGGTAAGGGGTAGAGCTTTGGAACTTTTTCTTCTCCTAAATCAAGCTGTACATTCCGGTTCTTGACATGTCAAACAAACATGCTAATTTTTTTTTTGTTTTTCTGTGGTCAAATCTGACCTGTCCCGAGGTCAAAGAACTGGAAGACAAAGGCCCTCTGAGGTGAAAGAACCAAAAGAGAGGACAGGCTTCAAACCCAGGGAGAACAGCGAGAACACAGGTGATCAGAGGTAATGGTGGGAAGGGGCAGATTCAGGCCCAGACTCAACAGTGGACAACAAAGCCCCAGTCTCAGTCACAACATCAAATCCCAAGTCTGGGGAAGCCCTGGACATGACAGGGGTGTATCCATCTCTCTAGGAAATGAGACCACAAGTATCACAGGGAACCCCCCAGGGGCAGAGGAATGGAGGGCAGGGCCTCTAGGATGGGCACCTCCATCCACAGTATGTCCTGTGTGTATTCCTCAGAGTGACAGAGACGGCTCCTGCGAGGCAGAGGGTCACAGGCAGAAAAGAACCAAGGTGTTCAGACCAGGTAAATTCTGCAGTCTCCTAAGCATCCAAAACGAAAAATCAGAGATTCTCAGAGGTATCAGGGTGGGAGGGGTTGGTATTCCCAGGCTGGGGAGAGGCTGGCTGGGGAGGTGCTGCTTTCTGAAATCTTTTCATCAACATCTTTCTTCTTAAAAGCTACCTTCCCAGTTGATGTCCTCTATGATCTATGCTCAGACCTGAATGGGGCCTAAAATGCACAAAGGTGGGTTATCCAGTGGGGCTAGGCAGGGAGGAGGTGGAAGCAGCATATCCAGGAAAGAGAATCTTCTAGAGGCGCATGAGTTACCTAGTGAATTGCACATGGCGTCCAGCTTTCTACATTTAGCTGTAGACATGTGCTTGCAAGACGTGTTTGAGGGGTAACTCTACTGACTTCCCAAAATTATTTTTGGTCATTTCCAGTTATAGAGACCAGAGGAACTCACTGGCTCCAAGAACAACAAGAAATCCACTGGATCTGATTATTACTTTCTGCGGTGTGCTCTCCTTCCAGTGATTCAAATCTTTTGTCTGTCATTCTGGAGAATTTTCACCTATTTTAAATATCTAACAAAACATGTTAAAATATACATATATCTATGATGTTTATGAATTTACAAAGCTCTGAAATTGTTTTTTTATCACATTTGCAAGATCACAGATTTGTATGACAAAAAAATTAATGTCAGGGTCCCACCGTCATATGTAATTTGGTCCTGCTCCCCCAGGGTATCCAATGTTAATAGACACACGTGTATCCTTCCCTACACCTCTCTGCAGGGACACATATACACAGTCACAGGTACACAAGTACATCTGCTGGGGTGTTGGCTTTTATGAAAGCCTGGTCACACTCCACCCACATTGCTCTCGCCCCTTATTTCACTTGATATTCTACCTTGATTCTCTGGCACTGACACTATATTTTTTGATCTTTTAACTTACATGAATAATTTAAATAGATGATATCAATTCAGTACACTTTATCTGGACTTCTACATGTTGTTGTCAGAAGCTATCAAGTCAGTTCTGACTCACAGTGGCCCTTTGCACCACAGAACAAAACACCACCCGGTCACGTGCAATCCTAATAATCTTTGCTATATTTGAGCACACTGTTGCAGCCACTGTATCAATCTCATTGAAGGTCTTCCTCTTTTTCACTGGACCTCTCCTTTACCAAGCATGATGTCCTTTTCCAGGGACTGGTCCCTCCCTCTTGATAACATGGCCAAAGCCATCCTTGCTTCTAAGAAATATTCTGGCTTTTTCCCTTTAAGACAGATTTGTTCGTCCATACATAACACTACTAAAATGGAAACATTATCATCCATGCTTTTTAAGTCCACTCTTCCTGCGTGTTCTAGCTCTCCTCCCCCTGTTCTTTCCTGCAAGTGAATCCAAGATAATTCAGGTTAACAATGTGGTAAGTAGTCTCTCTTATCCTTGCTTAAACAAGCACACAGACTTATACATACTCATAAACATAAACAGGTATCCAAGCATATTCAAACAATTGATATTGTTTAACCCAGATGTGCTCATTTTATATACACTTCTCTGCACCTAGATTTTTTCAGTAATACTTCAATAATACTTCACAGAGATTTTTCCCACTCAACTACTACAACTCATTTATTGATGATGTAGCTTTACCATAAGTTATCTATCATTCAACTATCAATGTACAGTCAATGTTTGGTCAATACTAATAATAACTATCCTTTGTGTACTACAGGATCTGTTTCTGTGGAATAGACTCCATAGAGTGAGATTTCCAGCTCAAAGTATGTTTTAAAAGTACAGAGCCATGGCCGTGTCTTTCTATAGGCTGTCCTAAAGCACCTTTCCAGCCATGTCTCAGGGTATCCTTCTCCCCACAGCCCAGCCAGCCATAGATGGTGTTGATTTTTAAATTGTGCCAGTTTCACTGGGACTTTGATATTTTCTTAACTACCAGTGTTTTTGAGCAACTTGGACTCTGTTTATTGGGCATGTGGATTTGCTGTGAACGATCTTTTTGAATTCACTGCTCATTTTTCACGTGCTTAACTTTTATCCTTCTGTGTAAAATGGAAATTGTTATTAAGTCTTGTCATCTCCATTTCACATGATTTTCCAAATCTATCATTTGTGTATCACATTTTTGCAAGCTTTGTCCCCCAGAACGGTCACTTGAGTCAGCACCGTTTATTAAATAAATATAATTTTCTCAAAATAGCGCCTTTGTATCAATGGTTATTGTGACTTCTTAGCAGATTTTGTTTCATTGGTCGACTTGTCAGTTTCTATGCTATGTAATATCAATTTGTACTGTTACCTGAAGAGGTAGACACCTGTCAGTATCCTGCTTTTTCATGTTTTTCTTCTCTATACCTTTTAAAGCAGCCGTAGTGTTGCAGTGATTAAGTGCTCATCTGCTAATCCAAAGAAGGTTTGGCAGGTCGAACCCACCAGGGGGCACTGAGGGGAAAGACCTGTTGTTCTGCTCCCATAATGATCACAGCCTAGAAAACCCTCTGGGGCAGTGAAATGGGATCACTATGAGTCAGAAATGGACTCCAAGTCTCCTAACACCAGCAACATCCTCTGCTATCTACTGTACTATTTGTAGCATATGATCACTGTATACAATTCAAAAACAACTATCTTAATATTCCGACTGGAAATACATTCCACTTATATATTAGTTTTAGGGACCTCCATTTGATTGACAAGACTTCTCATTTGAAAATATGGCATATTTCTTGCATATATTCAGGTTTCATTTTATGTATTTTAGTACATTAGTTTTCGTCATAGAAGTCCTTTGATGCTCTGGTCAAAACAATGTTTTCCTAAATATTTTACAGTTTTGAACACAGTTTGATCCAGTCAAGTAGTAGGGGAAAGAGAACGGTCTGCCCTTCTCACCCTTGCCAATTTGAGACCCTCATGTCTATACTGGAGACAAACCATTGATTTTGATGTATTTGTCTTTTATTCAGGTATGCAATTATATCATCATTCTTTGAAAAATCTCTTATTATACTTATACTAGTTATTTAAATTTTCTAGTTTATTCTTTCACCTTAAAACTATGTTCAGTGATACCAAAATTTTTGTCTAGTTCCAAATTTATCAGAATGAGTTGAATATTAATTTTCCATTTATCTCACACCTGCTAAGTTTGGGGAGAATCTATTATGCCCCAATAGATAACTACTACTCTGACCTGCTGACCATTATTGGAATCACACACAACTTGTTTCTGACAGTTAAGTACTTCCACCTGGCCTCTGTGGAGCTGGGATCCCATGATTTGCATAGCTACTAGGCAGCCCAGCTCCCACTAACAACCTGAGCATATAGACAATTGTTGCTGTTAGTTGTCAAGTCATTTCTGACTCATGACCACCCCGTGTGGGCATAGTAGAACTAACTGTTCAATAGTGTTTTTAAGGCTTTCATCCTTTAGTAGCAGATGGCCAGGACTGTCTTCCAAGGACCCTCTGAGTATGTTCAAATTGCCAGACTTTCAGATAATAGTCAAGCACTTAACTGTTTGTGGCGCCCAGGGACTCCCTACAAAGTATACATATTGGTAAGCTCTGTGTTGCTGGTGCTCCCCTCATCTCCGCATTCCTTATTCTTTTGATGAAATGGGTATCCTTCAGGACCTCCAAGAAATGGTCTTATAGAAGACTAACTCAGACATGCCCACATATTGGAGGCTTTTAATCCCTCTTCCAACATCTGACCTAGCAGGTCTGGCATTTCGATTTCAGGGAATGTGGGCCATTGCCTTTTCTAGGCTTCCAAAAGCAATCCCACAGCATATTAAACCCATTTCCAGAACCCTTGCTACAGCAATAAATCCTTGTCAACAAACTATCCTTGACCCAACTTTGTATTAAACTCCCCTTGACTCAGCACCTTCAGCACCCACTCCTCAGCACACCCCCGTCCTGCTCACACAAGGCAGCCAGGTCTTGCAGCTCCTTCAGTGTACAGTCCCTCCCCCCTCAACCACAACAGCACTGCCCCCGGTGGCTGTGCTGGTATCTGACAACTAAGTATCTGGACAAATGCATGGGACACTATCTCAGGACTCTGCAAAGGAAAGTGTTGAAGGTGGATGGGGGGGAGGCGGAACCAGAACATAAAGTATGAACATTCTAGAGGCTGAAATTAAATGAGCCCAAATCTCACAGCTGCACACCCGTTGTGGACAGAAACAGCCCCGAGATAAGCCCTCTCTCATATAAATGGGATAGAAGGTCCGTAAAGGAGAGAGACAGGCAGCTGGGCAGGTGGGCAGACACCTGAAACTCTGGCAGAGGAGAATCCTTCTCTCTGACCAGAGTATGGAAGAACCATATATTGTAGAGAAAGCTCCATTACATTTTCTCTCTCTCTGCTGCTAACTGGCACCTAGTCAATTCTGCCTCAAAGGGTGAGACTTTTCAAAAGCAGATCACCAGGTTTGTCTTCTGAGGCGCTTCTTGACACGTTCAAAGTGCCAGCCTTTTGGCTGGTTGTCCGGTGCTTTGGCCCCATAGGCAGAACCAGTCACTGATGTGCACAACAGAATGAGGAGATTAAAGCCCCAGCATTCCCGCCAGTGGGCCAGGAAAGCACTCCTTCTGAACTCAGAGAGCAGAAGAGAAAGAGAGAGAGGAGGCTGTGCAAGAAAGAGATTCTGCAGACTTGCTATGAACTCCTGGTTCACCCCCCAGGTGCGTATCCATTGCCCTGACCCTAAGAAGCATTATCAAATCCTTTAAGACCCGCACTATGGGTTAGAATGCCATCAAGGTTCCATACTGAGTGGCGCTCACATAGGTTAGACCTACATACACCTGCAAAGCCTTCAAAAATTGAACTAACGTTTGAACTATAGAATACAGAAGATGGGACAGAACTTGGAGCCTGAACATAACTGGGTCAATTGACTGCTAAAAACAAAAAAATTCTCCATAAAATTTAAGCAGGACTTGTACTCTCAAAATCATAAGAAACAGATTTTAAAATGCTATTCTAATCCAAGAAATAACAGGGACACTTTTTAAATAAATGGAAAGATACTAGGTGCTATTTGCAAATGAAAATTTTACATGTTAAAAGTACAATTGTAGAAATAAAAAATTCAGTTGATATTTTCACAATAGCAGAATGGTGATGACAGAGAAAAAACTAAATACTTGAAATAGATCAGTAGAAAATATCCATTCTGCAAACAGAGAGGAAAATATGGAAAAAAATGGACAGTGCCTCAAGAACTAGACAAAAAGCCTATTTATTGGAACTCCAGAAGAAGTGGAGAAAATGTGTGGTGTAGAAAATAGTATTTGAAAAAATACTGGCTGAACACTTTCCAAATGTGGTGAAAGACATAAACTTACAGATTCAAGAAGTTCAGCAAACCACAGCAAGTTAAAGAATTCTATGCCCCAATACCGAATTTGCACAAAAATATTCTGTGGGTTATGGGTTTTTTGCCAACCCAGTGGGCCTTACCCCACATCCCAAGTATATCTGTAAGTACATTACTCTTTTTTTTTTTTTAAACAGCAGCATGTAAAAAGAAAAAAAACAGTGTACTGTACTCACAGACATACCCGGGAGGGGAAAAACAGTTGACACACATATATATATATAGAACATGTGTTATTTGCATAAAAATACCATACATCATAATCAACTGCAGAATAACAAAGGTCAAGAAAATACTCAGGAAGGAGGTAGAGAGAAAACAACACATTGCACCTGAGAAAAACAATTTGAATGACTCTGTATTCACTATCAGAAGCCAAGGAAGCCAAAAAAATAGATTGTGAAACATTTTCTCAACCCTGAAAGATGGAAATACTAACCCAGAATTCTATGTATCATGTATCTACGTATCATTACCTTCAGGAGTAAAGCACAAATAATGCCATTCTTAGGGGAAGGAAAACTGAGAGAATTCATCACCACCAGACTTCTAAGTGAAACACTAAAGGAAGTACTTCAGGTGGTAGACTTGGAATTTCAGTTGTTATTTAAGGAAAGCAGAAAACGAGGAAACTATGTGGGTAAATACACTACGTCAACACTGTAGTTATTGTACAACATGGCGCTGGACAAGCCTCTTCGGAAAGTTTTTCCAGTCTCTTGGAAATGCTTGGAAATACATCCTGCCAATCATTATCAGAGAATGGAATTAATTTTGACAACACTTGAGAGATGTCTGTAGTCAAGCCTCGTGAAGAAACTGGAAAATAAATTTTCTGACTGAAACTAAGGTGTGGTAACAAAACATGAGCCTCAGTTCCCGTGTGGCCATCAGCTGGCTCTGAAGGCCAGCCTTCCCCAGAGAGGCATTTCAAGCACATTGGGAGCAAAGGATTCCTGTTGTTATTGCTAGGTGCCATCGAGTGGGTTTCTGAGTCATTGTGGCCCAGTGTAAAAGGAGAACTGCCCCGATAGGGTTTCCTGGTTTGTAATCTTAACGGAAGCAGTTCGCCAGGTCTTTACTCCTTAGAGCCTTTTGGTGGGTTCAAAAAACTAACCTTCGGTTAACAGCCGAGTGCTCAAACTTGGCACCACCTGGGCTCCTTGGAGCAATGGCAGCACCACAGAATTTCGTAGAAACCTCCCCATAGGCCTTCTCTGAGAGGTAACCCCTTCCTTAAGGACCAAGTTTAGGTTTTATATATACTCATTCTACATAAAGTCTAGATAAGAATTACAGTGCTTCCTTGAGCAGACAATATTGTATATGCCCTCCATAAACAAAATGTGTCAAGGGCAAAGTTTAATATTAAACCAAGGCATTTCCCGTCAGTCCTTACCTGAGAGGGTCTTCGTGAGAATTTCCTGAGACTCTTGGAAAAGGACTTAGTAGACACTGCTTCTTTTTACCTCTTCGTTCCTGAACAGAAACTGCTGCTAAGAGGTCATGTGTCAAGCCCCAAACGCCTCTTCTTATCCTGAATGTAAGCCTTGTAATAAGACCAGGAACTAGGCATTCAGCGGGTGAAGAAACCCAGGAGTATTTCCTGTCTTCAACACCTTCCAGTTCCAGAGAAATCCTGTTACAAGTCACTAGATCAGCCCAGGAGCTGGAAGACTGAAATTCCTGGTCCTCTGACAAGTGGGAAGGGCAGGGTGGGGTTAGGCAGAGCCTCCTTGACCATCACTTGCCCCAAGAGGCTCTGGAGGCTGCTTCATGTTATAAGTCAAAGGCCCTTCCAGCCCAGGCACATAAGAGCAGGGGAAGACTTTGTCCATTGAAAGAAGAGATGGGCACAGGAGTGGCAGGTTTTAGGGCACTCAGCGTTGGTCAGCTTTGCAACTTCAGGACATCCTGGCCCATGATCACCTTCACAACTGAGCCTTTATAGCCTCTTCACCTCTCCATCCTTCCCAGTTTTCTCCCAGCACCATGGGCTGTGGCTTCTGCTAGTTTCAATGATTTCAGTATTTCAGTAGCTCCTCACCCCACTCAGGGGAGGCAGTTTTGCAGACTGCGGGACACAAATCCGCAGTGCTGTTTAGGTGTCCTTCGGCAGAAACACTTCTGAGGGTACAAGTTGGCCTGACAGATTCTGAGACCCAGGCAGAGAGAAGCCCGGGGGAGGGTCACTGGCTTCAGGAAGTGTCAGCACTCTCAGGGTCATGTCCCTGGGGTCATGCCCAATTGCAGGAAAAATGAAGTGGGCTCTGAAGCTCAGCATGTTGACCGTCCAGTACACAGACCCCGGAAACCTCTGGAGGATTCTGTCTTAGTCTAACCCAGCACTCGGGAAATCCTCACAGGGTGACAGCAGTGATATGCCTGAGGATCTTTATTCTAAAAGTCTCAAAGCAGTTAATACAGTCTTGTGAGGTGGGAGATGAGAAAGCTTGGGACCACCGAGAGAGGGTGGCAAAAGAAGGAAGCCCCTATCACTCCCGTTGTTCAAGTTTTTTTTTTTTAAATTGCAACTGGGGCTCCAAACAGGTCTTTGTTGTTAAAGTTGTATTTCTCTGTGTTAATTTATGATCCTTAACTCAAATCTAGAGTTTGGAGCTCATTTTGATAATTCCTCTTTAGTCTGTGGAGACAGGAGTCTGCCTTCAGCCAGTGGTGAGAGTGGAGGAAATAAAGTCCCTAGTCCAGACTGGGGCAGGCTCTGCTGCTCCACAAACTAGGGGTGTGGTCCCTGGAGAGCCCTTCTGAGGGCAGCACAGGAGGGGCGTCCCACCTGGAGAAAGGGCAGAGGGGAGTGGGGGATTGTTTGTGTGAGCAGTGTGGCCTCTGTGGCTTTGCCGTCTCCTCCCGGAAGTTCAACCTGGGACCCTCCACGTGCGGACCCAGAGTCCGAGGGTGACCACAACTCTCCTACCCTTTCTGGGTCATCCTCTGGACCCAAGTCCCCATACGCCTCCTCTGCCCGCCTATCCCAGCATAAGCACTGTGACTGGGCTCAGGGGTGTACCTTGGGACTTGACATCGGTAGCCTCAGGCTTCCCCTAGTTCTGGTGGGACCTGTGAGCCTAGCGGGTCTGAGTTCAGGGCAGGGCTGGGTGGGCTGGGACTCTGGAAAAAGGCTCCTGCAGCCAGCTCCTTCCTGATGCGTGTGAGATTGTGATGGGGCAGCCTCCGACCACGCACCTCCCCTAGGCGCCCCTCTCCACACAGCCCTTCCCAGTCCCCTTCCCCCCCAACCGCCTAACCACCTCCTCCTGCCTCCTAGTTCTAGAGGAGTGCTCTTTTGATGCTCATTTGCAACTGGCACCCCATGGCCCTGCACAGAGTCAATCCAGCTAATGACCTCAACCTGAAGTGCACAACTTTGAAACTGCTAGATAGGTGGGAAATGAACAAAAAAAAAAAAAAAAAAAAGAGGAGAAACATTTAACAAGAAGAACGATTACAAAAAAAGTTATATGGGACTGTATTCTCACATCATGGACTCAAAGAGGCTGGGTTGTATTTTTGTTTGCAGATAAGTCTTAGATAAGGGAATTGGTGCCAGGAATAGAGGTAGAGTCTGACTTTGGAAAAATGAGGGAATATCTGGGATTGATTAATTGACGTGGATGAGACTGAAAATAGTGATAACAGCGCAACATTTAAAGAGGAAATCCTAGCAGCCTAGAACATGCAGTGGAAACTTTTCTAAGTAGCACCAGAAAAGACCTTTAATCACTACACAAAATGGGTCAGTAGTTCAAGATCTCCCTAAGAAAATAGGAGGCCGAGACCACTTTCATTCAGGTTGCAGCAAACAGGCAAGAAACAGAGCATTTTAATCTTGTGCAAAGTCAGAAAAGAAGAGAAAAAGATGAGATGCTCCTCTACTTCATCCCTAAGGCTTGTTTAATATTGACACCAAATTAGACAAGGATGATAGAAGAAGAGTTACAAGGCAAGAACACCAAGTAACTGGGATGCAAAAATCTACATAAAATACTGGCAAAGGAAATCCAGCAAAGTATAAACCATGTAATACGCCATCATCAAGGGGGTTTATCGTCAGCATGCAAGCTTGAGTGAACATTAAAGATTTAATAATTTAATTCATCACATGCATAGATGGAAGAAGAAAAGACATGCTCATCTCAAGAGATGGGGACAAAGCAGTTGATAAAATCCAATCACACTGAGAGATAAGGACGCTGAGCAATCATGGACCAGAAAACCAGTTGCTTAAGTCGGAAAAATACAACTGGCATGATAGTTCATGGTGAAATGTGGGACATTCTCTTTAAAATTAATTAGCATTAAAATAAGGATGCTTTCCCAATTTGAAGACTGGCGTCTGGCATCTTAAACATTAGCAAGCAGCCATCTCAGATGCAACCATTGGTCTCAACCCACCTGGATCAAAGGAGAATGAAGAATATCAAGGACACGAAGTGATTATGAGCCCAAGAGACAGAAAGGGCCACATGAATCAGCGACTACATCATCCTGAGACCAGAAGAACTAGTCGGTGCCCGGCTATAACCAATGACTGCCCTGACAGGGAACACAATAGAGAAACCCTGAGGGAGCAGGAGAACAGTGGGATGCAGACCCCAAATTCTCAAAAGACCATACTTAATGGTCTTACTGAGACTGGAAGGATCCCAGTGATCATGGCCCCCAGACCTTCCGTTGCCCCAGGACAGGAACCATTCCCGAAGCCAACTCTTCAGACATGGATTGGACTGGGCAATGGGTTGGAGAGGGATGCTAGTGAGGAGTGAGCTTCTTGGATCAGGTGGACACTTGAGACTGTGTTGGCATCTCCTGCCTGGAAGGGAGATGAGAGGGTGGAGGGGGTTTAGAAGCTGGAGAAAAGGACACGAAAAGAGAGAGTGGAGGGAGAGAGCAGGCTGTCTCATTAGGGGGAGAGTAATTGGGAATGTGTAGCAAGGTGTATACGGGTTTTTGTGTGAGAGACTGACTTGATTTGAAAGCTTTCACTTAAAGCACAAAAAAATAATTAAAAAATAAGGATGCTTTCTATCATTATTTATATTAAATATTTAACACTAGAGGTCCAAGCTAGAAAAAAACGACAACAAAAAGAAGGAAAAGCTGCAACTGCTATTACTCATAGATTACAGAAATGCCTCCACAGAAAAATTTCCAAACCATTGAAATTAATGCTAGTAGATCATAAATATAAACTAAAAAATAAACTGCATTTCTATGCATCAGCATCAAGCCGACTCTGTTGTAGCTCTTAGTGAAAGCAGAGGACACTGATAACGAAATAGCAGGATTCAGGTAGGCTAGACAAGGAGGGGAGAAAACTATTTTACACCAGGCCTCATGTATAACCATGGGTATGTGTTAGTCATCTAGTGCTGCCATAAGAAAAAAATAACACAATTGCGTGGCTTTAAAGATCAGATATTTATTTTCTCACAGTTCGGGAGGCTAGAAGTAGGAATTCAGGGCATGGCTCATGTCTACTTCAGCTTCTAGCAGCTTCCAGCCACCCTTTGCGTTCCTGGCCTTGTAGATTATCTTCCCCTTTGTCTGTCTCCCTCTTCCCCTGCTTGTGTCTGTGTCTATTCTGCTCTTTTTATAACTCAGAAGGGATTAGGTTTAGGACCCACCCTACACTGGTATGGCCTCATTAAAATAATTTTAAAAATCCCCTATTTCCAAATCAGGTCACATTTATAGGTACAGTAGTTAGGATTTCAACATACCTTTGAGGTTACACAATTCAGTCCATATAGTACCCTCACCAGATATTCTGGACTGAGAGTACAAACATGAGCAGCTGAGAGTTCTATTTTTTTTTGTTTCTACATTAGTTGGCTATAACTTGTCTGATTCCACCCATACAAACTTTGGAGCAACTTATTATGAAGGACCAGGCCAACCTTTATTAGCCATGTCCATCATGTGGAAAAACGCACACATTCCCATCACTGAAGCCCTGAGAAATTCATCGATAAGGGTGGAATGGGGTTGGGACCAAGAATTGTTTCATGGCGTTGATAACATGGCATAGCTGTTAGACATCTACGTAGAGATGTCAGGTAATAATATTGACAGCTAACACTTACTGGTGCCAGGACTCTTGTGAAGGCTTCTCCTCTCTTAAGATACTTGCTCTGCATGATACCCATGTGAGGAATGTATCATTATAAGGCACATTTTACAGATGAAGAATTCGGTACAGAGAGTTAGGCTGACATTTGAATAGAAGTCGCGAACCAGGAGGAGATGAAATGGATGGAGGTGTAAACATCGCATCCTCAGGTACAGACAGACAGCCACCGACTCCCTGAGGCATCCTGGAGAGAGGGTGTCAATAGAGAGAGAGGACTAAGCACTGAGCCTGAGGGCACTCTGACATCTAGAAGCCGGACAGATGAACGGCAGCCAACAAAGCTCTCTGAAGTCCAGTGTGGTTCCTGGAGCATGGTCTGTCCTTCCTCTGGGCTGCATTTTACCAGTCCCCCTCCCACCCGCACTGGGTGTCCGCTTTACAATGGCAGGGACAGTGGGTACCTTTCACCATTGTGTCTACATGATGGAGACTATTCCTGGCACATGGAATCTCTCTAATATTGATTGATTGAAAAAACGAAAGATGAAAATGATGAATGAAATCATAGTTTGCTACCCCAACGTGTCTGTCAGTTTGTCGTACTGTGGGGGCTTGTGTGTTCCTGTGATGCTGGAAGCTATGCCACCGGTATTCAGATACCAGCAGGGTTACCCATGGAGGACAGGTTTCAGCTGAGCTTCCAGACTAAGAGAGCCTAGGAAGAAGGACCTGGCAGTCTACTTCTGGAGAGCATTAGCCAGTGAAAACCTTATGAATAGCAACGGAACACTGTCTGATATATGGCTGGAAGATGACCCCCCCCAGGTTGTAAGGCACTCACAAGATGACTGGGGAAGAGCTGACTCCTCAAAGTAGAGTCAACCTTAATGACATGGATGGAGTGAAGCTTTCGGGACCTTCATCTGCTGATATGGCACTTCTCAAAATGAGAAGAAACAGCTGCAAACATTGATTTAATAATCGGAACCTGGAATGTACGAAGTATGAATCTTAGAAAATTGGAAATCATCAAAAAGGAAATGGAATGCACAAACATCGATATCCTAGGCATTAGTGAGCTGAAATGGGCTGGTATTGGCCATTTTGAATCAGACAATCATATAGTCTTCTATGCTGGGAATGACAACTCGAGGAGGAATGATGTTGCATTCATCGTCAAAAAGAACATTTCAAGATCTATCGTGAAATACAACGCTGTCAATGGTAGGATAATAACCATACTCCTACAAGGAAGACCAGTTAATACGACTATTATTCAAATTTACACAGCAACCATCAGGGCCAAAGATGAAGAAATAGAAGATTTTTTTCAGCTGCTGCAGTCCGAAATTGATCGAACATGCTATCAAGATGCACTGATAATTACTGGCTATTGGAATGCAAAAGTTGGAACCAACAAAGGATCAGTAGTTGGAAAATACGGCCTTGGTGATAGAAACAATGCTGGAGATCAAATGATAGAATTTTGCAAGACCATCGACTTCTTCACTGCAAATACCTTCTTTCACCAACATAAACGGTGACTATACACATGGACCTCGCCAGATGGAACACACAGAAATCAAACTGACTACATCTGTGGAAAGAGACGATGGAAAAGCTCAATATCATCAGTCACAACACAGCCAGGGGCCTACTGTGGAACAGACCATCAATTGTTCATATTCAAGTGCAAGCTGAAATTAAAGAAAATGAGAGCAAGTCCACAAGAGCAAAAATATCCCACCTGAATTTAGAGACCAACTCAAGAATAAATTTGACACATTGAACACTAGTGACCGAAGACCAGACAAGTTTTCAAATGACATCAAGGACATCATCCATGAAGAAAGCAAGAGGTCACTGAAAAGACAGGAAAGAAAGAAAAGACCAAGATGGGTGTCAGAGGAGACTCTGAAACTTGCTCTCGAACCTCGAGCAGCTAAAGCAAAAGGAAGAATTGATGAAGTAAAAGAACTGAACATTTCAAAGGGCCTCTCAAGAAGACAAAGTGAAGTATTATAATGACATGTGCAAAGAGCTGGAGATGGAAAACCAAAAGGGAAGAACACGCTCGGTGTTTCTCAAGCTAAAAGAACTGAAGAAAAAAATCAAGCCTCGCGTTGCGAAAGTGAAGGATTCCATGGGGAAAATATTAAACGACACAGGAAGCATCAAAAGAAGATGGAAGGAATACACAGAATTATTATACCAAAAAGAATTGGTCAATATTCAACCATTTCAAGAGGTGGCCTATGATCAGGAACCAATGGTACTGAAGGAAGAAGTCCAAGCTGCTCTGAAGGCATTGGCGAAAAACAAGGCTCCAGGAATTGATGGAATATCAATAGAGATGTTTCAGCAAACAGATGCAGCACTGGAGACGCTCACTCGTCTATGCCAGGAAATACGGAAGACAGCTTCCTGGCCAACTGACTGGAGGAGATCCATATTTATGCCTATTCCCAAGAAAGGTGATCCAAATGAATGTGGAAATTATAGAACAATATCATTAATATCACATGCAAGCAAAATTTTGCTGTAGATCTTTCAAAAACGGCTGCAGCAGTATATCGACAGGGTAGTGCCAGAAATTCAGGCCGGTTTCAGAAGAGGACGTGGAACCAGGGATATCCTTGCTGATGTCAGATGGATCCTGGCTGAAAGCAGAGACTACCAGAAGGATGTTTACCTGTGTTTTATTGACTATGCAAAGGCATTCGACTGTGTGGATCATAACAAACTATGGATAACACTGGAAAGAATGGGAATTCCAGAACACTTTATTGTGCTCATGAGGTGCCTTTACATAGATTAAGAGGCAGTTGTTCGGACAGAACAAGGGGATACTGATTGGTTTAAAGTCAGGAAAGGTGTGCGTCAGGGTTGTATTCTTTCACCATACCTATTTAATCTGTATACTGAACAAATAATACGAGAATCTGGACTATATGAAGAAGAACGGGGCATCAGGATTGCAGGAAGGCTCATTAACAACCTTCATTATGCAGATGACAAAACCCTGTTTGCTGAAAGTGAAGAGGACTTGAAGCACTTACTAATGAAGATCAAAGACCACAGCCTCCAGTATGGATTACACCTCAACATAAAGAAAACAAAAATCCTCACAACTGGACCAATGTGCAACATCATGAGAAATGGAGAAAAGACTGAAGTTGTCAAGGATTTCATTTTACTTGGATCCACAATCAACAGCCATGGAAGCAGCAGTCAAGAAATCAAAAGACACATTGCATTGGGCAAATCTGCTGCAAAGGACCTCTTCAAAGTGTTGAAGAGCAAAGATCTCACCCTGAAGACTAAGGTGCGCCTGGCCCAAGCCTTGCTATTTTCAATCACATCATATGCATGGGAAAGCTGGACAATGAATAAGGAAGACGGAAGAAGGGTTGACCCGTTTGAATAGTGGTGTTGGCAAAGAATATTGAATATACTATGGACTGCCAAAAGAACGAACAAATCTGTTTTGGAAAAAGTGTGGCCAGAATGCTCCTTAGAGGCAAGGATGGTGAGGCTGCGTCTTACATACTTTGGATATGTTGTCAGGAGGGATCAGTCCCTGGAGAAGGACATCATGCTTGGCAGAGTACAGGGTCAGCGGAAAAGAGAGTGACCCTCAATGAGGTGGATTGACACAGTGGCTGCAACAGTGAGCTCAAGCATAACAATGATTGTAAGGATGGCGCAGGATCAGGCGGTGTTTCGTTCTGTTGTGTCTAGGGTCGCTATGAGTCAGAACTGACTCGATGGCACCTAACAACAACAACAACAATCTCTGAATACTTTAAGGGCCTTCGTGTGTAAGAGGGAGAAAATATGATCTGAGTTGATCCTGAGACTATCTCTTAGCGTTAAAGAATGCTGAATAACAATTCAATAAAAAGGTTCAATAGCAAAGATCTTTGTTAAAAGATTTAAGTATAGGTTGAAGATTACTAGAAACACGCACATTTAATATTTCAAGTATAGTCAAAGTGCTAAAATTATATACTCCTTGCACACAGCAGAATATAATACAACAATTTGATGTTGTCTGTAAAATAAACAAAACTTTATCATGGAAAAGGCTAATATTGAGTGAAAGGAGCAGGATATAATATTTATGTGAATATACATAAATGTGTGTGACACACATATAAAACCCATTGCCGTAGAGTCTATTCTTACTCATGGTGTTCCCATGTGTGTTAGGGTAGTCTCCAAATTTTCAATGACTAGAATATACTTCTACAAGCAGGACAAAATTAAAGGAATATATTTAAACAATAAATGAACAGAAGTGAAAGAATTAAACCTGCGGAGAGGCTGCCCAGGAACCCAAGACTACAATAACATTGGTATGGAAAGCAGAATGATGGTGTCGGGAAGCCTGGTGCTCACATGCTTCCAGTTCGAAAGAGAAGAGCAAATAAACCAGGGGAGAAGGCAGTGAGCCAGAAGAGTGGGAGAAATGAAGCATTTCTCGAGTGGCAACTAAGGCTGAGCCTCTGCTGATGGCATGTAGTCCCTCATTTAAACCTTACAAGGATGTAATGGGTGGGATAGACCTTGTTATCCCCTTTCATCATGCAAACATGTTATAAAAACAAATTAGAAAATAGAGAAAAGTATAATAAAAGAATACGCCTCATCCGTTGAGCACTATTATGTTGCCCCAGCAGCTGCTCACTGTTGTTGTTGTTGTAAACATACCACACAACCTTTGGTGACTGAACAACTGACAGTAATTACCATTAATTGCCTGTGCAACCCTGCCCTTCATCAATGTGACTTTTCCACCACTGTTAACCAGAACTCAGTCTCCATATGCAGGAACACCCCTTTATTTCCTCCCTCCTGCCCCTGGTAACCCCTAATAAACTTTTATGTCTACACATTTGCTTGTTTTTGTAAAAGACGGCTTTTTGAATCTGAAAGTTCACGACAAGCCACAAGGGTGAATTCATGTGGTAGAAGTTATTTGCAATACATATATCCTACTACTGACTTGGTTCTGAAATACATAAAGAACAACCCAAAAAGGAAACAGGAAAAAGAAAGCAGACAGTTTGATAGAAAAATGAGCAAATACTTGAACACTGTATAAAAGATTTCTATATGGCCAAGAAACATATGAAAAGTGACAAACCTTCACTGGTTATCAGAGAAATTCTAATTAAAAGCCACAATGTGATACTATCCCCTACACGCCAGAATGGCTAAAACGGAAAAGATGGAAAATACCAACTATTGGGTATAACGTGGAGTAACTGGAGCTCTAATCTACCGCTAGTGGAAGTGTAATTTGGTACAACCAGTTTAAAAATGTTTTGTCCGTATCTACAAAAGCTGTGAACATACATATATCCCAGGACCCAGCAATTCTACTTCTAGATACATACCCAGTAGAAATGGGTACATATCTTCACCAAAACACATACACTTCTCAGCATCCGCTAAGGAATGAACACCTTCCTTAGGAATGTCTAACTTTTAAAGCATTATTCTCTGTCTGTTCTAAGGTGATGCCCATATATGATGATAAGTTTACACAGAAAAGTCTAGAGCTTTATGTGAAATTCCACAGCACATCTCTAGAGGCTCACGTTCTCATAGCTTCTGTCGCCTCTGCAGCCCCTGCTTCTGTCTGTCCGTCTGCTGGGCTGCACCACATGGAACCAGTTATGAAATTCAAGCCCATCTTACACTCGCCAAGGTCCTACTCACACAAAATTTGTATTAGCTTAAAAGAAAAGGTGTGTAGATAAGATACACAAGGGATTTAATTGCAGAAAACAAACCTTAAAATGAAATGGCTGGGAATGGTGGCCTCCCTTTGTAAAAAGGCTTCTCTGTACCGACTACGGGAAAATGCAGTTAAGATATGGGTCATGGGAAAAGGAGCGTTTGTAGCAATTTGGTAATCACTCAGACCACCTGTAAAAATGTTTTCATCCTTTTTCTCATACCTTACACAAAACAAAATTCCAGATGGATAGAATATTTAAAATTAAAATATGCAACCATAAAAATTTTAGAAGTTTTTATTTTCTTTTTATTGATAAAAGAGAAAGACTTTTTAAAAATCCCAAAATATGAAGGCTAAAACTGTTAAGATCTATAGATCTTTGGCATATCAAAAAGTATATGAAGAGAGTAAAAATACAGGCAAAAAGCTGAAAAAAAGCTTGCAGGCTAAGGATTTGAATAGAGATTTCTCGAAAGCAGATACAGAAACTGTCAACAAGCACAGGAAAAGAAGCGTAACCTCATTAGTCATCAGGGAAATGCAAATCTAAACTAAAGTGCACTATTATTTCAAAACCACTAAGATGGCTAAACTCAACAGGATGGACAACAAGTGTCGGCGACGATGTGGAGAAGCTGGAATACCGCTGGTGGAAATGTAAAATGATCCAATTGTTTTGGAAAATGGTTTGGCAATTCTGCAGAAAGTTAAACAGAGAATTCCCATACAACACAGCAATTGCACTCCTAGGTCTGTACCCGGAGAATCAAAAGCATGTTCACATACAAACTTACACAGAGGATTCCTAGTAGTGTTATTCATGACAGCCAAAATGTGGAGAGAACCCAAATGTCATGACCTGATAGACAGGATGTGGTATATTCATAGACTGGAACCACAAAAGGCACCAAGTACTGATACATGCCACAATATGGACGAACCTTCAGAACATTACGCTAAATGAAAGAAAAAAAAAAAAAAAATGAAAGAAGCCAAACACAAATGACCGCATCGTGCATGATTCCATTTACATGAAATGTCCAGAACAAACCAACACAGACAGAAGTAGATTAGTGGTTGCTACGGCTTGGAGGAAAGGAGTAATGAGGATGACTGTTAATACGCCTTTATTAACAAGGGCCTTTATTTACTGGGCACTGAAAATATTCTGAAGCTAGACAGTGGTGACTGTTGTGCCAAGTCTGTCCATATACTAAAAGCCACGGTATTGTGCATATTTTCAAAGGCAGTGTTACGGCAGGTAAATTGTATCTCAATAGAAATATTTGTGATTCCTAAAAGACTAACTTTTCAATTAACATATAGAACCTATAAATCAGTAGGGAAAAAACAATCCAATTTTAAAATGTCTCCCTCCAGAGCAAAGGGAATGGGGTACATTCCATCCACACAGCTTATTTTTTTATCTCTTCATTATTCAAGTTCTATTCTCATCTTATGTAACTCTAAATTATACAAGTAATTGTCTCCAGTTTCCTTATCCCTGTTTTCACTATTTAACTAAATAAAGACAGCAACACAGTGTTTTTTATAAAAACCCACCCACATTCACTCAAATCATTTTTTAGCACTTCTTAGGTGCCAGGTACCAGGATGCTCTGACAGACACAACAGACAAGTTCCTCCCTGCATGGGCCTTCTATTTTTGTGAAGCAGGCAGATGATAAACCAGCCAACCAGCTCTTAATGTAACCTAACATTAAGGAGGGAAACATGTAATTTTGGAGCTATCTCAAGCTGTGTCTCTCTCACAAAGATTTCTCCGAATCTAGTGAAAAGTAAACACCTCGAAGGAACTCTGTGGGGCCAATAAATGTGAAAAAGCCATTACATTTCAGTTTTGTTTTGTTGCTTTCACCTGCTACCCTGTCATTATTTTTTAATAACATGATTATGGAGCTGACATCAAACTCCCACCACCCGCCTGAAAGAAAAAACCAAACCCGTAGCCATCGAGTCAATTCTGACTCAGAGACCCTATACGACAGAGTAGAACTGCCCCATAGGGTTTCCAGGGAGCAGCTGGTGTTAGGACACAATTCCCTCTTATAAGAATCTGAAAGCTGTTCACTGTGGATGTGGGAGGGACTCAGTAACACTTGCAGAGATTTCCACATGGGTGGGGTGCTCTAGTGTGAGCATCGGGGGAATGGACCCCATGTGCACTTTGCAGCCTTCTGCAGATTATGACACAACAAACATTCAGTCTTCATTGACCTACATCTTGTAAGAGAACAGAGGGAATTGTTAGACAGGACCCTTCGAAAATGCAGGGCAAGAAATTTTATTGTAACATTAAATGCCAAATAAAATCTTTCTACATTTTTCCCCCTTCCCTACCTCATTTCAAGGAGATAGCTGGACTCAGAGTATTGAAGCTCTGAAACTTCAAGACTCTGAAGAGTCTATGGTAAAAGCCTCAGCTCACTGGGGTGATCACACTGAGTGAACTGGAGCCCAGGGGAAGAGTGACAGTCAGATAGTAGGGTCCTAGACATTGGGAAGGGGAAGGATCTCCTTCTTGATAGTGCCCTGGAATAGGTTACAGCACCTCAAAGGCTGACGCAGGCACATAAGTAGACAAAACCTATTATGCTGTTGACAGCCCCACCAAGGTTCTCATGCTCCAGCCGAGAATGGAAACAGCAGGACGAATGCTTCTAGAGAGATCACCCACATAGGCTGAGGCAATGGGTGTGTTGAAGGTCTTCTCCAAGCACTGGTCCTTCATTAGACCCTGGGAATTATTGCATATCTGGATGAGGGAGTCCCCTAAAAGTAAGTGAGGTTAAAAACTCCCCTCAATTTTGTAAGCAGGTAGTTCTGAGCCTCAATTCATTTTATTTTTTAAAAAATAATGCTTTTTTTCATACATGATTTTGTGTAGACTCACACTTACAATTCGTATTACTCATTCATGCATTAAGTCAACAAAGATTTCCTGTATTAACAGCTACATATCAGACCCTAGGCCAGATGCTCTCGGTGATGAAATGACTTAGAGAAGTTGCCTCACTGCCTGGTGAGAGAAACGGCCAAGTTAACAGGTGTATCAGTCACGTATTGCTGTGTAACAAATGACTCCAAAATGTAGTGTCTTAAAAAAACAACCATTTACTAAGCTCACAATTTTTCAGGTTGTCAATTTGGGGTTCTTCTGATCTGGGCCAGCTACAGTGGCTCGTAGCAGGGCTTATTCATCTGTCTACAATTTGCTTCCAGCTCACCACCGAGCCAGTTTGCCTAAAATCAACTCAGTGAAACCACTAGATCATCTTTCCAATGGTCCCTCATCATTCAGCAGGCTGGCCTGGGGTCATTCCCACAGGTTCTCGGGGTTTAAGAGCAACAAAAGGGCAAGACTCAATGCAAAATCTTTTCAATTCTCTCCTTGTATCTTCTCTGCTACTATGTCAATGGCTGAAGCAACCATAAGGTCGGCCTTCAACAGGTAGAAGAAGACTCCTACTGCTAATGAAAGGTGCTCTGGAGTCTCATAGAAGGCATGGGCACAGAGAGAGGAAGAATGTGTAGTAAATGCAATTGTGTTTTATGCTGTGGTAAAGGGTTTCCTGGGTACAATGGTGTACAGAGCAAGAAGTGGACTCATCTACCAGGAGAAGATTCAGGGAAGACTACAACCAGGAAGTCATGCCTGAACCAAGTTGGGAATATGACTGAATAGTTAAGGGGTGAAAAAAGGCCGAGCATCCAGGAAGCCCCAGGTATTTTCCAGAGGCTTCAGTAAAAGGGGAAGGATGGCTTGATGAGAAAAGTCTGAGGAAACAGGCTGAAAACACTGGGGCATTTGTTATATTTGTGAACAGGCACAGATTATCTTTTGTTCTATTGTTTCCCTACCATTCCTGCCTCTTCTCTCCTTTGGGGTCACACAAAACAAGCCCCTACCATCCCCATGTGGAAACTTTTGTTTTCCTTGGAGAAGTCTCCTCCTTCCTCATCACCACCCCAACCTTCTTAATTTCTTCCTCAAATGGTCTCCCCATTTGCTGATTTCTCCTCTAAATGGCACCTTAAACAAAGGCAGAGTCTGTCATGGGCTTTCCCCAAGTCAACTCCCAAACTTCCCATTCTGGCTGACCACAAAACTCCTGAGTCTTAGGGCTTCTTGGTGAAGTCATGAGCCTAATCTTGCCAGTGGGGTCAGTTTTCTTCACCTTCACGCTTCACCAGGGAGAGTAGACCAGCAGACGGGAAGGGAGAGAACATCTCCTAGTCAGAGAGCAGAGCCTGTGTGAAGCCTCAGAGGCTAAGGAGACCTAAGAGGGGCTCAGAGTGGACATTTTATAACCAGAGCTGGAGAGACATGATTCCAACAGAGTCAAATGAGAGGACTGGGAGAAAGCAGCTGCCCATGATACTGTTATCATTCCCTGTGCTCTCTTTACCCACCAAAGGATAGTAACCCCTTTTACAGGGCACGGAAAAGTTGCAATTCATTTTTAGTATCTAATCTCCTTCTTCCTACACTGGTGCTAGCACTTCTCAAGCACCTACCTGACAGTTTCATGTTTTTCTGGTTGCCGTGTTTAGCTTCAAACCGGGCTCATGGAACTCAGCAGTGTCAGCAATGATGTCACACAGGATTACGGAAGCCTTGGTGCTAACTCAGATCTCAGCTGCTTTTTGAAAAGGGTGTCGACCTCAGGTCTTGTGGGAGAGAAACCGTAGCTACTGAATCAAGGAAATTCAGGAGCAAGCCAGAGTCCCCAAGTTATCAAAGGTTCATGCTGGGAGAAGGGATAAAGGTCCTTCAGAAGACCATTATGTTCGGACATCTTCACCCAAGCAGGATGAAACAGTGACACACGAGGAAAAGGCCTTTCTCTAAGACTCTAGATAAAGGTGAGGAAAAATTGTTCCAGATTGACGAGTGCTACAGAACAAAAGGTCTGACTTCCACCAGAAAAGAGAGCCATGGTAGGACAAGATGAAGGATTTGGGGTGAATGGATAAGGTCATAAGGAAGATTCTCCTGAGAAAGCACTTTCTGTCATTTAGTAGATAATTAAAAAAAAAATAACCAAAGTTTATTTTCTCAATAAGAAATGTAGGAATAAATGAGGGATGAAATGAAAGAATCCAATTGTAAGTTTGAGAGCTTTCCAGAATAGGTGCAGACAAGGCACACTATTGTTCTGGATCTGAACATGATGGAAGGGAAGGAAGCCAGTGGGCAACTGGGGCAGAGAGTATAGGATGGTGGAAAGGCTGGGTAGGAAGAAGCATACTTAATTATTATATTTTCTAATTAGATGGAATTAATATACCATGTGAAGAACTAAGGAAATTACTCAGGAGGTTCTGGGAGTGGTAGGTTGAAGAGCCCAGAACCCACATCGCTGAGGGCAGAAGAAGGGCTGTAGATTCCTCCCTAGATCCAGGAACTCCCCTTCCCCTCCTGTGTCTCCTGCCCACCTCCCTCAAGAGCCTAAAACAACCCCTAACCACAAACATGGCTACAGGATAGAATTTTTTATTTTCCTACTTTTCTTAACCTGAGCTTCATCTAGGATCAGTCATGTATCACTCTTTTCAGGCCAGTTTTGTTGCGCTCCCCACTACTATTACCTCTGCTGTCCTCCTCCACCCAGTGCTGCCCTCCACTGGCCCTGCTTCCTGCTGCTTCCTGCTTTTCTGACTGGCCTCTAATACCCTTTGAGAGATCTCCCACCCCATCTTCTGTCTGTCACTGGAGCTTACACTCCTCTCCCAAACTCCTTCTCTTTCTTCCTTAACTTGCCAATCCTTCCCTCAAACTCAGAAAAATACTGACCCTTATGCTGACATATACAAGACCCGCCCCCGCCCACAGGAGGCATGGTTGCGATTTGGCTACTAAGGTTTGTGCCATCAGACTCTCAAATGTGGACATCTGTTTCTGCCTCACCCTGAAGGACATGGTAATGGGCTTGTGTTCAGAGAAAGGCAATTTTAATCTCCTGGTGTAGGCTAGTTAAGGGTACGAGGAGAAGTTTTCAATTATACAGAAAAGTACAAATAACGCTGTCTCTTTAAGTATAATTCCTTCTATAAAAGCCTTCCCTTAAAAGTAGGATGAAACCAAGTTACAAAGAGGAGACCAATTCTCCTGTTTCAATGCTTACACTCTAAATTTACTAAAAAAAAATAACTTTCACAGAAAACAGCTCTTAGAGAAACCATGTATTATCATGAAGGTGCAGAGAATGAGGTAATTTCCATATTCCACAGGAGCAAATTCACTTCCATCCAACAAATGCAAAAAAATAATTTTTTTTTTTTAATGTGGCGATCCTCTGTTTATGTTATAAACTATCACTGGATAAACCTTTGGCTGCTAACTAAAAGGTTGGCAGTTGGAATCCACCAGCCGCTCCTTGGAAACCCTGTGGGGAGTTCTACTCTGTCCTACAGAGTTGCTATGAATTGGAATCTACTGAAAGAAAACTGGGAGTTTTTTTTTTTTTTTTTAAATCAATGTATTATAATTTTTTGGAGAACTATAGACTTTTGCTATAAGGTAGTACCATCATCGAAATTTTCTGGAGAAGACTTTATTGCCCAGAGTAAATTCCCTAAAGTATGGTCGGTGCCTGGGGAAGAAGAAAGAAACCATGGGGACTGTGGAAGTGGAGGATGGCGGTGATGGAGAGGCCTCCAGGGATCCCTAGACCAGAGACTTAGGTCACAGTTCAGACACCAGAGCCCAGACAGCTCATGTAAATTAACTCTCCATTATTGCAAGTCTCAACCCAAGAGGAAAGTGTCACTCAGGGTAGAACATGAGAACAAAAAGCCCAAGTTCCAAGCCCAGGAAGATTCCCCAAGTACCAGCGAGGTCTTTTTCAACAGCTTCCACTAGGCAGAATTCTCACTCATCAAATTACTCCAGAGATCAATAGGTCAAGTATGAGTATTTTACCCAAGTGTGTAAGGTCAAGGGGTTAGCCATGGTCTGGCAGACCAGACCAAAACATCTCACACCCCTGTCGGCAAAAGGCCCCTGGTCCTGAGACCGAGTTTTTGAAGAAAGTGAGTGCCATCAGGTCTGCCCTCAGTCTAACCAACACTGAGTTCCTGGTCAGCATCCTGGAGTCCTGGCAAGAAGAGCCAGGCACCTCCAGGAGCATCTGGAGGAGGAGACAGGGGCTGAAGAGGCTACCACACCTACTGGTGCTGCTGCACTTGTGGGAGATCTGGCTGCAGAGGGTGCAGGCATGGCCTCAAGGTCAAAGGAGAAAGCACCTGAAGACGTGCTAGGACTCTCAGACTGAGAGAAGCAGGATGTCTGGACTGCAAAATATGCACCCTTCAGGGAAGAACTTCATTCAGGCTTCTTAAACCCACCTCACCTGGAAGATCCATCCTTTTAGCCTTGTGCCCCTTCCACGCCCCCTCTAGTACATGGAGAGATCCAGCCCCAGAGCACCAGGGTGGAAGAAGCCCCAGGATAGCAGTCCGAAGACATGAGGTCTACTCAAAAGCCAAGGAGAGAAGAGGACAAGACTCATCTGCAGATGAGGTCTCAGGGCCCTGAGAATGAGCACAATGTTTGTAAGGAAAGAGAAATGGGATTTCAGTGGGACATGGAAGTCTGAGAAAGAGCCTCTGCAAAGATAGCTCTAAGGGAGGTGTGATTGTGAAGGTGGGCTGATCACTGAGTTCTTTGGAGTACAAGGTACCAGACAGAAGCCAGACTCTGGGGGGAACCTGCCTGCCGGTGAGCAGTGGGCTTAAAATCCTAAACCAGTGAGAATCGAATCCCTTCCCAGCAGCTTCTGCACAGATCAGTGATGTTTGCTTGGTCTTTCTCTTTTCTGTGGTCTAACCTGATCTGTCCTGAGATCAGAGAATTGGAATAGAAAAGCCTGACTGAGATAAAACGAGCAAAGAGAAGACAAGGCCTCCTAAATGTGGTGAAGACAGGACACAGATAACCAAAGGTGAGGATGGGAAGAAACAGATTGAGTTCCAAGTCCCATCCACAGTATCCCAGGGCCTGGGAATCCCTGGAAGTGCCAGAGGTGTGTACTCCCTGGGAGATGCGACCCCAAGTGTCAGAGGAAGCCCTATGGAGCAAGGAAGGGAGGGCAGGGCCTCTAGGATGGGCACTTCCATACAGGCTGCAAATGTGAATTTCTCAGAGTGACCATGACAGATCCTGAGAGGGACAGTTTGAGGCAAAGGAAAGTAAGTTTTCTGAAGAGGGGTGAATTCCACCTTCTCCTGATAATGAAACAGAAATCCCGTCCTGCTCAGAGGTACTGAGTAGGAGGGATTGTGAATTCCCATCCTGCACAGCGATTGGCTGGGAAGTTCGACTGTCTAAAGACAATGTGGCCAAAGTCTTTTTTATCTTTCAAAGATATATCTTTAACTTCCTGCAAATTCAATTCTGGAAAAAAGCCTAGAATATACAAGCATGGGTTTTTCAGGAGAGCAACAAGGGGAGAAGGTGATAGTGGCATATCAGAGAAGGAGAACAATAGTCTAATGGTCCCCGTGTTACTTAATGAATCACACATGGTGTCCAGCATTCTTCCTTATCTGTAGACATGTAAATGCAGTAGATGTTTTAGCAATAACTGAATTAATCCTCACAGAATTCTTTTTGGCCATTTCAAGGTATAGAGACCAGAAGAAGTCATTAGTTACAAGAGCAAGCAATAATTCGCTGATCTGAATTTTGTTCAATTTCTGTGTTTGCCCTTCATACATAGATAAAAGTCTCTGAATCTGGCATTGAAGACAGTGTTTTCTCTATTGTTATGGATTGAATAGTGTCCCCCAAAATGTGTGTCAACCTGGCCAGACCCTGATTCCCAGTATTGTGTGGTTGTCCTGCATTTTGTGATCTGATGTGATTACTTATGTGTTGTAAATTCTAACCTCTGTGATGTTAATGAGGTGGGATTAGAGGCAGTTAGGTTAATGAGGGAGGACACAATCTACAGGATTAGGGTGAGTCTTGAGTCAGTCTCTTGAGATACAACGAGAAAAGTGAGCAGAAATGAGAGGGACCTCATACCACCAAGGAAGAAGTGCCTGGAGTGGAGCACTTCCTTTTGACCCAGTGTCCATGAGCTGAGAATTTCCTAGGCCAGGGGAAGATAGATGACAAGGACTTTCCCCCAGAGCCACAAAGAGAGAAAGCTTTCTCCTAGAGCTGGTGCCCTGACTTCAAACTTCTTGCTTCTTAAACTGTGAGAGAATAAGTTTCTGTTTGTTAAAGCCATCCACTTGTGGTATCTCTGCTATAGCCACACTAGATAACTAAAAAACACATAAATAAAATAGTCAAAACAGAAAAAAAGTTTCAAATATACACACATACACGTATGATGTTATTAACTTTAAGAGGTTTTACATTCTTATAACACATTTAACAAGAGATTTGTATACAGAAGTTATAATAAGAGCCAGCCCCACATAAGTATATTGTACCTGCTCCCCCAAAGTGTCCAGTGTCCAAAGATACATATGTACCCTTTTACACACTGCTTTTTGCCGGGACACACGTAAGGACATCCATTTGTTTGTTTTTATGGAAATTAGGTCACACTCTACCCATGTTTTTCTCTGAATCACTCTTCACTTGACAATTTCTCATGGTTCCTCTAAATCAGCAGACATGGAAGAAGCACTCTTTTTGGTTCGTCTCATTTTTAACTCCCACCACTCTTCTGTCAGTTTGTTGTACTGTGGTGGCTTGCATGTTGCTGTGATGTTGGAAGCTTTGCCACTGGTATTTCAAATACCACCAGGTTCACCCATGGTAGACAGCTTTGAGTGGAGCTCTGGATTTAGACAGACTAGGAAAAAGGACCTGGTGATCTATTTCTAAAAAAAAAAAAACTGGCCAGTGAAATCTTACGAATAGTACTGGAACACTGCCTGATTGAATGACAGAGGATAACCCCTTAGGTTGGAAGGCACTCAAAATACGAGTGGGGAAGAGCTACCTCCTCAAAGTAGATCCCACTTTAATGACATTTGCTGATGGGGCACAACTCATAATGAGAAGAAACTGACACAAATATCCATTAATAACCAGAACGTGGAATGAAGGAATTATGAATCTAGGGAAATTGGAAGTCATCAAAAATGAAATGGAATGCATAAAGGTCAATCATCCTAGGCATTAGTGAGCTGAAATAGCTTGGTTTTGGACATTTTAAACTAGACAATGGTATGTTCTACTATGCCAGGATTGAGATACTGAAGAGAACGTCATCATATTCATCGATAAAAAGAACATTTCAAGATCTGTTCTGAAGTACAACACTACGAGCAATAGGATAATATCCACAGGCCTACCAGGAAGACCAGTTAATAAGACTATTATTCAAATTTACACACAAATCATGAATGTGAAAGATGAAGAAGTTGAAGGTTTTTACCAAGTTCTGCAGTTTGAAACTGATCAAACATGATGCATTGATGAATCAAGATGTACTGATAATTACGTGATTGGAATGCGAAGTTGAAAACAAAGCAGACAAATCAGCAGTTGGAAAATAAGGTATTGATGATAGAAATGACAATGAAGCTTACATGATAGAATTTGGCAAGACCAATGACTTATTCATTGCACATACCTTTCATCAGGAACATAAACGGTGACTATACTCATGAACCATTCCAGGCAGAATAGACAGGAATCAAATTTGTGGAAGGTGATGATGGAGAAGGTCAATATCATGAGTCAGAAGCAGGCCAGGGGCTGACTGCAGAACAGATGATCAGTTGCTCATATTCACGTTCAAGTTGAAGCTGAAGAAAATTAAAACAAGTCCATGAGTCAAAGTATGTCCTTGAGTATATCAAACCTGAATTTAGAGACCATCTCAAGAATAGATTTGATGCACTGCACACTAAGGATCGAGGACCAGATTAGTTGTGGGATGATAGCAAGGACATCATATATGAAAAAAACAGTCATTAGAAAGACAGGAAAGAAAGCAAAGACCAAAGAGGATGTCACAAGAGACTCTGAATCTTGCTCTTGAATGTACAGTAGCTAAAGAGAATGGAAGGAAAAATAAAGTAAAAGAGCTCAATAGAATACCTGAAAGGGAAGCTGGAGAAGACAAAGTATGATAATATAATGTGAACAGATCTGGAGTTAGAAAACCAAAAGGGAAGAAAACACCTGGCATTTCTCAAGCTGAAAGAACTGAAGGAAATATTCAAGCCTCTAGGTGCAATACTGAAGGATTCTATGGGCAAAATATCGAACAACACAGGAAACATCAAAAGTAGATGGAAGGAATACACAGACTCAATACACCAAAAACAATTGGTCGACGTTCAACCATTTCAGGAGGTAGCATAGGATCAAGAGCTGATGGTACTGAAGGAAGAACTCCAAGCTGCACTGAAGGCATTGGCAAAAAAAATGGCTCCAGGAATTGATAGAGTACCAAATGAGATGTTTCAACACATGGATGCAGTGCTGGAGGCGCTCACTTGTCTATTCCAATATATTTGGAAGACAGCTACCTGACCAAATGACTGGAAGAGATCTATATGTGTGCCCATTCCAAAGAGAGGTGGTCCAACGCAATGAGGAAATTATCGCGCAACATCATTAACATCACACGCAAGAAAAATTTTGCTGAATATAATTTAAAAACAATTGCAGCAGTACACAGACAGGGAACTACCAAAAATTCAAGCTGGATTCAGAGGAAGACATGGAATGTGGGATATCATTTCTGATGTCTGATGGATCTTGGCTGAAAGTAGAGAATATCAGTAAGATGTTTACCTATTTTTGTTTACTATACAAGCACACTCAACTGTGTGGCTCATGACAAATTATGGATAGCTTACCAAAGAATGGGAATTCCAGAACACTTAACTGTAGTCATGCGGAATATCTACGTAGACCAAGAGGCAGTCATTTGAGTAGGGCAAGGGGATACTGTCTGGTTTAAAATGAGAAAGTTATGTGTCATGGTGGTATCCTTTCACCATACTTACTCAATCTGTATGCTGAGCAAATAATCTGAGAAGCTGGTCTGTAAGAAGAAGAACATGGCATTAGTTTTGGAGAAAGATTCACTAACAACCTATGATATGGAGCTGATACGACCTTGCTTGCTGAAAGTAAAGAGGACTTGAAGCAGTTACTGATGAAGAGCAACCACTACAGCCTTCAGTATGGATTACACCTCAACATAAAGAAAACAAAAATCCTCACAACTGGACCAGTAAGCAACACCATGATAAATAGAGAAAATACTGAAGTCATCGAGCAATTCTTTTTACTTGAATCCATAATCAATGCCCACAGATGCAGCAGTCAAGAATTCAAACAATGTATTGCATTGGGCAAATCTATTGCAAAAGACCTCCTTAAAGTGTTGTGAAGGAAAGATGTCACTTTGAGGACTAAGGTGTGCCTGAGCAAAGCCATGATATTTTCTATCACCTCACATGCTTGAGCAAGTTAGACAATGAATACGGAAAACCGAAGAACTGATTCATTTAAAATATGGTGTTGGCAAAGAATACTGAATATACCATGGACTGCCAGAAGAATAAACAAAACCATCTTGGAAGAAGTACACCAAGAATGTACCTTAGAAGCAAGGATGGCGAGACTTCGTCTCACGTGCCTTGGACATATTTTCAGGAGGGACCTGTCCCAGGAGAGGCTCATCATGCTTGGAAAAGCTGAGGGTCAGAAAAAAAGAGGAAGGCGCTCAACAACATGAACTGACACACTGGCTGCAAGAATGGGCTCAAACATAGCAATGATTGTGAGGATGGTTCAGGATCAGGCAGTGTTTCATTCTGTTTTACACAGGATCGATGGCATCTAACAGCAACAACAACTAACATATGCACGTATGCATATATATGTGTGTGTGTGTGTCTGTGTGTATACCCATTGCCATCGAGTCGGTTCCAACTCATAGTGACCCTACAGGACAGAGTAGAACTGCCCCACAGAGTTCCCAAGGAGTGCCTGGTGGATTCGAACTGCTAACCTTTTGTTAGCAGCTATACCTATTAACCATTATGCAACTAGGGTTTCCATATATATATATACACAAACACACACACATATACACACACTCATATATATGTGTATATATATACATGTTCTCTTCACTAGTTTTGCACCTCTACAGATCCCAGGCTAAGACATTTGGTACCTACACTGGTTCTAGAGGAACCAAATCTTAAGGATGAGTTTTCTGAATTGATTCTCAAGTCTGGCTAGTCTTAAAGGCACTGATGACTGTCTCCAGAAGTAAACAGGCTATTGCTAATCCATGGTGTGAGGTGACAATAGAAATACACAAAATAATACTACCACTGGATCAAATACTTGTGAGAGACAAGGCTCTGCCTGATTATATATTTGATACTTTTCTATAATTTTGTCAGAATAAGAATAATAAGGAAGCTGCTTGGTTGGTCCTGCTTTTGCTAGCCACACTGGTGAATGAAAGAAATGGACTCAAAGCTCAAGCACCACATACAAGATCTGAAAGCTGCCACTTGTGCCCAGAAAGAAAACCATATTTCTTATAGTAACAAGGCTAATGCTGCCAAAAATAAACTCAGATTCTTATCTTAAGAGTGACTGAATTAAAGCGCCAGTTGAATATCCAGCCTCAAATGGTGTCCGAAGTTAAAGTGAGGGCACTGATTGGGAAGAAATGGGATCCTGAAACTTGGGATGAGGACATATGGGCAGACAGTCAGGAAGCGGGGGACAATGAACCTCCAATTTCCGTTGAATCGCTCTTCCTAACAGAACCAGACCACTTACTCCCATCTGAAGAGATTCTCTAACTTTGCCTGCTAAGGCACCCTTCCCAGTAAAACAATTATCCCTTCCACCTCCATCTGATGAGATTACCCCAGCTGTGCCTGAAGTGTCTTGTTTGAGTTATCTCCTGGGGTGGGATCTGGGGCATTGCCTGGGGCATCACCGTAGGCAGATGCCTTATAAGACAGGGCTGAACATCCCACTGCCACTGCCCATTTTTGCTTCTAGACCTATACCTAGACTTCAGTCCCAACAAGCCCCAAAAGGTGAACTATGAAGTGTGACCCAGGAAAAGCTATGCTAAACTCCAAAAGAACTGCTTGATTTTTCTAATACATACATACAGAAACCTGGTGAATATGTGTGGGAATGGCTATTCTGGGTGTGGGATAATGGTGCAAGCAACATAAAGGTGGAGTACTCTGAGTTTATTGATATAGGCCCAAGAAGCACAGATTCTTCACTCAGTGTTTCAGCTTGAGAGGTTAGAAAAGGATCTCATAGTTTATTTGGCTGGTTTACTGAAGCACGTATTAAGTGGTGGTCTACAATAAATCAAGTGGAAATGGCAGATCTGCCACTGTGTAATGTAGGAGAAGGTATCCAAAGGCTGAGGGAAATTGGCATGTTTGAATGGATTTATTAGGCTGGACCCACAGACCCACACACGGAGTGCCCAGAGGGCTCTCTTTTTACCATAGCGGTGAGGTCCAAATTTGTGAAGCAAGCCCCAGCATTACTGAAGACTTCTGTGGTTGTTATTTTATGTAAGTAAGAGTCCACAGTGAGAACTGCCCTAACTGAATTAAGACACCTAACTACAATGCAGCTGACTGGTCCCCATGGTGGTAGCAGCCAAGTGGTGGCACTCAATCAACAAAGACAAGGTGGGTGTGGTTACCATAACAGACAGTAGAGTCAAAGCAGTAATCAGAATAGTCTGCTCACATGGATTTATAGAATTGGCTACTTAGTCATAGTGTCCCTGGGAGTGAAAGAGTTGGGAAATGTACATCTCCTGGTACCTAGTGTCTTAGATATCTAGTGCTCCTGTAACAGAAATACCACAAATGGATGACTTTAACAAAGAAAATTATTCCCTCACAGTCTAGTAGGCTATAAGTCCAAATTCAGGGTGCCAACTCCAGGGGAAGGCTTTTTCTCTCTGTCACTCCTAGGGGAAGGTCTTTGTCACCAATCTTCCCCTGGACAAGAAGGTTCTCAGCACAGGGATCCTAGGTCCATAGGATGCACTGCTCCTGACACTTCTTTCTTGGTGGTACTGAGGTCCCCCTGTCTCTCTGCTCTTTTCTCTTTTATATCTCAAAAGAGATTGACTTAAAACACAACTTAATGTTGTAGATTGAGCCCTGCCTCCTTAACATAACTGCTTCAAATCTTCGCTCATTAACATCATAGAGGTAGGATTTACAATACATTGGAAAATCACATCAGCCGACAAAATGGTGGATAATCGCACAATACTGGGAAGCATGGCCTAGTCAAGGTGATATATACATTTTGGGAAGACAGAATTTAATCCGTAACACCTAGTATGCAGCTATCAACCTGTTAATGCCTTTTTCTCCATACCTGTTTCAAAGTATCACCAGAAACAGTGTGCCTTCTCTCTGACCAGAGTATATAAGGACCAAATAATATAGAGGAATCTCTGTTACGTTTTCTCCATCTTACCGTTATTTGGCCTCATAGGCAGACCCAGTCACTTAATTGCACGGCAGAAGGAAGAGATTAAAGCCCCAACATTCTTGCCAGTGGACCAGGAAGGTAGCTGCTCAGACATCAGAGAGCCTCAGAGAGACAGAGACCAGGTGGCTCAAGAGAGGATACCAAAAAGTTGTTTTTCATACCCTCCCCCACTCCCACAGTTGCATATGCTTTGCTCTGACCCTAAGAAGTAGATCAATCCTTTGAGAACTGCATTATGGGTTAGAACACCAACAAGGTCCCAGACTGAGTGACACTCCCATAGATTACATCCAAATATCACTGCAAAGTCTTCAAAATCTGAACTGACATCTGAGCCACAGCATACAGAAGTTGGGAAAGAACCTGCAGCCTGAACATAACTGGGTCAAGTGATTCCTAAAACAAACAACATCGACATTTTCTGTAAGATTGAAGTAAGACACAGTCTTGGAATCATAGACAAAAACTTTAAAAAGCTACTTTAACCACGCTCAAAGAAGTAACAGGCACAACTTAGAAAAATAGAAAAATACATAGAAACCATTCACAAATGAAAATTTTAGACAGGAAAAATAGAAAAATAGAGATAAAAAATTCACTTGATCAGCTCTACAGCGGAATGCTGTTGACAGACAAAAGGATCAATGAGATGAAAATAGTTCAATTGAAAATATCCAATCTGAAAACAGAGAATATTGAAAAAAAAATGAACAGAGCCTCAAAAAAATCCAAAAATATCTAACGTTTATTTATTGGAATTCCATAAGGTGTAGAGAAAATATGTGGTGTAGAAAAAAGTATTTGAAGAAATACTGGCTCAACACTCCCAATTTGTTGAAAGACATAAACTTACAGATTCAAGAAGCTATGCAAACTCCAACAAGTTAAACTCACATAATTTTACACCCAAATGCCTCACTGCCAACTGTGGAATAACAAGGACCAACTCATTTCATACAGGAAAAACAATTGGAATGACTCTGTATTCATCATCAGAAGCCATGGAGGCCAAAAGGCTGTGAAAACATTTTTTCAACACTGAAAGAAAAGAAACATTAACCCAGCTTTCTATATCCTGTTATTTCTTTCATGAGTAAAGGAAAAATACTGACATTCTCAGGTGAAGGAAAGTTAAGAGAATTCATTGCCACCAGACTTGTTGTAAATGAAACGCTAAAGAAGTTCTTCAGGTGGTAGACTTGGAATTTCAGGAATTACGGAAAGGAACAAAGTCGAAAGTACCTTCTTAAGTTCACCCTTCAGCCAAAGATTAGACAGGTCTGTAAAACAAACAATAACACACATGAGGTAAGTGTTTCTTAGTTCAATCATGTGTATGAGACCAAAAGTGCAAAACCTGCCCAAAAGCACAGAAAAGAGGGCAGGATGGAACAGGAATCATGGCGGATGGAAATGGGGAACTGGAACATAGGAGAGTGTTGACACATCATGAGGATTGCAACCAATGTCACAAAACAATTGTGTATAAATGGTTGAACGAGAAACTAACTTGCTCTGTAAAGTTTCAAGTAAAGCACAACAACAAAAAAAAAAGGGGTAGGTATCTGGGTAAACACATTATGCCATCCCTGCAATCACTGCACAACACGGCGCAGGAGTCTCCTCTTTGGAAAGATTTTCTAGCCTGTTCGGAACACTTTGGAATACACTCTTGGTGGCAAATTAGTATTAGAGAATGGGGTTAATTTTGAAAATACCTGAGATGTCTGTACTCAATATGGTGAATAAACTGGATAGTAATGTTTTCAAAGCTAAATGAGGTGTTCTAACAACAAAAAAAATAGGCCTGAATTCCTATGTGGGCCATGAGCCTGCTCCAAAGGCCTTCTGCAGAGAGGCATTTCAGGCACTTCCAGAGCAGCAGGAGCACTGGGGAATGCATGTATCAACCTCCTCCAGGGCCTTCTCTGAGGGGGAAGTAACTGATTTAGTACTAAGCTTAAAAAAAAGCTTAGTGGTTCATAAATAGTCATTCTGCATAAGGTCTTCAGGTTCAAGTCTGTAATCCAGCTGGGATTCTGTGTGTGCTGCATCTCTGCATCAAAAGAACAAACTTCTACAAGCAGAATGCCAGGAGAGAGGCGGTTGGGCAGCTGGGGGCGGGGGGTGCTGTGCAGACAGGGGTGCCCGAGGGAGGCACAATATAGTCATTCTGCACGGGGTCTAGTCATTCTGCATAAGAATTAGAATGCTTCCATCAGTGCACAATAGTTTACATGCAGGACATAAACAAAGTGACTCAAGGACAAAGTCGAGCAGTAAACCAATCCACTCCCTGTCAGTCCTTACCTGAGAGGGTCCTCGTGAGGATTTCCGGGGATGGAGAAGGACACAGTAAACGTTGAATTATTTTACCTCTTCCTTCCTCAAGAAATAGATCTCAAGCCCCAAACTCCTCTTCTGGTCTATATTTAAGCTGTATAATAAAACTGGGAACCAGGCAATCAGCCCTGAGCAGACAGACCCAGAAGTATTTCCAGTGCCCCACACCTTTGAGTTCCAGTGAGATCCTGTTCCTAGTCACTAGATTAGCAGAGGAGCTGAAAGACTGAAATTCCTTGCTTTCAGGCAACTTGGGCTTGAACCAGGCACTTATTGCTAAAGTCGTATTTCTTTGTGTTAATTTATGATCCTAAACAAATCTGGAGTTTGGAGCTCATTTTGATAACTCCTCATTAGTCTGCACAGACTAGAGTCTGCTCACAGTCAGTGATGACAACGGAGGAAACAAAGTCCCTAGCCCAGAGGAAGGACTGCTCCCCAAATTTGGGGCAGTGCCCCTGGGGAGTATTGGCGAGGTGCACTGTGGCCTCTGTGGCTTTGCCTTGTGCTCCTGGAATTGCACCCTGGGGGCCTCCATATGCGGACCCAGAGTCCATGGGTGACCACAACTCCCGCCCTTCTGGGTCATCGCCCGGACGCACGTTACGATACGCTTCCTGCCCTCCTTTCCAGCATAAGCGCTGCGATCACGCGTGGTAGAACCATTTCCCAGGTCCAGACCCTAGGCTTTACCATCCATGGCCTTAGGCTTCCCCTAGTCCTGGGGGAACCCGCAAGCCTGGCGGGTGCGAGGTTAGCACCCGGCTGGGCGGGCTTGGGCCTGTCTCAGAAGGCTCATGGCGCAGGCGGGTTCCCCCTCCTTGGAGCCCGCGGGCTTGCGGCGGGCAGCCCGACATCTCCTGCCTCCCTCGGGCACCTCTCTGAGCAGCAGCTCCCCTCCCCTCCGCCCCGCCAACCACCCAACAGTCGCACTGCCTGCTTTCTGCTTCTAGAAGCCTGTTCTTCTGATGCACAGATGCAGCACACACAGAATCCCAGCTGGATTACAGACTTGAACCTGAAACGCACAACTTTAAAACTACTAGATTGGGGGGTGGGGGGGTTGGCAGTGAAAAAAGGAAAAAAATTTAAGAAAAGAACAATTACAAAAAAAGTATTAGAAGACTGTATCCTCACATTTTGGACTCAAGAAGGCAGCGGATACACAACTGTTTAGAGAGCATACTGTTGTATCTTTCTTTGCAAATAAGTCTTAGATGAGGGAATTGGTACCAGGAATAGTTGCAGAGCCTGACTTTGGGGAAATCTGGAATTGATGAATTGGCCTGCATGAGGCTACAAGCCCTGATAATCAATATTTAAAGATGAGATTTGAGCAACCTAGAACATGCATCAGAATTTTTTCTAAGTAAATTAGCACTAGAAGATGCCTTTAACCACTAAATAAAATGGGTCAGTAGTTCAAGATCTACCTACAAAGAAAATGGCAGACCTAGATCGTTTCCAGTCAGGTTCCAGCAAACATGCAAGAAACAGTCATTTTAATCTTGTACATAGTCAACAGAGATTAGAAAGCCATGAGATACTCCCCTAACTTGATCCTTAAGGCTAGTTTAAAAATGATAACAAATTAGAGAAGGAAGGTAGAAGAAGAGTTAGAGGACAAGCACACTCAGTAACTGAGATGCAAAACCCTACGTAAGATGCCAGCAAAGGAAATCCAGCAAAGTATAAACCACATAACATGCCATGATCAAGGCGGTTTATTGTAGGCATACAAATTTGAGTGAACATTAAAGATTTAGTAATTTCATTCACCATATGCATAGGTGAAAGAAGAGAAGACATATCCTCACCTCAAGAGATGGGGGCAAAGCAGGTTGATAAAATCCAATCACACGGAGAGATAAGGACTAGGAGCAAATATGGAACAGAAAAGGAGTTCCCGAACGTGGAAAACTACAACTAGCATGATAGTTCATGGTGACGGGTGGGACATTCTCTTTAAAATTAATAAACAATAAAATAAGGATCCTTCTATCATTTTTATTAAACATTTCACACTGGAAGTGTAAGCTAGTACAAAAAGAGAAAAAGTATAACTGCTATTCACAGATTACAGGACTGTCTCCATTGAAAACTGTAGAAAATACTGGAATTAATAGTAATCATAAATAAAAAATAAATTGAAATTTCAATGCATCAGCATCAAGCGGACTCTGTCATAACTCTTAGGTGAAAGCAAAGGACACTGATAGGGAAAGAGCAGGTTCGGGTCGGCTAGACCAAGGAGGGAAGAAAATTATTCTGCACTGGGCTGAACTTATAAGCGCAGGTATGTGTTAGTTACCTAGTCCCTCCATAACAAAAAATAACACAACTGGATGGCTTTAAAGAACAGAAATTTATTTTCTCACAGTTTAGCAGGCAGTAGTTCGAATTCAGGGCATGTCTGTAGTGGGAGGTCCTTCCTTGTCTACCTCAGCTTCTAGTAGACGCCAGCAATCATTTATGTTCCTGGCCTTCTGGATGCATCTGTCTTCTTTGTCTGTCTTCCTCTTCCCCTGTTTGTGCCTGTGTGTATTCTGCTCCTTTTATAACTAAGAAGAGTTAGGCTTAGGACCCACCCTACATTGGTATGACCTCATTCACATAATAAAAGCAGGCCCCCTATTTCCAAACAAGGTCAGATTTACAGCTACACGGGTTAGGATTTCCACATACATTTTGGAGGGACACAATTCAATCCCTAACAGTTGACTTACCAGATATTCTGGATTGAGAGTACTCGCATGAACAGCTGAGAGTGGTTCTAATTCTTTGCTACATTCGTTGGCTGAAACTTGTCTCAATGGTCACCCATAGGAATGCTGGAGCAATTTATTGTGTAGGACCTAGACAACCATTCCTAATCACGTTCATTGTGTGGAAAAACACACACTCCCATCACTGAAGCCTTAAGGAATTCATCGATAAGAACAGAATGGTGGTTGGAACCAAGAATTGTTTCATAGCCTAGATAACATGGTGTAGCTGGTAGATATCCACATGGAAATGTCAGGTAATAAAACTTCACCCCACATGGGGATGTCAAGAATAATACCAACGACTAATGTTCATTGAGTGCCTACACTGGTGCCAGGCAGTCCCGCGCTTTTTCTTTCATGTTTGCTTTCATGATGGCCATATGAGGAATGTATCATTATAATGCATAAAGAGGTCAATACAGAGAGTTATGCTCACATTTGAACATATGAGTCTGGACCCAGGAGGAGTTTGAATGGATGGAGGTATAAACCTCACGTCCTTAGCTACAAATAGACAGCAGTAAACTCACTGAGGCATCCTAGAGGGAGGGTGTCAATAGAGAGAGGAGTAGGCACCAAGCCCAAGGGTACTCGGGTATCTAGAAGCCTGCCAGGTGAACAGCAGCCAACAAGCCTCTCTGAAGTCCAGTGTGGTTCCTGGAGGGTTGTCTGTCCTTCCTCTCAGCTGCATTTCCCCAGTGCTCCTCCCACCTGCACTGGGTTGTCCCCTTCATGAGGACAGGGACAGTATGTACCTTTCACCACTGTATCCGCATAACATAGACTATTTCTGGCCCATGGAATACACTGACTGAATAAAAAATAAACAAACGATAAGTACGTAAAATCCTTCGTAGTTGATACCTTGGAATACATTAAGGGGCTTCATGAGTAAGAGGGAGAAAAATTGATCAGGGCTGCTTCTGAGACCATCTCTTAGGCGTAAAGAGTGTTAAACAATAATTAAACAAAGAAATTTAATGGCAGAGATGTATGTTAAAAAGATGTTTAAGTATAGGTTGAAGTTACTAGAAACATGCACATTTATTATTGCAACTATAGTCAAATCGTTAAAAAAACATATACTACATGCACACAGAATATTACGAATTTAATGCCCTCATTAAAAAAAAATTTTATGAGCAAAGACTAATGTTGAATGAAAATATCAGGATATAATATCTGTGTTAATATACATAAATGTGTGTGCTAATACACACATAAAATCAGTTGCCACTGAGTCAGTTCTGATTCATGATGACACCAGTGTGCCAGAGGAGAACTGTACTCCATAGGGGTTTCAGTGGCTGGGTTTTCGGAAGTAGGCTGCCAGACCTCTCTTTCATAGCAATTCTGGGTGGACCTGAACTCCAACTTTCTGTCAGCAGCTCAAGATATTAACCATTTGCATCAACCAGAGACTCTAATACACGTACATGCCAAGGTAAGTAAGATAATAGACATATCGGAACGTTAATAATTTATTCTATTGCATTACGTACGTTTTCTTTCTTTTTTTTTTTTTTGCATACTTTCCCATTGCTTCCAAGTTTTTGAGGAATAGAATGCACTTCTGGAAAAATTCATGAGAAATTTTTAAGTAATGAAATAATTAACAGAAACAGAATGAGTAAATCTGTGGCAAGGCAGCCCATGAACCCAAGATTACAGTAACACTGGTATGAAAAGGAGAATTGTGGAGTCCTGAAGCTCAGTGGTCCCATGCATGCATCAGGAAAGAGGGAAGAGCAAATAAACAAGGAGAAAATACAGTGAGCCAGAGGAGTGGGAGCCCTCTGTTGTGGGCACAGTTTTCTCATGAAACTTTAGATGGGCACAATGGGTGGGATTATCCACTTCCATCATACAAACATTTTTATTACCCTTGATTTTAACGGAACTATGTTATAAAAACAAATGATAAAATAAAGTATAATAAAAGAATAAATCTCATCAGTGGTCTACTATCATTTTCCCCGGCCACTGATTTTTTTTACTGAGGAGGGCAGGAGACACACATGGGAAAGAAGATGGAGCAGTGTGAAGACTCATGCTAAGTGAGGAGGGGAGTGTTTCTGAGACAGGCCTTAGCTGCTACCACCTAGGGTGCACGACCAGCTGTGCACGACCAACTGGAAGAAATGGCACATTATTTCTGAGACCTACTCTAGCTCATAACAAATTATGCATAACATGGGGAAGAATGAGAACTCCAGGACACTTAACTGTTCTCATGAGAAACCTATACATAGAACAAGAGGCAGTCATCTAAACGGAGCAAGGAATATAGCATGGTTTAAAGTCAAGAAAGGTGTACATCAGCGTTGTATCCTTTCACCATGTGTATTCAATCTGTATGCTGAGCAAATAATCCGAGAAGCTGGACTGTATGAGAAGAATAAGGCATCAGGATTGGAGGAAGACTCATTAATAACCTCAGATATGCAGATGATACAATCTCCCTTGCTGAAAGTGAAGAGGCCTTAAAGCATTTACTGCTGAAGATCAAAGACTACAGAATAACAGCCTAACAACTGGACCAATAAGCAACATCATGATAAACAGAGAAAATGTCGACGTCATTAAGGGCCTCATTTTACTTTGATCCGCAATAAACACCCACGGAAGCAGCAGTCAAGAAATCAAACGACACACTGCATTGGACAAATCTGCTGCAAGAGACCTCTTTAAAGTGTTCAAAAGCACAGATGTCACCTTGAAAAGTAATGTGCGCCTGACTCAAGCCATGGTGTTTTCAGTCGCCTCATACGCACATGAAAGGTGGGCAATGAATAAGGAAGACTAAAGAAAAACTGAAGGCATTGAATTAAGGGGTTGGCAAAGAATATTGAATATACCACGGACTGCCAAAAGAATGAACAAATCTGTCATGAAAGAAGTACAGCCAGAATATTCCTGAGAAGCAAGAATGGCGAGGCTTCATCTCACATATTTTGGACATGTTGTCAGGAGAGATCGGTCCCTGGAGAAGCAGGTCATACTTGGTAACAAGTGGCCACAACAATTGGCTCAAACATAACAACGACTGTGAAGGTGACAATAGGTAGTTTAACATACAATTTGACCCATATGAATTAAAATTTAAACAATTATTTCATGCCTTTTTGTAGCGGTTTTAGAATATACAATTAAAATAAATGTAAATAATTATTAGAAAAAATCTCTGAACATAAAATTTAATTTTTTTAAGTCACTGCTCCATACCCCAAATCTAAATGGCTTGATATAAAGCACTGGTCTTTGTGATTCACAAAAAGCAGGTACCAATTCCTGAACAAGAACTGAAGTGACAGGAGAAACTCCTCATGGTGTTATAGCCCTGAGTATGGGCCCTAATCCAATAATCTGTCCTCATTAATTCCTTTTCATTTCATCTCTGTGAAAGAGGGGAGGGAGAAGGTGAGAGAGGGTTACATGTGCCTATTCTGTTCTTTAGCATCTAGTTCACTGCCAGGAACAAGTATTCATAAGAGTCTACAAAACATTAAAGTACAAATAAGGAGGAAAACCTCCTAGTATATATATGTATTAGGTGGCACAAAGAGTTAAGTGCTCAGCTACTAACTGAAAGGTTGGCAGTTTAAATCCACTCAGAGTTGCCTTGGAAGAAAGGCCTGGCAATCCAGCTCCAAATGGTCACAGCTATTGAAAACCGTATGGAGGGCAGTCCTACTCTGAAAACTCATGGGGTCGTCATGAGTGAAAATCTACACAATGGCAACTGGATTGGTAATCTATATATGGCATAAATGTTCGGAAAATTAGTTTCTGAACATATACACGGCATATAGAATACACTGTACATTTAGTATCATGTGCCAAAACCCACTGTCATCAAGTCGATTCTAACTCATACTGACCCCAAAGGACAGAGTAAAACTGCCACATAGGGTTTCCAAGGCTGTAAGTCTTCACTGAAGCAGACTGCCACATCTGTCTCCTACAGAGAGGCTGGTGGGTTTGAACCACTGACCTTTCAGTTAACAGCCAAGTTCTTTAACCACAGAGCCACTAGGGCTCACTGCTGTCATGTACAGTGATTACATAAGCAAATTCTGAAACAAACTCCCTGGGTTTAAATCCTAACTCAGTTTATCAGCTGGGTGATCTGGGCACGTTACTTTACCTCTCACTGCCTCAGTTTCCCATTTCTAAAATGGATCTTATGCAAAAGGTTGTTATGCAGGTTAAATAAAACACACAAGGCACTTAGAAAAAGGCCTTACACACAGAATGAACACAATAAATGTTAGTTTTCATAATTATTAAGGGAATACAAACAAACGGCTAGGTTGAAGGAACTTCCATTGAGAAAGAGTTGAGTTCCAAAATTCATGTGTAAAGTCATTTACATCAACCGTTAAAGTTGTATGTTTAGATTCAAGTGATTACTGAGGTATGTTATGATCTTGAACAGAGTTCAGGGGACTATACAGGCTGACTCTGCATGCCCTTCTCCTGCACATCCATTCCATCTCCCTTGGAGCCCAGACATCATGTTATCAATTAAACCCCTCCCACACTGGTGGTGTACTGTTTAAGAGCTATGGCTGCTAACCAAAAGGTTATCAGTTCAAATCCACCAGGCGCTCCTTGGAAAGTCTATGGCACAGTTCTGCTCTGCCCTATTGGGCCGCTACGAGTTGGAATAGACTCAGTGGCAATGGGTTTTTAATGGGTATGAGTTAACTGTTCAGCGCTTAAAGATATACCAAAAGCAACCACTAACACAAAAGTATAGTAAAAGTTCTTATTTTAGAATAGCAAAACCTTTTTCTAACACAGTGGTGAATTAGGGTGGACTGTGGATCAAGAGGAGCCCTGGTGGCATAGTGGTTAAGAGCTCAGCTGCTAATCAAAAGGTCAGCAGTTCGAATACACCAACTAGTCCTTGGAAACTCTATGGGGTAGTTCTACTCTATGCTATAGGGTCTCTATGAGTTCAAATCAACTAGGGTCCCTACGAGTTGGAATCAACTTGATGGTGACAAGTCTGGTTTGGTGGGTGTCATGGATTGAATTATGACCCTAAAAAACGTGTGTCTCAACTTGGTTAGGCCATGATTCCCACTATTGTGTAGTTGTCCTCCATTTTGTGATTGTAATTTTACTTTAAGAGGATTAGGGTGGGATTGTAACACCACCCTCACTCAGGCACGTTTCCCTGTGGTGTGACCTGCACCACCTTTTATCTCTCCAGACATAAAAGGAAAGGGAAGCAAGCGGAGAGTTGGGGGCCTCATACTATCAAGAAGGCAGCACCAGGAGCAGAGCATGCCCTCTGGACCCAGGGTCCCTGCACCTGAGAAGCTCCTTGACCATGGGAAGGCTAAGGACAAGGACCTTCTTCCAGAGCCGAAAGAGAGAGAAAGCTTTCCCTTAGAGCTGATGCCTTGAATGTGGACTATTAGCCTACTTCAATGTGAGGTATTAAATTTCTCTCGGTTAAAGCCATCCACTCATGGTATTTCTGTTATGGCAGCACTAGATGATGAAGACAGTGGGTCAAGGTGGAAGGGGTGGATGAAGGACAAAAAAAGAAAAATGCACAACAGGAGAAATATAAGAATTCAGAGAACTGTGAAAATTTAATTCCTGAATATACTTTCTTTCTCCTCCCTTTAACTGTAAGGACTTTTCTCATATACAGCATATATAAGTAAATCCTTGCAATATTTAAAACACTTAGATTTTTGTAAAACTCATTCTCTGAAAACTCATGGTGGCCCCATTAATTTGTGGCTTAAAAACAACTCAGAACTAAAAAGAAGCATAAATAAATAAATAAAGGCACTGCTGTCATTTGCAGGTGATGTTCTTTTCCTGCTATCCACAACCCACACACTCGGGAGTTAATTTTCCAGGGTCAGCATTCATAGACCATCCTCTTTCTCTTACCACCACCCCACCACCCTTAATTATTTAGAAAAGGCAGGGCCAGTCAGTGCTCCAAACATCAAGTTTTCTCTCCAAAATGCCAACTCGCACTTGGGGAGCAGGCTACATTCTCAGCTATCAGCACTTCCACTAGCCCCTGCAGATAAGGAACATGTCTCCACTTAACTGTTCATCGTAATAATAATAAAAAAAAAAAAAATTGTAAAAACCTGTTTCTTCAAAGAAAACAAAACAGGCATTTCCCTATTACCCACCCACCCCACTCTCCCACACCCAGTGCTCCCCCACCACACACACACTCAAATATTTCATACCAAGGGTATGTCCCAAGCACGGGGTCTGGCTCCGCTCTTCTTTTACACCCCTTGGAGGCCTCTGGAGAAACCATACCTTTGGTTGGCAATTCCCTGAACCCTGCCTATTCAAGCTGGCACTTATTCAAAAAGGCAGGTGAGTCTTCAAGTCAGGTTTTTAAAAGGAATTGAAGAGGAATCAGGTGATATGCCTACTCACCCTCAAGTTTCTCAAAGGTAATAATTTCTTGAGATGTTTACAATGTCTCAACTATGGGTTAATTAAATCCCTTAGGATGGTGGGCATAGGAAAATCCTCCATCTCAATGCCCCCCATTTTGAAAAAAAAGAGGAGAAATCTCCAAAATTACAAATTTGAATTTCTACATACTTGATTGAACTAAGGAGTAAGTTCCTCACGTGTGTTATTCTTGGTCTGAGCCCTGGTGGTGCAGTGGTTAAGAGCTCAGCTACTAACCAAAAGGTCTGCTGTTTGAATCCACCAGCCGCTCCTTAGAAACCCTGTGGGGTAGTTCTACTCCATCCTATAGGGTTGCTAAGAGTCAGAATCCACTGGATGGCAATTGGTTTGTTTGTTTTTCAACCTTTGGCTGAAAGGTGAACTTTGTTATCAATTTATTAAATCAACGGGGAATTTGCTGGATATTTCTCATACAGGAACTTATGATGTCTTCAAATCCAGCCAATCAGGTTTAGGAAGAGAGAAACTTCTCTACCTTAGCCTCCCTGCCACTCCCACACCTTTTTCATTGATTTCCATGCCCTGTTTAAGTAACATCACTCATCACTTCTCACTGTCTAGGTTATTTGACCTAATTCAGAGCAGTCAATTCCACCTGAGCCCTAGGATACCCTCATTTACATACTCTGCCCTGTTGTTCCTTCACCAATGGCTGACCTCACATCTCCCCTTGAATGTCTACTAGGCATCTCAGACTTAATGTGGTTCAAATAAAATTCTTGCTCCAAGTGTCTTATTTACCTCCCAGTCTTCCTTATCTCAGCAAATGTTCTCACTATCCTCTGGGTTGTTCAGGACAAAAACCTAGGAATCATCCTTGATTTCTCTCCTTTATTCAAATCTTGCATCCAATCCATTGACACATATTCTGGACTCCTGGCTCTACCTTAAAATAAATCCTGACTCTATCCACTTCTCACTACCTCCACCTTACAGCCACCATCATCTCTTGGTTAAAACTGGACTCCATGCCACTGATCTTCCCTCTTACAGTCTACATAACAGCATCATTTCAGTGGCTTCTCATGGCGATTAGGAAAAATTCCCAAATGCTTCCCATGGTCTTTCATGATGCGGGGCTTGCCCACCATACTAACAGTCTTCCCTCGGTTCACTCCACACTCGCCATGACTTATTTCCTGAGCTTCCTCAAACATGCCAAAACACTTGGTTATTTAAGGGCCTCAGAAACAACTCTTTCCTTTATTGGCAATATCCCTCCCTCCAGAACTTCATACAGCTATTCTCTTTTTGGATATAGGTCAGTTATCTTCTCAAATATCCTGCTCCCATAAGCCTTTACTGACTATTAATCTAAAACAGCACACCCTACTCATTCCCTCACATGCAACTCTGTCTTATTTTCAAAATATTTAGCTCTCCTTGACATTTTTTGTTAATTATTACCTGTAAATTTACTTTTTGTGGTGGAGAATGTATGCAGCAAAACATACACCAACTCAACAGTTTCTACCTGTACAATTTAATGACATCGGTTACATTCAAGTTGTGCAACCATTCTTGTCCTCCTTTTCTCAGTTGTTCCTCCATCATTAACATAAACCCGCTGCTCCTTAAGGTTCCTATCTAATCTTTTCAGTAGCTGTTGTCAATCTGATGCCATGTAGACAGTTCTTAAAAGAGCATATGCTCAAGGTAGACCATTTGTATTAGTTAAGTAAGCTAATGTTCTGGAGCCCTCGTGGCACAGCAGTTAAGTGATACGGTAGCCAAGCAAAAGAAGAGCAGTTTGAATCCACCACCTGCACCTTGGAAACCCTATGCGGCAGTGCTATTCTGTCCTACAGGGTCTCTGAGTCAGAATCAACTCAATAGCAACAGTTTGGTTTTTTCTTTTTTATACTTCAGTTTTAAGATAATTCAAGGGAATGCTTTTGGTGTAATGTTTAAAGATTATCTCACGGCAATAGTTTCAGAAGTTCATTCACCCTCAGTGGCTCCAAAAAGTCTAGGGTTCATGAGAATTTGAAATTCTGTTCTGCATTTTCCCCCTTTTGATCAGGGCTTTTCTATGGACTCTTTGATCAAAATGTTCAGCGACAGGAGCCGGGAACCTTCTGGTTCTTCTGGTCTCGTGGCATGCTAGATGTTCTTTTAAAAAACATGAGTGGATGCTGAAGGTTATCAAATATTTATTTTATTACACCTATTAATATAATCACATTTATTTTTCCTGTACATATGGCAAATTGTACTGATTCATTTTTGAATGTTAAACTAACCTTGAATTCTTGGGATAGACCCAACTTGGTCATAATATAATCTTCTTTACAGTATTGCTGGATTTGTTTTGCCTATTTATTTTCATATTTTGCATCTATGTTCATCAGTGACATTGGCCTGTAATTTTCCCATCTTGTGCTGCTCTTGTCAGTTTTTGGTATCAATATTCATTCTACAAGCTTTATAAAATGAGTTTCGGTATATATTTCCTTTTATATTGAAGAATTTGTGAAGTATTTCTTGAATATTTGGCAGAATTTGCAGGAAAAGCCATCTGACATGAAGTTTCCTTTTTGAGAATAGTTTGAGCTCTAATTCAATTCTATTAACAGTTGTGGAATTACTTTTGCTTCCTGTTTCTTCCTGAATCATTGTTATTAACTTACATGGTAGGATACGTTTGCCTACTTTACCTTAATTTGCAAATTTATTGGCTAATATGGTTCATAACATTCTCACATTATCTTTATGTTCTGCAAGATCTGTAGTCATTTTCTTTCTAATTCCTGATATTCGTTATTTATACCTTCATTCTTTTTCACTTGATCAGTCTTGCCTAAAGTTTGTCAATTTTACTAGCATTTTCTAAGAATCAACTTTAGTCTTTGTTGATCGTCCGTTGCATGTATTCAATCATTAATAGAAACAAAAATTCCTATGTTTGTTTCTGGTTTTTACCCAACATTTTCAATGGATGTTTAATTCACTTATTTTTCAAGATTTGTTCTTTCCAATTATATTTTTAAGGCTATAAGTTTCCTGTATTATATTGTCTGTACTGCACAAATTTTTACGTGCACTATGTTCATAATTGTTCACTTCAAAATGTATTCTAATTTTCATCATGATGTCTTCTTGATTCATACTATTTTAATATATCCAAGGACATGGAGATTTTGTATTTTCTTTTTCTAAGATGGTTTTTATTTTAATTTTGGTGTACTTATATAGTATCCTCTATATTATTGCAGACTCTTGAAATTTGTTGAGACTTGCTTTACAACACAGTATATAGTCAATTTTTATAAACACTGTGTATTTTGTGCATGAGATGAATGTATATTCTTTAGTGGTTAGATAATACACACACATACACATATATCAATTTGGTATTTTTATACATGTTAAATCTTCTGTATCCTTGATAATTTATGGACTTCTATGTTTCTGAGGGGTGTGTTAAAAATCTATTACGAAGCATGATGTCAAAAGGAGCCCCAGTAGTGCAGTGGTTAAGCACTCAGCTGTTAAACCTTTTGATTTGATCCACCAACTACTCCACAGGAGAAAGATATGACCGTTTCCTTCCATAAAGATTACAGCCTTAGAAACCCTTTGGAGAAGTTCTACTCCATCCTATAGTCACTATGAGTCAGAATTGACTCAACAGCACACAAGAAAAAATGTATGATGTGATGGAAACTGAGGAGTACGAAGCTCAAAGAATTGGTCCTAACTCCAGGGTCAAAGGATGAAGGACAGAGAAAACAGCAGAGACATCCAAAAGCTTGGAAAAAAGGAGGCTGAGAGGACAATGGTTGGTGGTTTAAGGGCTTTGAAGGGCTACCACATATACTGAGGAATCTGGAGTGCAATGTTCTTGCCTAAGGATGAAGACATGCTCATAAAAATCCTGACAAAGCTTTAGGCTTGCACCTCTGGCTGATCTTTGGGCTCCATGGGGGCAGGAAGTGAAGGCTAAGGCAGAGTTTTAGGCGCTCTTGCTTAGCATTGAAAGAACGCCCCAGTTCAGAGCCAATCTGCAAAGACTGGGATAATGTTAGTTTTCCCTTTTGGCTACAAGCATTTAAAGAAAGCACTGTCAGGTCAAGAACTGACTGCTGAGATAACAGAACAGAACTTCAGTGTCCACACATGAGAAGACATACAATCTTTGCAGAAATAGTTTGGAAACATCACTAAGCAAATGGATAACTGGCCCTCAACAATTAAAAAAAAAAAAGCAAACCCTAATGCCTGGAGGGAATCTGATTTCCAGAGTTACATTATAATATTTAAGATATGCAGTTTGCAACACACTATTTTAAGTCATAAAAAGAAAAAGAAAAGGATGGTTCATTTGTTAAGAAGAAAGAAAGAAGAGAAATGAACAGAAAGCATCCCTAAGGAAACACAGATATTGGGATTACTAGACAAAGATTTTAAAACAATTGTCTTAAGTTTCCTGAAAGAGCTAAAGAAACCACAGACAAAAAAAAAAAAAGGAAACCAAGAGAAGAATGTATGAACTAGTAGAAAATATTAATAAAGAAATATTATCAAAAGAACCAAATAGAAATTATAGAGCTGAAAAGTAGAAGAGCTGAAATAAAAATTTCATTAGAGGAGCTCAACAGCAGATTTGAGCAAGAAAGCAGGAAAATGTAAACTTGAAAAAGCACAACTGAAATTGTTCTAACTCAGGAGCATAAAGGAAAAAGAATGAAGAAAATGAACAGAGCCTAAGGGACCTGCGGGACAACATCAAGCATACCAATATACTCATTAAGGAGTCCCAGAAAGGAAAGAAAGATGAAAGGACAGGAAGAATATTTGAAAACCTAATGACTGGAAGTTTCCCAAATGTCGTCTAGATATCCAAGAAGCTCAATAAACTCAAAGGACAATAAATACATAGATATCCACAGAGAGATATAATCAAAATGTCAAAAGACGAAGACAGAAACTTGAAAGCGGCAACAGATAAGTGACCCCTATGTACAAGAAGAGAGTCTCAACAAGTTTAACTGGTGATTTTTCATCAGAAACCATTGAGATGAGAAAATAGTGGGATGATGTATTTAAGATACTGGAAAAAAAATACAGAAACAAAAGTATGAACCAAGATGTCAATATCTAGCAAAACTATCTTTCTAAAAATGAAGGCGAAATTAAGACATGCCCAGATACACAAAACCTGAGGGAGTGTGTTAGCAGCAGAACTGCCTTATGAGAAATGCTACAGGGAATCATCCTGGCTGGCACAGAAGGACACTAGACAGTAACTTGAAGCCATAAAAAGAAACAAAGACTCCGTAAAGGTAACTACTTAGATAAAACAAAGTCAGTAATATTTTTATATCACGCCTCTTTTTTTCATATATGATTTAAAGCACAAATGCATAAAAATACTTACACATCTCTCTTAATGGACACACAATGTATAAAGATGCAATTTTTGTAACAGCAACGTAAGTAGGGGAGGTAACTGAGCTGAATAAAAGCAGAATGTTGTATACTGTTGAAGCTAAATTTGTATTAATTAAAAGAAGATTGTTATAAATATAAGATATTAATTGTAATCCTCATGGTCACCACTAAGACGTTAAAAAATATAAGGAAAGGAAATAAGGAGAGGATCAAAATTGTACACGTGAAAAAAATCAGTCAAACACAAAAGTGGACAGTAGTGAAGAAAATGAGCAACAAAATACATATATGACCTACTACAAAGTAGAAGATATGAGTCCTTCCTTATCATTAATCGCTTTAAATATAAATAGATTAAATTCACAATTGGGATCATTAAAGTTGTGTGTCAACTTTGTTGGACCATGATTCTCAGTGCTTTGGCAGTTATGATGCAGTTTAGCAGTCGTATAATGATGCAATCATTTCCGTACCTCCATGATGGGATCTGCTGTGAGTAGCCAATCAGATGTAAGGGAGTTTCCTCGGGGGTGTGGACTGCATCCAATATAAGTGGCCTTTCTGGCAAGGCTCTTGAGCTTTTGTTCACTCTGAATCCTGCAGCTGGCTCCTCTTCATCTGATCTCAAGTTTTTGGGACTTGAACCTTCAGCTTACCTTCCAACTTTGGGATTCACCAGCCTCTGCAGTCGGTGAGCCACGGCCTGCCAGCTTACCTGCCGATGTTGAGATTTGTCACTCTTTGCAGCCTGTGAGGCACAGACCTGTTGTATGACCTGCAGATCTTGAGTTCTGCAGTCCCTGCATCTATGTGAGTCAGGAGAAGCCACAAGCCTGACCCATGGACTTGAGACTTACCAGCCTCTACAGCCTCATGAGCCATTTCCTTGATATAAATCTATCTCTCTCTCCCTCTCCCTATCTATCCATCCATCCATCCATCCATCCATCCATCCATCCATCCATCCATCCATCCATCCATCCATCCATCTATCCATCCATCTATCCATCTATCTATCTATCTATCTATACACCTCACTGGTTTTGCTTCTCTAGAGAACCCAGCCTAAGATACCAATTAAAAGACAAACATTGGCAGAATGAATAAAAAAATCATTCAATTGCTATCAAGCTGATCTGACTCATGGTGACCCCTCCCCCCATATGTGTCAGAGTAGTAGTGACACACAAGTGTGTCAGTTCAATGGCTAATTTTTCAAAAGTAGACCGCCAAGCCTTTCTTCCGAAGTGACTCTGGGTGGACTCAAACCTCCAGCATTTTGGTTAGCAGCTGAATGCATTAACCGTTTGCACCTCCCAAGGACTACAACATATATCTATGTTTATTTCTGTATTACTTGTCTTTATACTATATACATACATACACACATACACACACACACAGACATCCATGAGTGGTTCATACAGATGCTTTGGACTTCAACTAGCAGGGCTCTAGTAATTATTGATTGAAAAGTACTGATATCAATTGCAAATGCTTATTTGTCCATTTCCCCTTTCAGATTTATTAATTTCTGTATTTTGGAGCCCTGTTGTTAAATACATACACATTTACGATTGTTGTATCTTTTTGGAGAATTGAACCTTTATTATGTTATGTCCCTACTTATTCCTAATTTATACTCCTTTTCCTGAAGTATAATTTGTCTGATATTAATATAGCTACTGCAGTAGAACTGGATATTTTTCAACCATTTCAAGAGGTAGCATAAGATCAAGAACTGATGGTATAAAAGGAAGAAATCGAAGCTGCATTGAAGGCATTGGTGAAAAAACTACCCTCTCTCCACCATCTTCACTAACTCTGACACCAACTGTCCCTCACACAGCACTCCCTACTTCTCTGCTGGGCTCAGTAATTCATTGCAATGGCCACACAGAGCTCATAGTCCATATTCATGATTATGGGGTTTATTAGGGAAGTAACAAGTATAACTTAGGCTCAAAGACACTCAGAATACAGTTATTCTATCAGGACAGCCTCTTCCCTCCTGTGCTCATAGGCGTGCCTCTGCCTGGCCTTGGGCCTCTCTCCAAAGGCACTCAGCTTTCCTTCTCCCTGGGCCATCATCTCCTATAGCCGGGTCCCTGTTGCTTGGTCTCTCCTGCCATGGCATCTTACCGTCTTCAGGGTTACAGCTTCCTCTCTCTATCTCACTCTCCTGCTTCTAGGAGCTTCTCAGTGTAGGGATCTCAGGTCCATAATATATGCTCAGCTCCTGGCTGTTCTTCCTTGATGGGAGTTGAATCCTCCTCTTTGCTCTGGAACTGGATCTCTTTGAAGGGAAAACTAAACAATCCCCTTGGTGAGCCACAATTACCCTATCACACAGTCCTGCCCAAGCACCAGGGTGAATGTTATAAGACCATGGCTAGAAAGGCCACACAAAGTAAACAATCACATCACAGTACCTTGGACTCATTTTTCAAGTGAAGTATCAAAAATCCCATACGAACAGATTGGTAAAGAACATAATCAACACTAAGAACATTTTCATAATTATGTTTTCTGTATTTGGAAGAAATCTATAGCACTATTCTTATTTTGCCAATTCACAGGGATCACAGACATTAGTGGTAGATATTGCAGTACCAGAAAACTCTCTGGTGAAACAGTCTGTGAGCAGTCTTACAAACGTGGATATTCCACCAGAGTCAAAAGAATGACGTTACATTAATCATCAAAGAGAACACTTCAAGATCTCGCCTGAAATACAATGTTGTCACTGATAGGCTATTACCCATACACTTACAAGGAAGACCAGTTTACATGACTATTCAAATTTATGCACCAACCACTAATGCCAAAGACAAAGAAATTGAAGATTTTAAACAACTTCTGCAGCCTGAAATTGATCAAACATGCAATCAAGATGCATTGATAATTACTGGTCATTAGAATGTTAAAGTTGGAAACGAGGAAAAGTAGTTGGAAAACACAGCATTGCTGATAGAAATGATGCCAGAAATCTCATGAAAGAAGTTTGCAAGACCAGTAACTCATCCACTGCAAACATTTTTTTTCACCAACATAAACGGCAGCTATACACATGATGGAACACACAGGAATCAAACTGACTACACCTGTGGAAAGAGAAGATGGGAAAACTCATATCATCAGTCAGAACAAGGCCAGGGATCGATTGTGAAACAGACTGTCAATTGCTCATATGGGAGTTCAAGTTGAAACTGGAGAAGATTAGAATAAGTCAAAAAGGGCCAAAGTACGACCTTGAGTACATCTCACCTGTATTTAGAGACCACCTCGAGAATACATTTTACATGTTAAACACTAACGACTGAAGACCAGGTGAGTTGTGGAATGACATCAAGGACATCACACATGAAGAAAGCAAGAGGTCCTTTAAAAGACAGGAAAGAAAGAAAAGACCAAAACGGATGTCAGAAGAGACTCTGAACCTTGCTCTTGAATGTCCGGTAGCTAAAGTGAAAGGAAGAAATGATGAAGTAATAGAGCTGAACAGAAGATTTCAAAGGGTGGCTTGAGAAGAAAAAGTATTATAATGACATGTGTAAAGATCTGGAGATGGATAACCAAAACGGAAGAACACACTCAGCATTTCTCAAGCTGAAAGAACTGAAGAAAAAATTCAACCCTTGAGTTGCAATAATGAAGGATTCTACGGGTATAATATTAAATGACGGAGGAAGCATCAAAAGAAGATGAAAGTAATACCCACAGTCACGATACCAAAAAGAATTGGTCGACCTTCAACCATTTCAGGAAGTACCGTATGATCAGAAACCGATGGTACTGAAGGAAGAAGTCCATGCTGCACTGAAGGAATTGGTGAGAAAAAAAAGCCTCCAAGAATTGATGGAATACCAACTGAGATGTTTCACCAAATGGATGCAGCACTGGAATCGCACACTTGTCTAATCCCAAATCTGGAATACAGCTACCTGGCCTATGAACTGGCAAGGATCCATATTTACGCCTATTCCTATGAAAGGTGATCCAACCAAATGTGGAAATTATCAAACAATTTCATTAATATCACATGCAAGTAATATTCTGCTAAAAATCATTCAAAAGCAGCTGTAGCAGTACATTGACAGGGAACTGCCAGAAATTTAAGCAGGATTCAGAAGAGGACATGAAGGAGGGATATCACAGCTGATGTCATATCGATTCTGGCTGAAAGCAGAGAATACCAGAAAGATGTTTACCTGTTTTATTGACTATGCAAAGGCATTTGACTGCTTGGATCATAACAAATTATGGATAACATTGCGAAGAGTGGGAATTCCAAAACACTTAATTGTGCTGATGAGGAACCTGATCAAGAGGTAGACGTTCAAACAGAAAAAAGTGATACTGCGTGGTTTAAAGTCAGGAAAGGTGTGTGTCAGGGTTGTATCCTTTCACGATACTTATTTAATCTGCAAATAATCTGAGAAGCTAGACTATACGAAGAACACGACATCAGGATTGGAGGAAGACTCATTAACAACCCGCATTTTGCAGATGACACAACCCTGCTTGCTAAAAGATAAGAGGGCTTGAAGCACTTTCTGATGAAGATCAAAGACCGCGGCCTTCAGTATAGATTGTACCTCAACATGAAGAAAACAAAAATCCTCACAACTGGGCCAATGAGCAACATCATGATCAACGAAGAAAAGATTGAAGTTGTCAAGGATTTCATTTTATTTGGATCCACAATCAACAGCCATGGAAACAGCAGTTAAGAAATCAAAAGATGCACTGCATTAGGCAAATCGGCGGCAAAAGACCTCTAAGGTGTTGAAAAGCAAAGACATCACCTTGAAAACGAAGATGCAACTGATCCAAGCCACAGTGTTTTCAGTGGCCTCGTATGTGTGGGAAAGCTGGCTGATGAATAAGGAAGACCGTAGAAGAATTGATGCCTTTTAATTGTCGTGTTGGTGAAGAATTCTGAATATACCATGAACTGCCAAAAGAACAAAAAAATCTATCTTGAAAGAAGTATAACCAGAATGTACCCTAGCCTAGAAGCAAAGATGGCTAGACTACATCCTACATACTTTGGACCTGTTTTCAGGAGGAATTAGTCCATGGAGAAGGATATCATGTACTATTTCTTTGGACTATCTAAGACCTGAAGAACAAAATCTCATGGTCCAAATTAACGTTTTTACTTCCTAATTTTCAAATGTAGCCCTGGTGGAAGAGTGGTTAAGAGCTTGGCTGAAACTAAAAGGTTTCAACCAGCCTCTCCTTAGAAGCCCTGCTGTGCAGTTCTATTCTGTCCAATAGGGTCACTGTTAGTTAAAATTTAATCCACAGCAATGAGTTATTTAATTTTCAAATATAAATTTTTTGTGTTCATGTCTAAATTCTAAAGTAAATTTTATTTTATAAACTACCTGTTTTATAAATTTATTTTCTATTATTCAAATTTATTGTTATGGTAGAATTAAACTTAGAAAGTGACATAATTTTATATCCAGGCAAAATGAAATGGCAATAACTAAGTGGAGTGCAAAAATGGAAGCCTGCAGAAGATAAAATGATTTGTGAATGCCTAAAGACAATTCCAAAATTCCTTTTTAGAATGTAATAAATCAGAAGAGACTTCTTCCACTAAAGGTACGTGCTTAATGGGTGGGAATCATCCTACTAGTACCACTAGTGCTGAAATTAAGGATGGCAATACAAATATAAGAGAATTTGTTCCAAATTCTGCATCCATTTCTTGCTGCAGTAAAAAAAAAAATTAGTAATGATCTAGTAGTGCCAACTAAGAATATTAAATTGTCACATCTGCAGACCCCATAAATAACAGAAATGCAGATCCTGCCTTGTGGAATAATTTTCTTCCAACGAAGTAACTTACTGGATCAAAAGAGGCCCAAGTGATTGTCAACATCACAGTTGTCCACTTGTAAATTTGTGTTGAAAATTCCTGGACGGTAAACAAAGTTCTGTAGCCAGAATTTTTTCTAGAGTGCAAAGTTAATGATGAAAATTATAAGAGGGAGTGGCTACTGCAATCTCCATCAGTCAGCTCTGTGTATTGTTTTGTTTGCAAACCTACTAACCAAACAAACCCGTCATCCGCATTTAATTCTTGAATTGTTACAGATGAATTTAGCAATTGGTGCAAATTGAATAGGATCGGTAAACATGAAAATAGTTCAATTCACAGAGATTATGTTATCATATTTAAACCAAACACACTGTTCTGGCTTAATTTATGAAGCGAAATCACAAATTAATAAACATCAGTATTGAAAGGCCATTTTGTAATGTGTCATTGTTGTCATAACAATCACTGAATGTGGACTATCTTCGTGAAAAATAAATGAAGTCTTTGGGTCCCCACGAAATGGAAAATTTTAAAGTTGACTTCAACTTGTTGCTCATTTGATCTATTTTTAGCAAGTCACATCTCAAAACACGGTAACACAGGAAAGGGCAATCCATCCTATAATTCTAAAATAATGTGTAAAAAATTTATAATTTTGATAAGTGATGAAATTCTATCAACTATTTTCAGTGAAATAAGTATAGCTCGATATTTCATTTTGTCTGTGGATTCCACTTCTGAGCCTTCTCATACAGGCCAGCTAAGGATTGTTTAAAGATCCGTATCTCCAACAGATAGAAAACCTGTGTGGTGATTTATCACATTTACTAGCTTAAAAAATCTAAAAAATCATACTGGTAAAGACATTGCAAAGCAAGTGTTTCACTAATTATGTGAAGTTTGCAAAATTGATTTTTCTAAGTGCAGAGACCAATCCTATGACAATGCTGCCATTACGTCACTGCATTATACAGGCATACAACAGAAAATTCTGGAATGAAATTAATATGCCATTTTCATACCAAGGTGCTGCACATTCACTTAATTTTGTAGGATGTATCACAATAGATTTTTTTTGTCCAAAACCAATTGATGTTTTTTCGAATATTCAGTTACTTTACAAATTTTTTGCCACCTCTACTCACTGATGAGCTGTTCTTAAAACACATTCAAGCAATGATTGAGCATTAAAATGTCTAATACACATTGGGAAGCACATGCTATAGCAACAAGTACAATTCTAGGCGCCACACAGAATATTGCTGAAGACCAGATACAAAAAGGAAACTCCAAAACAGAAGCTAAAATCATCGCTGCCTTAGTCATCTAGTGCTGCCACAACAGATACCATAAGTGGATGGCTTTAAAAAAGAGAAATTTATTTTCTCACAGTCTAGTAGGTTACAAGTCCAAATTCAGGATGTCAGCTCCAGGGGAAGGCTTTCTCTCTCTGTTGATTCTGGAAGAAGGTCCTTGTCCTCCATCTTCCCATGGTCAAGGAGCTTCTCAGGCGCAGGGACCCCGGGTCCAAAGGACATGCTCTGCTCTTGGTAGTATGAGGTCCCCAACTCTCTTTCCTTTCATCTCCTGAGAGATAAAAGGTGGTGCAGGCCACACCCTAGGGAAACTCCCTGTATCTCGGATCAGGGAGGTGTTAAAATCCCACCCTAATCCTCTCAACATAAAATTAACATCACAAAATGGAGGACAACCTCACATGGCCTATCCAAGTTGATACACACATTTTGGGGGGACATAATTCAATCCATGACATTCTACCCTTTGGCCCCCCCAAAATCACATTCTTGCAAATGGAAAACATATTCATCCCATCACAAACCAAAACCAAACCCACTGCCATGCAGTCGATTCTGACTCATAGCGACCCTATAGGACTGAGTAGAACTTCCCCATAGAGCTTCCAAGGAGCACCTGGCAGATTCGAACTGCCAACCTTTCGGTTAGCAGCCGTAGCACTTAACCACTATGCCACCAGGGTTTCCTCATCCCATCATAGCATAGAAAAAGTCTTAAATCAAGTCCAAGTCCAAAATTCAAAAATCCCTCTTCATCTGTGAAATCTAGGACACAAGTTAACTGCTTCCAAAGGTACAATGGCATAAAAGGCACAAGCTAGACATTTCCATTACAAACTGAAGAAACTTGAGGGAAAGAAGGCATAACATGAACCAAGCGACTCAGGAGAACACATCGCATTAGCCCTCAAAGACATTGCAAACCAAGTGTTTCACTAATTAGGTGAAGTTTGCAAAATTGATTTTTTGAAGTGCAGAGACCAATCCTATGACAATGCTGGGAAATGTCACTGCATTATAAAGGCGTGCAACAGAAAATTCTGGAATGTAATGAATATGCCATTTTCATACCAAGGTGCTGCATATTCACTTAATTTTGTAGGATGTATCACAATGGATTTTTGTCAAAAAAAAAGATTTTTTTCTTCTATTCAGATATTTTACAAATTTTTTGCCATCTCTATTCACCGATGAGCTGTTCATAGGCAATGATCAGCATTAAAATGTCTTTTTAATACCCACTGGGAAGCACATGCTAGAGCAATGTGCTCAATCCTGGACTCACACACTCAGACTCTAGGTGCCATAGAGAATATTGCTGAAGACCAGTCACAAAAAGGAGATACCAGAACAGAAGCTTAAAACATCGCCAACAAAATGGAAACACAGCCCATATATTTATGTTTGTTATGTATAATAATATATTCCATCATTTTCATCTCACGAGTCAATCCTCCAAGATTCAGAAGTAAATTTATAGACATGCATAGATCTCTACCAGCTATTAACAAGATATTTACTTAAGAGAATATTTTGAAAACACAATAAAACAAATACTGCCAAATACTGATTATCAAGCAGTTTATTGTTGCAGAAGCATTAAAAGAAACAAGTAAATGACAGAAATGCTCCAGAAGTACTGAGGGCCAGAGATCAATTTCACATAACCACCATCATTGACACACTTGAATCTTCCATGAAATGAAGGGTGATGATGTATGAAGTTCTTTCTGATATTTTTTTCCTTCTTAATGTGAATATAACTGATGAAGAATTCCTGAAGGTACCTAATAAATTAGCACAGGCTTATCCTGATGAGGAAATCCTGGTGGCACAGTGGGTAAGTGCTACGACTGCTAACCAAGAGGACAGCAGTTCAAATCCACCAGGCGCTCCTTGGAAACTCTATCGGGCAGTTCTACTCTGTCCTATATGGGTGGGATGAGTCAGAATCGACTCGACAGCAGTGGGTTTGGTTTTTATCCTGATGACTTAAGATAAACCTTTATGGAGAAGTGCTACAATTTCATTCTAATGTTAGAATTAAGTTTAGAGATTCAAGACAAATTTTACTCATGTAGGCGTGTAAACCAAAAAACCAAACCCACTACTGGTGAATTGATTTCAGCTGAGTTCTTAACCACTGCACCACCAGTGCTCCAAATATACTCTGGCCCAGTAGTTCAAATGCAACAGCCGCTCCTTGAAAACCCTATGAGGCAGTTCTACTCTGACCTGTAGGGTCATTATGCATCAGAATCGACTCCAACCCAACGGGTTTGTTCTGCCTACTGCCTCATCCCTATTTCATTTTCTCAGAGATAAGTTTCTCTGATAGTGTCAGATTCAGGAACGTGATGAAAAATGCCTCTTGTAGGGGGTGGGGCCAAGATGGCAGAGTAGTCAGATGCTTTGTGTAGCTCCTCTTATAACAAAGACCCAGAGAAGTAAATCGATTATATATGACAATCTAGGAGCCCTGAACATCAAAGGTGAAGTTACAGAATTGGACTTAGTGGCAGGGGGCAGGGGACATGGTTCAGAAGCAGTGAGAGGTTGACAGACCTGACCCGGCAGAAAGCTGCACCCTGCAGGCTGGATTGGATGGCACGTGCGGTGAGGCAAGCAGTGACGCTCAGGACATGTTTTTCACATCAGAAGAGACCGAGTGGTGGAAAGTCTACACAAGCCTCCAGAACCAGTGAAAAGCAGTGCTAAGCTGGCAAAAGATAAGTACATGCATTTAAAATGCCACACAAATCAAAAATCATCCCCTTTGGGAAGAACATCTCTCCCATTTACCTGCTTCCTCCCTCTCTGTTTTTAGTCTTAGACCAGCTTCAGCTATTTCTGGGTCCCCTGGGCCAGAGGTAGGAACTATCACATGCCCTGGAGCAGGAACAAACAACAAAAAATAATCTGCCAGCTTCCCTAAGCCAGAAACTCTGGGAAGGCACAGACATAAGGGGTCCAAGGACTCTGAATGCCTTTCACCCTTGCATAGACCTGTGTAGGCCCATTTCAACAGCGTAGGCCCTCGTTAGCACACTACGACAGGGTATATACCTGAAGCCTATTTTCAACTCTATCAGCTCTAAAGTAGAGTGGCAGATTTGTGATATTTGACAATGTTCTGCCAATTAAGCAGGGTCCTCACCTACCCACATCAGTGACCTGAGGGTTGGTGGCTCCATCCACGCCACCTAGCCACCCAATTCAGGAGTCCAGGAATAAGTGGTGAATCCCAGTCCTTACAACCAACAGCATTGGGTGACCATGGTCTGGCTGCAAAACCCACCCACCTATGTGCTCTAGGGAACAGGGACATGCTTTCCTCCCAGACACTCAAGGGCAGTCATTCCCCCCACAGTAGCCAGACACCTGTACCTACACCAATCAACCCTGTCTATGTAGGACTGTAGGTGAGAGCCTACACCGCACACTTGGTGACCAACTACCTGGACACCTGAGCTGAATGCATACAAGAAAAGTAAAATGGCTCCTAGGCTCACATACCTAGTAACAGCTCTGATCACCTGGTGACAGGATGGAAGAGCTTCAAAGGTGCCAATAATCAAACTAGCTCACCCAAGCAGCCTATTTGGGCATATCAAAATAAAACAAGATGCTAGGACACAGGACACCAAAAAAAAAAAAAAAAAAAAAAAAACCCCAGTGCCGTCAAGTAGATTCCGACTCAGTAAGCAAACATAAAATAAATGAATATAATAACTCATTGATGGCTCAGAGACAAGTGTAAATATCAAATAACATAAAGAGGCAGACCATGATGGATTCAGGAAGCTCCCAAAACAACAAATCAAGAAATCTTCCAAATGAAGAGAAATTCCAGGAATTACCGGAGGTAGAATTTAAAAGATTAATACACTGAGCTCTTCAAAAGATCCAGGAGGAGATCAGGCAAAACGAAGAACAAGCCAAGGAACACACAGATAAAACAATAGAGGAACTTAAGAAGGTTATATAAGAGTATAAAGACAAATGTAACAGGCTGCAAGAATCCATAGAATGACAGCAAGCAAATCCAAAAGAGTAACAATAAAATTTCAGAATTAGACAACTCAATAGAAAATGAGAGGAGCAGAATTGAGGCACTGGAAGTCAGAATTAGTGAGACTGAAGATAAAGTACTTGACACCAACTTATTTGAGGAAAAATCAGATAAAATAATTTTTTTAAATTGAAGAAACTCTAAGAATTATGCGGGACTCTATCAAGAGTGATTGGAACACCAGAATCAGGGCGGGGGGTGGAGGGATAACAGAAAACACAGGGAGAATTGTTGAAGACTTCTTGGCTAAAAACTTCACTGATCTTGTGAAAGATAAGAAGATATCTACCCAAGATGCTTACTGAACCCCACGCAAGGTAGATGCCAAGATAAAGTCACCAGGACATATTATAATTTTGCTTGTCAAAACCAAATATAAAGAGAGAATTTTAAGAGTAGCTAGGGATAAACAAAAAGTCACCTATAAAGAAGGGTCAGTAAGACTAAGCTCGGACTACTCAGCAGAAACCATGCAGGCAAGAAGGACATATACGAAGCCCTGAAGGAAAAAAAAAAAAAAAAATTGCGAGCCAAGAATTATATATCCAGCAAAACTGTCTCTCAAATATGATGGTGAAATTAGGACATTTCCAGATAAGCAAGTTTAGGGAATTTTTAAAAACCTAACCAATATGACAAGAAATAATAAAGGGAGTTCTCCAGTTAGAAAAGCAATAATATCAGGTAACAACCCAAGGCTAGAACACGGGACAGAACAACCAGATACCAACCCACGTAGGGACTTACAAATAAATGAAAGCTAACACACTGAAAATATAGAAACAGAGACATCGATCTCTAAAAGATGACCACATTAAGACAAAAAAGAGAGACTAAATAATGTAGTCATAGATCCTTCATATGGAGAGAAAGTCAAGATGATATAAAGACATAAAAGATTGGTTTAAATTTAGAAAAACAGGTAAATGTTAAGGTAACCCAAAGGAAACTAACAATCCTACACATTAAAATAAAAAAAAACAAGGAAAACATAAATTTTCAGCAAATACAAAAGCAACAAGAAAAAGCTGAAAGACTAAAAAGAAAAACGATTCAGCACAGAAAAAAATAAATTAGCAGTAAATACAAAGGCAACAAAAATGAAGAGGATGGAAAGAAAATGCACAAAGAACAACGACTCAAGAAAATTAAGTGGAATCAGGAAAATGTCAACAAGACATACACAAAAAAAGACGAAAATGACAGCACTAAACTCATAACTATGAATAATTATGATAAATGTAAATGGTTTAATTGCACCAATAAGGAGAGAGAGAGTAGCAGAATGGATTAAAAAACGTGATCCGTCTGTATACAGACTGCAAGAGACACACCATAGACTCAAAGACATAAACAAACTAAATCTCAAAAAATGGAAAAAAAAAATATATATATATATATCAAGCAGTCAACAATAAAAAATAAGAGTGGCAATATTAATCTCTGATAAAACAGGCTTTAAAGTAAAATACACCACAAAGGAAAAGGAAATACACTATATAATTATTAAAGGGTCAATATACCAGGAGGACAAAATCATAATATTTATATACCCAATGACAGGGCTCCAAAATACATAAAACAAACTCAAACAGCATTGAAAAGAGAAATAGCTCCACAATAATAGTAGAAGACTTCAACATACCACTTCTGATGACAGACAGGATATCCATAAAGAAGCTCAATAAAGACACAGAAGGTCTAAATACCACAATCAGCCAACTGATCTCATACACTTATACACAACACTCCACCCAATGGTAGTCAAGTAAACTTTCTTTTCTAACACTCATGGAGCATTCTTGAGAATAGACCACGTATTAGGCCACAAAGCAAGCATTAACAGAATCCAAAACATCAAAATATTACACAGCATGTTTCCTGACCATAAAGCCATAAAAGTCAAACCGCTGTAGTTATCATACATTTTAATTTCTTACGTATTTTAAACCCAATAAAGTCTATTCTTATTATGTCATGCAGTCAGTAATCCTCTATTTTTACCCATTTCATTAACTTTCATTCCTTCTTGCATCTTAAGCCTTTCACCTTATTTTCTTTCTGCTTCAAGAATACCTTTGGAATTTTCTTTAATGTGGGCATGCTGATGTTAACTTATCTAGGTTTTGTTTCTCTGAAAAAAAAAGGTCTTTGCTCATTCATGAAGGATGTTTTTCCTCAGCACAAAATTCTGGGTTGCCACATATTTTCTCTCTATAATTTAAATATACCATCTTATTGTCTTAGGGTTTTCACTATTTCTGTACAGAAGTCATCAGCCAGTTTTTTTGTTTGTCCTTTAAAGATAACCTCTTCCATTCTTTAGTTGTGTTAAATTATTTGTTTTTTTGTGGGGTTTTTTGTCTTTAGCTTCAGCAGTCCTACTATGATGTACCTAGATACGAATTTCTTTGTATTTACCCTACATGGGTCTTATAAGGAAACCCTGGTGGCGTAGCGGTTAAGTGTTATGGCTGCTAAGCAAAACGTCAGCAGTTCGAATCCACCAGGCGCTCCTTGGAAACTCTACGGGGCAGTTCTACTCTGTCCTATAGGGTCGCTTTGAGTCGGAATCGACTCGACGGCAGTGGCTTTGTTCTTTTTTTTTTTTGGTTTGGGTTTTGTAAGTCTTCTAGGATCTGTGACTTGATATCTTTAATTATTTGAAGAAAATTCTCAGCCATAATCTCAGTTTTTCTGCCTCATTCTTTTTCTTCCTTCTTAAAGTATCTTATGCTAGATATTCTCATCGTATTCTCTGTATCTTATTCCTTTTTATATTATATATATCTTTCCTTTTGTCTATGCCTCTATTTTCTTCCAACGTATCTTCCAGTTCACTAAACCTCTTCAGCATTTTTAATCTGCTGTTATATACATGCATTAAGATTTTAACTTCAGCTATAGTTTTCAGTTGACTTTCTAAGTTGATCTTTTTCTTAGATTCTAGTTTTTTGCCAAATTTCTAAGTCTTGCCTTTATTTCTTTGAACATAATAGAGTGATTTCAGTGTCTTTGTCTGATAGCTCCAATATCTAGTTTTTCTGTGGATCTCATTCTGTTATTCGTTGTTTCTACAGGTTTCACTTTTTTCTTTCTTTTTTTAAAAAATTGTTGATTATATTAGAGAGGCGAGGCCAAGATGGCAGAGTAGTGAGACGCTGCCAGTGATCCCTCTTACAAAAAAGACCCGAAAAAAGAAGTGAAGCGATTATATTTATGACAAGCTAGGAGCCCTGAACATCAAAGGCAAAGTAAGAAAACGGAGTCAGCGGCAGGGGGAAGGAGAGACTATTCAGAAGCGGAGAGGAGTTACTGGACCTGAATAGCCAGGAACCCTCAGGCACCGTTCCCTGGAGCGACTGCAGTGGGGCTGGCAGTAGCGTTCCAGAGGCGCTTAGCTCAGGGAAAGACAGCAAGTTGCACAGACTACTCACACCTCCAGAACAAGAGAAGAACGGCACTCTCGGCAAAAGCTAATTACTTGTGTTTATTTTACCACGCCCCCAGCCCCCAAGCCGGCTTCAGTGGCTGTCAACTTCCCTGGGCCTGAGATAGGCCCTGGTACCACTCTGAGCCATTCTTCCGTCCTTGAAGAAGGTACAAGTTCACAACTGGGGGAAAGATAATCTGCCAGCTCAATTAAGCTGAGGAGCTCAGGACAGAAGCAGCTCTCGTTCAGGCACAGACAGTCCATGGGCTTTGAATACCTTTCACCCCAGCATGGACCTGTGTGGGCCCATTTCGGGAGACTAGGCCCTTGTCGCCAGACTGCAACTGTTTCAGCTGAACGGTGGAAAGATGGGTGTTTGATGTTTGACACTGCTTTGCCTATTAAACAGGGTCTTCACCTACCCACATCAGGGGCCTAAGGACTGGTGGTCCCACCCATAATACCTAGCCACCTGTGACAGGGCTCCAAGGATAAGTAGTACCGCCCAGAACTTACAACCAAAAGCATTGGGTACCCATCGCCCTTCTGCAGAACCCACCCGTGTGCTCTACAGAACAGGGATGCACTTTCCTCACAGACACTCAGAGCACAGCTGTCAGACCCATGCCTTGATCAGACTCTGACCCCCTACTGCAGCCAGATACTTCTGCCTACACCAATAACCCCTGCCCCTCTAAGACTGTAGGACAGAGCCTGTACCTTATACTTTATGACCAACTACCTGGGCACCTGAGTTGAATCCATACAAGAAAAGTAAATGAACTCCTAGGCTCATATACCTGGTAACAGTGCTAGCCATCTGGTGATAGTACATTAGAGCTTCAAAGGTGAAAATAATCAACCTAGCGCACTCAAGCAGCTTATTTGGGAATACCAAAACTAAACAAAGCAAGAAGCTAGGATACAAAAAGCAAGCATAAAATAAACTAATACAATAACTTATAGATGGCTCAGATAAGTCGATATCAAATCACATAAAGAGGCAGACACGGGGGCAGGACCAAGATGGCTCACTAGGTAGAAGCTTCCGCTTATCCCTCTTGAAACGAACACTCAAAAAAACAAGTGAATCAATTACATAAAGGACAATCTACAAACCCTGACCATCAAACACAGAACTAAGGAGTTGACCTGAGTGACAGGTGAGCAAAAAGCCACACTGCAGCAGGGACCACTTCCGGAGCCAGTGTCCCATGCCACAGCCTTGAGCCCTCGCGGTTCCCTGGTGCCAGAGTGGTGGGGCTGATTGTGGCTTACTGAGACAGGGAAGCACGGATGTAGGCCTAACCCTCAGGACCAACTTTGGAGGGGACCCAGACAGCACACGCAGGCTCCACACAGATGCGGCTGACAGGGAAACGAAAAACCACAGGGAAGCAGTGACTGGTTTTAGATCCTGGAGTGCAGCGTCCCAGAAAGGAAACCTTGGTGCTGGGCTTTGGACTAAGTGTGGGGGAGCCGATTGTGGCTTCCTGAGACGGTGTGAGCATGGATGCAGCCCTAACCCTCTGGGACAGTCTCAGCAGGGATCCAGCCAGCACACACGAGCGACACAATGCTCTGGAATCTCAGAAAAAACAGTCCTCACCAAACAACATAAGTAACTTTCTATATTTTGCCAGGCTACTCTCTTCTATAAATCTGATTCCACCCCTCATTGCCCCAGCCAGCTTCATTAACATTGGAATTCTCTGTGCCAGAGGGTGAAGTGCACTGCTGGATTTTTTTTTTCTTCTTTCTTTTCTAACCCATTCTCCTGGCCTGAGAAAAGCAGCATTTAACAATCAAAGAAAAAATCCTTCCCTGACTTCCCTAAACTGGAATAACAATACAGAATCAGCTCCATCCAGGCATTAAGAAACTCATAGTCTTTGTCTTTTACCCTACAGGTAACTAGGTGGCTATTATAATGCAAAGGCAATTCTGATAGAGATCTGACCATAATTGTTTTAGCTCTGCAGTGGAAAGGCAAGTTTTGGAGGTCAGTTACCTCTCTACCTATTAAACAGAGCCCTCACTGATCCACACCAGCGAAAAGAGGGCTGAGACTCCACCCACACCACCTAGCCACCTGCTAGACGGGTCTGAGAATAGTGACGCCCACCCAAGCATTGGGTGCCTAAGATACAGCTGCAGAGCCCACCCACCAGAGTGCTCTAGAGAACAGAGCCACACCTACCTCACTGACACTTGAAGGAAGGCTGTCAGCATCCTGCCCTCCTCGAAATGTGACCCCCTGACACTAATAGAAACTGGTGCATACAACCATCAGCACTACTCCTCTAAGATAATACGTGAGAGCCTACATGACACACTATGTAACCAGCTATCAGGACACCTGAGCTGATTGTATTCAAGAATAGTGAATGGACTCATACGCTTATATACCTGGTAACAGCTCAGGCAAGCTGGTAACAGGATGTAAGTGATTCAAAAGCTACAGCAATCAAGATACCACAATCTAGTAGCCCATCTGGGTGTACTGTAACAAAACAAAACAAGAAGATAAGACACAGTGATCAAATATAAAAGAAAACATTACAATATCTTATAGATTGGTCAGAGACAGGAGTGGACATCAAATCACATGAAGAGGCAGACCATGATTGCTTCTACAAACCCCCAAGTCAAAGAATCAAAATCATTCCCGGATGTAAATACAGTCCTAGAATTGCCAAATGTAGAATATAAAAAAATTATATACAGAATGCTTCAAGACATCAGGGATGACCTCACAAATGAAATATGGCAATCTACAGAAAAAGCCAAGGAACACACGGATAAAGCAGTTGAAGAAATCCAAAAGATTATTCAAGAACGTAGTGAAAAAATTAATAAGCTGTAAGAATCCATAGAGAGACAGCATTCAGAAATCCAAAAGTTTAACAATAAAGTCACAGAATCAGACAATTCAATAAGAAGTCAGAGTGGGGGAGCTGGAGGACAAGACAATTGACACAAATATAGTTGAAGAAAAATCAGAGAAAGGAATTTAAAACTATGAAGAAACCCTAAGAATCATGGGGGACTCTATCAAGAATAATTTGCGTGTGATAAACATAATGACTCAGCAAAATAAATTCAACTACTATAAAAAGGAGGAACACACATTCTACAAAGAAAAACTCAGCACAAAAAAGTAAATGGAAAAATGAAATTGTCAAAAACAGGCATCAAAATGACAGCACTAAACTCATACTTATCTAATTACACTTAATATAAATGGACTAAATTCACCAATAAAGAGACAGAAAGTTGCAAACTGGATAAAAAAAACACCATCAGTCTGTATGCTGCCTAACAGAGACACACCTTAGACTTAGAGACACAAATAAACTAAAACTGGAAGGATGGATAAAAATATATCAAGCAAACAACAATCAAAAAAGAGCAGGAGAGGCAATATTAATTTCCGACAAAATAGACTTTAAAGTTAAATCCACCACAAAGGATAAAGAAAGACACTACATATGATTAAAGGGACAATTTACCGGGAAGATATAACCATATTAAATATTTATGCACCCAATGATAGGGCCACAACATTCATAAAGCAAATGTTCACAGAATTAAAAAGTGAGACAGACACCTCCACAATTATGGTAGGAGACTTCAACACAAGCCTCTCGGTGAAGGGTAGGAAATGTAGTAAGAAGCTCAATAGAGACACTGAAGATCTAATTGCTACAATTAAACAACTTCACTTCATAGACTTATACAGAACACTCCACCCAACAGCTGCAAACTATAATTTCTTTTCTAGTGCACATGAAACATTCTCTAGAACAGATCACATATTAGGTCATAAAACAAGCCTTTGCAGAACGCAAAACATTGAAATATTACAAAACATCTTCTCTGAACAAAAGACCATAAAAGTAAAAATCAATAACAGAAAAACCAGGGAAAAGAAATCAAATGCTTGGAAACTGCACAATAAAAAAAAAAAAAATACCCTGCTCAAAAAAGACTGGGTTATGGAAGACCTTAAGGAGGGAATAAAGAAATTCACAGAATTCAACGAGACTGAAAACACTTCCTATGAAAACCTTTGGGACATGGTGAAAGCAGTGCTCAGAGGTCAATTTATATCAATAAAGGCACACATATTAAAGAAGAGCCAAAATGAAAGAACTGTCGCTATAACTAGAACAAACAGAAAGACAGCAACAAAAGAAAATATCAGGCACCAGAAGAAAGCAAAAAATAAAAACTACAGCAAAATTAAATGAATTAGAGAACAGAAAAACAATTGAAAGAGTTAACAAGGCCAAAAACTGCTTCTTTGAAAAAATGAACAAAATTGATAAACCACTGGCCAGACTGACTAAAGAAATACAGGAAAAGAAACCAATAATCTGAATAAGAAATGGGATGGTCCATATCACAACAGATCCAACTGAAATTAAAACAATCATATCAGATTACTACAAAAAAATCGTACTCTGGCAAATTTGAAAACCTAGAAAAAATGGATGAATTCCTAGGAAAACACTACCTACCTAAACTAACACAAACTGAAGTAGAACAACTAAATAAACCCATAACAGAAAAAGAGATTGAAAAGGTAATCAAAACACTCCCAAGAAAAAACAGCCCTGGCCCTGACAGCTTCACTGCAAAGTTCTACCAAACTTTCAGGGAAGACTTACCACTACTACTGAAGGTATTTCAAAGCATAGAAAAGAACGGAATACTACCTAACTCCTTCTATGAAGCCAGCATAACCCTGATACCAAAACCAGCTAAAGACAACACAAAAAAAGAAAATTACAGACCTATATCCCTCATGAACATAGAGGCAAAAATCCTCAAGAAAATTCTAGCCAATAGAATTCAACAACATATCAAAAAAATAATCCACCATAACCAAGCAGGATTTATACCAGGTATGCAAGGTTGGTTCAATATTAGAAAAACAATTACTGTAATCCACCACAGGAAAAAAAAGGACAAGAACCACATAATTTTATCAATGGATACAGAAAAGATTAGAACTGCCCCATAGAGTTTCCAAGGAGTGCCTGGTGGATTCGAACTGCAGACCTTTGGTTAGCACCGGTGGCTCTTAACCACTATGCCATCAGGGTTTCCAACCAAACAACAGATATGTGAAACCTTAACTCTGGTGAAGGAAGAGACGGTACACAAGACTGGGGAATCAACCTCAGCCTCATTCTAACCCTAAACATAACCCTAAACCACTTGTGCCCTAGCCTAGTAACCCCAGCCCTAACCGCAACCACCTAAAACCTATACCCCTCAACCTAACTCCCAAACCTCTAACCCCCAAACCTGAACCCCTAACACCAAACCCTAACCCCTAACCCTAATCCTCTAACCCTTCTGCATCTCTGGGCCTCTCGACTCTCCGTCTGATTTCTCCCTCCAAATCCTACTAACACTCAGTGGAATTTTGAAGTTTCAGCTGTGCTTTGCTTCTTGTTGTCTCCACCGGTCCCATCAAGGCACTGCATCATTTGCTCTGCTTCACTATTGAGTTCCAAAACCATGGCTTAGAATCACCTGACACTGAACTTCAGCGATTCGGCGCAAGGCCGCGAGAGGGCGCACGCACCGCCGGTTCTGTTCTACCCACCAGACACTCCGAGCATGGGAACCTCCTGGACCTAAGCCGGGACCGACCTGGGTACCGCTCCAGTGGCGATAGCAGAAGCTTTTCTTTCCGAGAGATCCAACGCCCCAGGGTGCTCTCTCAATACTCCCATTAATGCTATGATTATCCTGACCCACTCCTTCTGAGCAACCTAGTGGGTCCTCGACCAGGCCCAGTCTTCACAACCCGCACCCCCCTGCCGTGGTCACGTAGAGGAACCTGCAGGGCCGCGCCCTCCCCGCCCAAGCTCTGCCCCTCCATACCCTGATGCCCTGCAGGCCTCTACTAGGTCCCCGCCCAGGGGAGAGTTGTCGCCCCGCACGGGGTGGGGGGACACGAGGGAACATTCGGAAACCACCCCCCAGGCACGAAGCCCACTGCCCGACTGCCCGTATTGAGACCACGTGAGCAGCGCTGCCCCGCCGACTGGAGCCTGCAGGGCATCACTCACGTTTGTCAGCTTCTCACTGCCCTCTGGGCTCGGGGTCCCAGAGCAGCCAATCCCCCCGGGGCGGCGGGCGGTCCGTCCACAGGGGCTGGAAGATCGGGTTGGTGCCCATGGCTGGAGCGCTTAAAACCCTTAGAAACCCTCATAAACTGTCAGCTCCAGACCTTCAAATGTCAGCCTGAGAGACACCTAATACCCAACCTAAAAAAAAAACCACACCTGTTGGCCATCGAGTCAATTCTGACTCATAGCGACCCTATAGGACAGAGTAGAACTGCCCCACAGAGTTTCCAAGGAGCGCCTGGTGGATTCAAACTGCCAACCTTTTGGCTAGCAGCCTTAGCACTTAACCACTACGCCACCAGGCTAACCCACTGAACCCACTGCCACCAGGGTAGAGGCTCCAAATCCCGCCAGTTTGAGGAACCCTCAAATCCCCTCAGCACCAGAGACCGCGTCCACAGCCACCGGTACACAGCGCTGCACAAACGTTTAAGTTAACAAACAACATGGTTGCTCAGGACCCCTTCCTGCTACCCCCACCCCCGCCACCCAGCGGGGAGCGGGACCCGGCACCCACACTGTTAACACACACTGAATCGCTGCTGCTTCCACAAGGAGTAGGATCCCCGCACTGCTCCACAGGTTCCCAGGATCCCTTCCTTTCCAGGTGGGGCCGGGGACACGCCGACGCCCCAGCCCCGAGAGTAGACCAGCCGGGCGTGGGCGCGGGTGCGGGGTGCCTCAGCCTCCCAGGCACAGCGCCCAAAACAGTAAGGGGCAGCGGGGCCTTGGGCGGGGGATCCATCTCTCCCCGTCCCTGGCACCCTACGGAGTCTGGTGGGGGTGGGACGACGAATGGGGGCGAGGGCCCCGCCCTCAGTCTGGAGTCTCACCGCCCCCGGGCGAACTCTGGGCCTTGGTTTCCCCCCTGGCACAGGGAGCAGGTGGGGGGCGGGGGGGCAGGCCCCCATCCCCCAGCTTGGCCCGCAAACCCGCCCCAGGCAGAGGAGGGACCTTGGCGCAGCCCTGGACACGGCCTTTCTCCCCAAGCCCTTCAAGCCCCCAGGCCCGAGGGCACTCCGCAGCTGGATCCCGCGGCTGGACCCCCACCCCCATCCCCCGCAAATCCATGGGGATGCAAATTTCGCAGACCAGCTGCGTCTCCCGGGCCAGAGGCTCCCTCTCGCAGCCCTTAGAGTGGCTGCGTCCGCCCGGCCCCGTGCCGCGTCCGCCCCTGGGGATCACTCGGGACGGGGTACGCCGGAGGGGGCGATGCCAGCTGCTAACCCAACGTCCGGACTCCCCAACCTCTGGAGCCCACGGGCTGCTGGGACTGGGAACCGCCCTCCTGGCGCCTTCCCTCCACACCTTCGAGGGGCCGGGCTTGTTCAGTCTGGGAGCAGGTCCCTCTACCCACCTGCCGGAGTTTCACACCTTTTAGAAAACACGGCACGGAAAGCAGCACGAACAGCATCCTCTCTAAGGTGCGCCATCGGCCCGGACCCCTCACCACCCGACCCAGCGCTTCCGGGAGTAACTGGCTGGACGGCGAGGAACATGGCTGCCGGCCCCGCCCAGCGGCCCGGGTGGGGGGCGGGCATGGGGGGGTTGGGCCTCCAGAGGGGACGGTGGGGTCTAGAAGCAAGGACAACGCCAAGGTGTGAGGGGTGAGGAGACGGGAGACATCAGGAGAGGACCCTCTCGCATGCAGAGTTAAGTATTGGAGGTGCAACGGTTAAGTGCTTGGCTAACTGAAAGGTGGGCCATTGGAACCCACCAGCTCAGGGGTTGAAAAGATCTGGAGATGGGCTCCCATAAAGATTCTAACCAAACAAAATCCCAAACCAGTTGCTGTTGAATCATTTCTGACTCAGAGTAGAACTGCCCCACAGGGTTTCTGAGGCTATAAGTCTTTACAGAAGCAGACTGCCATGTCTTTCTGCAAAGAACCAACTGGTGGATTCGAACTGTCCACCCTTTGGTTAGCAGCCGAGCTCTTAACCACGGGTGCCACCAGGGCTGCGCCATAAAGACTGCAACCTAGGAAACCTTGTGAGGCAGTTCTAAGTTGTCATACAGGGTTGATACGAGTCAGAATCTCTTGATGGCACACAACCATGATTGTAGTAAGAAAAATTCCTCCAGGTATCTGTCTACATGACCCCTGAAGCACACATGCATGCACGCTATCAAAGCAGTGCGGCCAAAGACAGGAAATTGGAATAGAGACATTATAGAGTGGACAGTGAAAAGTGATTTCTGAGGGGCGTGCAGCTCAAGTGGAGGAAGTAGCATACAACTAAATGCCCTTCTACTTCTATTGTTCAATAGTCTTGAGAAAGAATGTGTCCCAGGAGTTAACTGTAGCCCAGGAGAACTTGAAGACAGCAAATACAGAGGACCAGTCAGGATGCTTCTGCAGTGGTCAGGGTGAGGAGTGATGGTGGTAGTGCAGGTGGGAACAGTGGGCAGGCTTGAGGTGTAACTTGGAGCTTGAGCTGCCAAGAATTGCTGGTGGCTCAGATATATGGGATGAGGGGAATGGAGAATCAAAGGAGACTTCTAGAATTCAGGCTACCATGAAAGCATGGTCACCAGAGGCATCCTCTACCACGTGGAAAACCATGGAGGAACAAACTTGAGAAACTGAGCAAAAGATTTTTTCTAGACATGTTAGATTTCGATGTCTGAGTTTGTCCAAGTGTGGAGAACAGTTCCCAGCTGTGGATACCACTCTGAGGTAGAGTAGTTTTCTGGGTTCTAAGAATTTGGAGATCATCAGCCTATAGCTGATTTGAAAGCCACTGGTGGTGCGATGATTATGCACTTGGGTGCTACCAAAAGGTCTGCAGTTTGAATCTACCAGTCGCTCCTTGGAAATCCTGTGGGGAAGTTCTACTCTGTCCTATAGGGTCCCTATGAGTCAGAATCCACTCAACAGTGACTTTTTTGTTTCGTTTTAATACTAAGCTCAGAAAAGTTGTGTGTCAGGGTTGTATTTTTTCACAATACTTATTCAAGCAGTTCGAATCTACCGGCCACTCCTTGGAAATCCTATGGGTCAATTCTACTCTGTCGTTTAGGGTCGCTATGAGATAGAATTGACCCAACAGCAATGGACTTAGAACTTGGACTTAGAGGAGCCCTTTCTTTGTCAAAGCTGAAAGTTTTACTTCATACTTTTTAAAAACTGCCATGTCTCGTGCTACACGGCTACAGGAGCATTTTTGGTGCTAACTTGACTTGTTCTTGGTGAAGGGCTCTGTATTCATTTTCTAGGGCTGCCATAGTAAATTACCAAAAACTCAGTGTCTTTAAAAAAACATATAATCCATACAGTCCAAGAAGCTGGACTCTATGAAGAAGAAGGGGCACCAGGATTCGAGGAAGACTCATTAACAGCCTAGACATGCAGATGACACAACCTTGCTTACTGAAAGTGAAGAGGACTTGAAGCACTTACTGATGAGGATCAAAGACTTCAGCCTTCAGTATGGATTACACTTCAACATAAAGAAAACAAAAATCCTCACAACTGGAACAATAAAAAAATCACAATAAAGAGAGAAAATACTGAAGTCGTCAAGGATTTCATTTTACTTGGATCCACAATCACCATCCATGGAAGCACACTTCGAGAAATCAAATGACATATTTTATTGGGCAAATCTGCTACAAAAGACCTCTTTAAAGTGTTAAAAATCAAAGATGTCACTTTGAGGACTAAGGTGTGCCTGAACCAAGCCATGGTATTTTCAATCGCCTCATATGCAGCTAGAGCTGGACAATGAATAAGGAAGAAAAAAGAACTGAAACTTGAATTATGTTGTTGGTGAAGAATAATGAATATGCCATGGACTGCTAGAAGAATGAACACACCTGTCTTGGAAGAAGTACAGCCAGAATGCTCCTTAGAAAGGTAGGTAGCAAGACTTGGTCTCACGTACTCTGGACATATTATCAGGAGGGATCAGTCCCTGGAAAAAGACATCGTGCTTGGTAAAACAGAGGGTCAGTGAAAAAGACAAAGATCCTCAATGAGACAGATTGAGATGGTGGCTGCAACAGTGGGCTCAAACATTGCGATGAGAAAGGCCCAGGGCTGGGCACTGTTTCGTTCTGTTGTACATAGGGTCGCTATGAGTTGGAACTGACTCAACAGCACCTAACAACAACATCATAAACTCACTGGATCTCCTGGGGATAGAATGTCATATTCACTGTAGAGTAGATTGTTTGTTTGTTTGTTTACCATATTTACTAATACTATGATTTACGTTTGATAACTTCCACAATCTGTTGGATCGCTTTTCTTTGGAATGGACACAAACGTGCATCTCTTGCAGTCTGTTGGCCAGGTAGCTAGCTTCCAAATTTCTTTGCATGGTGGAGTGAGCATCTGCAGTGCTGCATCTGTTTGTTGAACCAACTCAGTGGGTGTTCTGTCAGTTCCTGGAGCCTTGTTTTTCGCCAGTGCCTTCAGTGTAGCTTGGACTTCTTGCTTCACTACTACCAGTTCTTCATCATATGCTACCTCATGAAACGACTGAAAGTCGACCATTTCTTTTGGTACTGTGACTCTGTGTATTCTTTCCATCTTTTGTGTGTGTGTGCTTTAAGTGAAACTTTACAAATCAAGTCAGTCTCTCGTACAAAAATTTGTATACAGCTTGCTATGTACTCCTAGTTCCTCTCCCACTAATGAGACAGCACACTCCTTCTCTCAGGCCTGTATTCCCTGTGTCCATTCAGACACTTTCTGTCCCCCTCTGCCTTCTCATCTCCCCTCCAAACGGGAGCTGCCCACATAGTCTCATGTGTCCACTTGAGACAAGAAGGTCACTCCTCACCACTATCATTTTCTATCCTATAATCCAGTCCAATCCCTGTCTGAAGAGTTGGCTTTGGGAATGGTTCCAGTCTTGGGCCAACAGAAGGTCTGGGGACCGTGACCTCCAGGGTTCCTCTACTCTCAGTCAGATCATTAAGTCTGATTTTTTATGGGACTTTGAGGTCTGCATCTCACTGCTCTCGTGCTCCGTCAGGGATGCTCTGTTTAATTCCCTGTCGGGGCAGTCTTCGGTTGTAGACGGGCACCATCTAGTTCTTCTGGTCTCAGGCTGATGTAGTCTCGGATTTACGTGGCCATTTCTGTCTTTTGGACTCATAATTACCTTGTATCTTTGGTGTTCTTCATTCTCCTTTGCTCCAGGTGGGTTGAGACCAATGGATGCATCGTAGATGGCCGCTTGATAGTGTTTTTAAGACTGCAGATGCCACTCACCAAAGTGGGATGCAGAATGTTTTCTTAATAGATTTTATTATGTCAATTGACCTAGATGTCCCCTGAAAACATGGTCCCCCAACTACTGCCCCTGCTACTCTGGCCTTTGGAGCATTTGGTTTATTCAGGAAACTGCTTTTCATTTAGTCCAGTTATGTATGTTGTCTTTCCCTTCACCTAAAATAGTTCTTGTCTACTATCTAAATTTCCGAATATCCTTCTCCCTCCCTTTCTCCCCACCCTCATAACCATCAAAGAATATTTTCTTCTCTGTTCAAACCATTTCTTGAGTTCTTATAATAGTGGTCTCATACAATATTTGTCCTTTTGCAACTGACTAATTTCACTCAGCATAATGCCCTCCAGATTCCTCCAAGCTATGAAATATTTCACGGATTCATCATTGTTCTTGATCTGTGTGAAGTATTCCATCGTGTGAAGGTACCACAATTTATTTATCCATTCATCTGTTGATGGGCACCTTGGTTACTTCCATCTTTCTGCTATTGTAAACAGTGCTGCAATGAACATGGTTGTGCATATATCTGTTCATATAAAGGCTCTTATTTCTCTAAGATATATTCCAAGGAGTGGGATTGCCATATCCTATTGTAGTTCTATTTCTAGCTTTTTAAGGAAGTGCCAGATTGATTTTCAAAGTGGCTGCACCATTTTAAATTCCCACCAGCAGTGAATAAGTGTTCCAGGCTCTCTACAACCTCTCCAACATTTATTATTTTGTGATTTGGCATTAATGGCAGCCTTGCTGGAGTGAGATGGTATCTCATTGTAGTTTTGATTTACATTTCTCTAATGGCTAATGATTGTGAGCATTTCCTCATGTGTCTGTTACCTGCCCGAATGTCTTCTTCGTTGAAGTGCCTGTTCCTATCCTTTGCCCATTTTTAAAATGGATTATTTGTCTTTTTGTTATTGAGTTTTTGCAATATCATGTAGATTTTAGAGATCAGAGGCTGATCGGAAATGTTATAGCTAAAAACTGTTTCCCAGTCTGTAGGTAGTCAGTTTACTCTTCTGGTGAAGGCTTGGGATGAGCATAAGTGTTTGATTTTTAGGAGTTCTCTTTTCTCTTTGGGTGCTTGCACATTGTTAGCAATGTTTTTTGTACTGTTTATGCTATGTATTAGGGCTCCTAGTGTTGTCCCTGTTTTTTCTTCCATGATTTTTATCATTTTAGATTTCATATTTAGGTCCTTGATCCATTTTCAGTTAGTTTTTGTGCACGGTGTGAGGTATGGATCTTGTTTCATTTTTTTGTGGAGGGATATCCAGTTATGCCAGCACCATTTGTTAAAGAGGCTATCTTTCCCCCATTTAACTGACTTTGAGCCTTTATCAAATATCAGCTAATAAGTGAATGGAGTTATGTCTGGTTTCTCAATTCTGTTCCATTGGTCTATGTGTCTGCTGCTGTACCGGTACCAGGCTGTTTTGACTACTATGGTGGTATAATAAGTTCTAAAATTAGGTAACGTTTTGCCTCCCACTTTGTTCTTCTTTTTCAGTAATGCTTTATTTATCTGGGGCCTCTTTCCCTTCCATATGAAGTTGGTGATTTGTTTCTCCATCACCTTAAAAAATGTCCTTGGAATTTGGATTGGAATTGCAGCATATCTATGGATCGCTTTCAGTAGAAGAGATACTTTTACAATGTTCAGTGTTCCTGTCTATGATCAAGGTATGCTTGTCCACTTACATAAGTCTCTTTTGGTTTCTTTTAGTAGTGTCTTGTAGTTTTCTTTGTTTAGGTCTTTTATGTCCCTGGTTACAATTATTCCTAGTATTTTATCTTCCTGGGGGCTACCGTAAATGGCATTGATTTGGTGATTTCCTCTTTGATGTTCTTTTTGTTGGTGTAGAGGAATCCAACTGATTTTTGTAGGTTTATCTTGTATCCTGATATTCTGCTGAACTCTTCCATTAGTTTCAGTAGTTTTCTTGAGGATTCTTTACGGTTTTCTCTGTATAAGATCATGTCATCTGCAAATAGAGATACTTTTATTTCTTCTTTACCAATCTGGATGCCCTTTATTTCTTTATCTGGCCTAATTGCTCTGGCTAGGACCTTCAGCACACTGTTGTACAAGAGTCGTGATAAAGGGCATCCTTGTCTGGTTCCCGATCTCAGGGAATGCTTTCAGACTCTCTCCATTAAAGGTGATGTTGGATGTTGGCTTTATATAAATGCCCTTTATTGTGTTGAGGAATTTTCCTTCTATTCCTATTTTCTGAGAGTTTTTATCATGAATGGGTGTTGGACTTTGTCAAATGCCTTTTCTGCATCAATTGATAAGATAATGTGGTTCTTGTCCTTTGTTTTACCTATATGGTGGATTACTTTGATTGTTCTTCTAATGTTGAACCATCCCTGCATACCTAGTATGAATCCCACGTGGTCATGGTGAATTATTTTTTTGATATGTTATTGAATTCTATTGTGTAGAATTTTGATGAGGATTTTTGCATCTAAGTTCGTGAGGAATATAGGTCTGTAATTTTTTTGTGTGTGTGGTGTCTTTACCTGGTTTTGATATCAGGGATATGCTGGCTTCATAGAATGAGTTTGGGAGTATTCCATCTTTTTCAATGCTCTAAAATACCTTTACTAGTAGTAGTGTTAACTCTTCCCTGAAAGTTTGGTAGAACTCACCAGGGAAGCTGTCAGGGCCAGGGCTTTTTTGTTGTTGTTGTTGGGAGATTTTTTATTTTTTTAATTACCTTTTTCAACCTCTCCTTCTGTTATGGGTTTATTTAATTGTTCTACCACTGTTTCTGTTAGTTTAGGTAGGCAATGTGTTTCTAGAAATGTATCCATTTCTTCTAGGTTGTCAAAGTTGTTAGAGTATGATTTTTCATACTAATCTGATATGATTCTTTTAATTTCAGTTGGGTCTGTTGTGATGTTGGGTAATTTGCTTCTTCTCCTGTTTTTCTTTTGTCCGTTTGGCCAATGTTTTAGCAATTTTGTTAATTTTTTCAAAGAACCAGCTTTTGGTCTTGTTAACTCTTTCAATTTTTTTTTCTGTTCTCTATTTCATTTAATTCTGCTCTACTTTTTATTATTTAATTTCTTCTGATGCCTGAGGGTTTCTTTTGTTGCTCTATTTCTATTTGTTTAAGTTGTAGGGATAATTCTTTGATTTTGGCCCTTTCTTCTTTTTGGATGTGTGCGTGTATTGCTATAAATTGACCTCTGAGCACTGCTTTACCTGTGTCTCAAAGGTTCTGGTAGGAAGTGTTTTCATTCTCATTGGATACTTTGAATTTCGTTATTCCATCCTTAATGTCCTCTATAACCCAGTCATTTTTGAGCAAGGTATTGCTCAGTTTCTGAGTGTTTGATTTCTTTTCCCCGCTTTTGTTGCTTGTTTGTTTTTGATATCTACTTTTATAGCTTCATGGTCAGAGAAGATGCTTTGCAATATTTTGATGTATTGGATTCTGTTAAGGTGTGCTTCATGGCCTAATACGTGCTCTCTCCCAGAGAATGTTCCATATGCATTGGAAAAGAAAGTATACTTGGCTGCTGTTGGGTGGAGTGTTCTGTATATGTATGTGAAGTCAAGTTGGTTGATTGTGGCATTTAGATCTTCAGTGTCTTTACTGAGGTTCTTTCTGAATGTTCTGTTCTTCACCAAAGTGGTATGTTGGAGTCAGCTAATATTGTTGTGGAGCTGTCTATCTCACTTTACAATGCTGTTAGCGTTTGTTTTATGTATCTTGAAGCCCTGTCATTGGGTGTGTAAATATTTAATATGGTGATATCCTCCTGGTATGTTGTCTGTTTAATCATTATATAGTGTCCTTCCTTATCCTTTTTGGTGAATTTAACTTTAAAGTCTATTTTGTCAGAAATTATTGCCACTCTTGCTTTTTTTTGATTGTTGTTTGCTTGATATATATTTTTTCCATCCTTTGAGTTTTAGTTTGTTTGTGTCTTTAAGGAGTGTCTCTTGTAGGCAGCATATAGATGGATCGTGTTTTTTGATCCATTCTTTCACTCTCTGTCTCTATTGGTACATTTAGTCCATTTACATTCAGCGTAATTATGGTAGTTATGAGTTTTGTGCCATCATTTTGATATCTTTTTTTGTATGTTGTCGAGTTTCTTTTTTCTGCTTAATTTTTTGTACTGAGTAGTTTTCCTTTGTATATTGCCTTTTCCTCTTATTCATTGTTGATTTTTTTTTCTGAGTTATGTTTTTCTTGTATTTTATTTTGATGTGTAGCATTGTTAGTCTCCTTTTTGGTTACCTTAATATTTGCCATTATTTTTCTAAGTTTAAACCTAACTTTTATTTCTTTCTATCCCCTTGACTATCTCTCTGTATGAAAGATCTATGACTACATTTTTCAGTCCCTCTTTATTATTTTAGTATTGTCATCCTTTACATAATAACATCACTGTTTCTCTGTTCTGAGCATTTTTTTATCTTGATTTCTTTTTGTAATTTCCCTACCTGGGTTGATATCTGGTTGCTCTGCCATGCATTCTAGTCTTGTGTTGATATCTGATATTGTTGATTTTCTAAACCCTATTTAGTATTTCTTCTACCTTTTTTTTTTTTTACAAATTCCCTAATCTTCTGTTTATCTGGAAATGTCCTAATTTCACCTTCATATTTGAGAGACAGTTTTGCTGTGTATATGATTCTTGGCTGGCAATTTTTTTCCTTCATCACTTTATATAACTCATCCCATTGCCTTCTTCCCTGCATGTTTTCTCTTGAGTAGTCTGAGCTTATTCTTATTGAGTCTCCTTTGTAGGTGACTTTTCATTTATTCCTACCCGCTCTTAAAATTCTCTCTTTGTCTTTGGTTTTGGCAAGTTTGTTTATAATATGTCTGGGTGACTTTCTTTTGAGATCTACCTTATGTGGGGTTCAATGAGCATTTTGGATAGATATCTGCTGCTCATCTTTCATGGTATCAAGGAAGTTTTCTGCCAACAAATCTTCAACAATTCTCTCTGTTTTTTCTGTTATCCCTCCCTAATCTGATACTTCAATCACTCATAGGTTATTTCTCTTGATAGAGTCCCACATGATTCTTAGGATTTCTTCATGTTTTTTAAAAATAATTTTCTCTGATTTTTCTTCAAATATATCGGTGCCACGTTATTTATCTTCAATCTCATTAATTCTGCTTTCCATTTCCTCAATACCGTTCCTCTGTCTACTGAGTTGTCTAATTCTGTAATTTTATTGTTAATCTTCTAAATTCCTGATTGCTTTCTTTCTATGGATTGTTGCAGCCTATTAAATTTTTCTTTATGTTCTTGAGTAACCTTTTTAATTTCTTCAGCTACTTTATCTGTGTGTTCTTTGGCTTGTTCTGCATTTTGCCTGATCTCCCTGATCTCTTGAAAGTTCTGTATATTAACCTTTTGTATTCAACATCTGGTAATTCCAGGAAAACACCTTCATCTGGACGATTCCTTGATTCTTTGTATTGAGAGATTGTTGAAGTGATCATGGTCTGCTTCTTTACGTGATTTGATATTGACTGCTGTCTCTGAGCCATCTATAAGTTATTTTATTTTATTTTTTACTTTTGCCTACTGTACCCTAGCTTTTTGCTTTGTTTTGTTTTGATATGCCCAAATAGGGTGCTTGAGTGAGCTTGCTTGATCATTTGCAACTTTCAAGATTTAACATCCTGTCACCAGATGGCTAGAGCTGTTACCAGGTATATGAGCCTAGGAGTCCATTCACTTTTCTTGTATAATTCAGTTCAGGTGTCTAGGTAGCTGGTCATCAATTGTAGGTCATCAAGTCCTATAGTCTTAGATGGGGAGGGGTGATTGTTGGAGACACAGGTATCTGGTTGCAGCAGGCGGTCACACTCTGAACAAAGGCAGGGGGCTGACAACCATCTCCCAAGTGTCTGTGAGGAAAGTGCACCCCTGTTTTCTATAGTGCACGGGTAGGTGGGTTCTGCAGTCAGACCACAGGCACCCTATGCTTTTGTTTGTAAGTACTGGGAGGCACCTGTTATCCTTGGACCCCTGTTGTGGGTGTCTAGATGATGTGGGCGGAGCCACCAGTTCTCAGGCCCCCAGTGTAGGTAGGTAACGACCCTGTTTAATAGGCAGAGCAGTGTCAAACATCAAAAACACACCTCTCCACTGCAAGGTAAAACAGTTGAAGTTGGATACAAAGCACATACACCATTGCAGTAACAAGGGCCTAATCTCCTGAAATGGGCCTACACAGGTCCATGCAGGGGTGAAAGGTATTCAAAGTCCGTGGACCATTTGTGCCTGGAAAGGAGCTTCTTCTGTCCTGAGCTTCCCAGCTTAGTGGAGCTGGCAGATTATCTTTTCCCCCAATTGTTAATTTATTCCTTCTCCAAGGCCAGGAGAATGGCTCAGGCTGCACAGCAACACCTATCTCAGGTGCAGGGAAATCTACAGCTACTGAAGCCGTCTTGGGGGCTGAGTGCACAGTAAAACAAATGCAAGGACTTAGCTTTTGCCAACAGCACTGTTCTTCTCTGATTCCAGAGTTGTGAGTAGACTGTGAGACTTGCTGTCTTCCCCTGAGGAGACTGCATCCTGAATGCTACTGTCAGCCCTACCACTGTCCCTCCAGGGGACTGTGTCCAAGGGGTGCCATTTCTCACCAAGTCAGGTCCGGCAACTGCTCGCCACTTCTGAACCGTGTCTCCCTCCCCCAGCCACTCAGTCTGATTTCCTAACTTTGCCTTTGATGTTCAGGGCCCTTATCTTGTCATGTATAAAATTGTTCCACTTGTTTTTTCAGGTATTTGTTTTTTTTGTTTTTTTTTTTTGGTTTTTGTTGTAAGAGGAATCACTGGAAGTGTCTGACTACTGTGCAATCTTGACTCCACCTCTCTCTATCTTCTTTTGATGCTTTCTGCGTCACTTAATATTTTCCCTGTAGAATTCTTCAATATTGCAACAAAAGGCTTGAATTTTTTCTTCAGTTCTTTCAGTTTGAGAAATGCTGAACATGTGCTTCCCTTTTGATTTTCTAACTCCAGGTCTTTGCACGTTTCATGATAATATTTTACTTTGTCTTCTTGAGGTGCCCTTTGAAATTTTCTGTTCATCTCTTTTACTTCATCATTTTCTTTTTGCTTTAGCTACTCTACATTCAAGAGTAAATTTCAGAGTCTTTTCTGACATCCATTTTGGTCTTCTTTTTTTCTTTCCTGTCTTTTTAATGACCTCTTGCTTTCTTTTTTTTCTGACAGATATACATATATATTTTATTTCATATCTTTATTGTCATACTTTAGATGAAGGTTTACAGAACAAACTAGGTTCCCATTAAACAATTAGTTCACATATTCTTTTGTGACACTAATTACCAACCCTACAATATGTCAACACTCTCCCCTTCTTGACCCTGGGTTCCCTATTACCAGCTTTTCTGTCCCCTCCTGCCTTCTAGCCCTTGCCCCTGGGCTGGTGTGCCCCTTCAGTTTTGCTTTATGGGTCTGTCTAATCTTTGTCTGAAGGGTGAACCTCAGTGGTGACTTTATTACTGAGCTAAAAGTGTGTCCAGGGGACATATTCAGCATTTCTCCAGTCTGTGTCAGGCGAGTAATCTGGTCTTTTTTGTGAGTTGAATTTTGTTCTACATTTTTTCTCCAGCTCTCAGACCCTCTATTGTGATCCCTGTCAGAGCAATGACCTCTTACTTTCTTCAAGTATGATGTCCTTGATGTCACTGCACAACTCATCTGGCCTTCAATCATTAGCCTTCAATTCATCAAATCTATTCTTGAGATAGTCTCTAAATTCGGGTGAGATATAATCAAAGTTGTACTTTGGCTCTCGTAGACTTGCATATGAGAAATTGATGGTCTGTTCCACAGTCAGCCCCGGTCTTGTTCTGACCGATGATATTGAGCTTTTCCATTGTCTCTTTCCACAGATGTAGACATTTGATTCCTGTATATTCCATCTGGTGAAGCCCATGTGTATACTCACCATTTAAGTTGTTGAAAAAAGGTATTTGCAATGAAGAAGTCATTGGTCTTGCAAAATTCTATCATGCTGTCTCCAAAGCCAGATTTTCCAACTACTGTTCCTTCTTCTTTGTTTCCAACTTTCACATTGCAATCATCAGTAATTATCAATGCATCTTGATTGCATGTCTGATCAATTTCAGACTGCAGAAGTTGGTAAAAAATCTTCAGTTTCTTCATCTTTGGCATTAGCAGTTGGTGCACAAATTTGAATAATAGTCGTATTAACTGCTTGTCATAGATTCAAATGTGTCCCTAAAAAATATCTGTCAACTTGGCTAGGCCATGATTCCCAGTATTGTATGATTGTCTACCATTTAGTCATCTAATGTGATTTCCCTATGTGGTGTAAATCCTATCACAATGATGTGATGAGATGGATTAGTCGCAGTTATGTTGATGAGATCTATAAGATTAGATAGTGTCTTAAGCTAATACCTTTTGAGGTATAAAAGAGATAAGCAAGCAGAGAGATATGAGGACCTCATAACACCAAGAAAGCATCCCCAGTAGCAGAGCATGTCCTTTGGACCCAGGGTCCCTGCACCTGAGAAGCCCCTTGACCAGGAGAAGATTGATGATGGAGACCTTCCCACAGTGCTGACAGAGAAAGTTTCCCCTGGAGCTGACGCCCTGAATTTTGAATTCTAGCCTACTAGACTGTGAGAAAATAAATTTCTCTTTGTTAAAGCCACCCATTTGTGGTACTTCTGTTATAGCATCAGTATATGACTAAGACACTGGTCTTCCTTGTAGGCATATGGATATTATCCTATCAGTGACAGCACTGTACTTCAGGATAGATCTTGAAATGTTCTTTTTGATGATGAACTCTCTTCGATTTGGCACAGTAGTCCATAAAAAAAAAAGTCCATATGATTGTCCAATTCAAAATGGTGAATATCAGTCCATTTCAGCTCACTAATGCCTAAGATATTGATGTTTATGTGTTCCATTTCATTTTTTAATGATTTCTAATTTTCCTAGATTCATACTTCATACATTCTATGTTTCTAGTATTAATGGATGTTTGCAGCCGTTTCTTCTCCTTTTGTGTCATGCCACATCAGCAAATGCAGGTCTCGAAAGCTTGATTCCATGCATGTCATTGAGGTCAACTCAGAGGAGTGTGTGCGGTTTTGTTCTTCTGTAACTTGTATCTTTTAAAATAAATCTTATAAAGCTTTTGTTTAATTAAATGGTTTTGAAAATTCATCTAAAATCATTGCTAAGCTTTCTGTTACAATTCTTCAATTGCATTTAATTTCTATTAGGTTTTCTGCTTAGACTATTGTATAAACTTCAATAATAATTTTTATATCAATTCACAACCATTATAATTTCTTTTTCTTTTTTGGGGGGTGTTTAAATCTGAAATATAATTATGAATAGAAGTGTTAATAGCAGATATTATTTTCTCGTTTCTTCTGTTAAATAAACGTTTGAACTTAAAACTGTTGGATGATCTGTTTCATCTAAAAAACTCCACCTTTTTTTTTAAGAAATAAACTATTAGTCTTATTTTGTTTATTTATTACATATATATAACTATATACATCTTTCTTTACTCTCTGGTTCTTTTTAAGATTTTTTATTGTATTTATGTACTGAAGTTTCACTACATTATATCTTGATTCAGATTTATTTTTACTTTGCCCTCTTGGGATATCTTTGCCTTCCCTAATCTAAGGATTGATATGTTTCATTGTTTTTAGTCACTAGTTCCCCAAATGTTTTTTCCTATATTTTTGAAGGGATAGAATTCCTTCACGTTTTGTGAATATATGTACGTCACATTTACAATTACGTTTTTAAAATGATTTTGCCCACGAGGTAGCTAATATTTTCCTAAATTAAAGAAGTGGGAAAAACAGCACAATACAGAAATAATGAATGCCACATCAGATCAGTTATTTGATGCCATGTCTTATGACTGCCAATGGAACATATTGTTTTTTATCCATGTCTCCCTATTTATGTGCTAGTATCCTGTCCTGTGAACTCATTTCAAGGGCTGTGTGCCTGCCCCGGAAGCAGCTTTAAGCATTTTCCCCAGGTCTAAATAGAAGAGGATGTTTTTTCTTCTGTAAAAAGAAATCCAAATAGGGTTTTTTTTTTTTTTGTCCCTTTTATTTTTATTTTATTCATTGAAAGAGAAATAAATATTTATTTGTAGTCTATTTACAAAACTTTTTCACCTGTCTTTATTTTTAATTTTCCCCCACAATTTTGTGATATGGGTATTAGCATTTATTACATTATACACAAAAAGAAAGGAAAAGAAGAAAAAATTCTGATGATAATTTCAGAGAAGAAACAAAAGTGGGAGAAACAAGCCTTAAATCTGGACCATGACCATACATGGAAGGTAAAACTTTTATTCACCACCTTCGCTGGGTGACACCTAAAATATTTCAGAATTTGTGTCAGGATTAAATTGTAGTTTATACTTCACACAACCTCTTAAGGTTGATATCACCACTGACATTTTATAGATGATAAAATTGATATGAGGAGATTTTAAGTAGTTTTCCCTAAATGTCCAGCTTAATTATATATGTATATAAAACCTTTTAAAATACATACCCTGTAAACCAAACCCATTGCCATGGAGTTGATTCCAACTCACAGCTACCCTATATTATCTCTCAACTATTTGAAACTGGTGAATCTAAAGGGTGGTACACTTTTTAATGACATAGAACAGAAAGAGAGAGAGAAAGGAAAGAAGTAAAGGAAGGGAGGGAGGGAGGAAGAGAAAGAGAGAGGGAGGAAGGACGGAAGGAAGGTAGGAAGAAAGAAAAGTTATTAAAATAGAAATTCTCTGTATATAGTAGAGGATCAACAATATATATAAATGAATTTTTATTCCCAGATGAAATTGTTTTAGTGTTAAAAATTTATTCATTTTAACAAATTCTTGTGTTTATATTTCGTCATATGTCCTGGCTCTAACATATTCTCATTCAACAGTGAGTTATTCTAAAACAAATGAATGATAGAAGAAGACATATACACTATCACAGAAAAATGGCTTCTCAGAGCCTCCTAACGAACTCCAATTAAAGTATTGCTCCCAATTCAAAAGTATCTGTTCTTAGGAGATTTTGCTTACAAAGAAACACCCATGTTGTCTCCTTAGTAAGTCAGGGTGTACATATTATGTAAAGGAATATCCTCCAATGGCTTCCAAGTTTGAAATAAATTACATATCATCATGACATGTATTGCCTTGCATTGTTGTTGTTGTTAGTTCCCTCAAGTCAGTTCCAAGTCATAGTGGCACTATGTACAACAGAATGAAACACTGCCAGGTCCTGTGTCTTCTTAGGTCTTCCTTACTCATTGTCCAGTTTTCACGTGCATATGAGGCAATTGAAAACACCGTGGCTTGGATCAGGGACACTTTAGTCTTCAAGGTGACATCTTTGCTTTTTAATGCTTTAAAAATTTCTTTTGCAGCAGATTTTCCCAATGCAATGCATCATTTAATTTCTTGACTGATGTTTCCATGGGTGTTGACTGTGGATCCAAGTAAAATGAAATCCTTGACAATTTCAATCTTTTTTCCATTTATTATGATGTTGCTTATTGCTCCACTGATGAGAATTTTTGTTTTCTTTATGTTGAGGTGTAATTCATACCTAAGTCTTTACAGTCTTTGGTCTTTATCAGTAAGTGCTTCAAGTCCTGTTCACGTTCAGCAAGCAAGGCTGTGCCATCCGCATATCATAGGATGTTAATGAGTCTTCTTCCAATCATGATGCTTTGTTCTTCATGTAGTTCAGTTTTTTGGACTATGTGGACTGCATACAGATTGAATAATTATAGTGAAAGGATGATGCACACCTTTCCTGACTTTAAACCATGCAGTAGCCCATTGTTCTGTTTGAATGACTGCCTCTTGATCTATGCAGAGGTTCCCCATGAGCACAATTAAGTGTTCTGGAATTCCCGTTTTTTGTGATGTTATCCATAATTTGTTATGATTCACAGAGTCAAATTCCTTTGCATAGTCAATAGAACACAGGTAAACATCTTTCTGATATTCTCTGCCTTCAGCCAGGATCCATCTGACATCAACAATGACTTACCTGTTCCCACGTCCTCTTTTGAATATGGCTTAAATTTCTGACAGTTTCTGTCAATGCACTGCTGCAGCCACTGTTGAATGATCTTCAGCAAAAATTCACTTGCGTGTGATACTGATGATAATTTCTGCATTTGGTTGAAACACCTTTCTTTGGAATAGGCATAAATATGGATCTCTTCCAGTCAGTTGGCCAGGTAGCTGTATTCCAAATTTCTTGGCATAGACATATGAGCACTTCCAGTATTGCATTTGTTTGTTGAAACATCTCTATTAGTATTCCATCAATTCCTGTAGCCTTGTTTTTCTCTAATGCCTTCAGTACTGCTTGGACCTCTTCCTTCAGTACCGTTGCTTCCTGATCATATGCTGCCTCCCGAAATGGTTGAACATCTACCAATTCTTTTTGGTGTAGTGACTCAGTGTATTCCTTCCATCTTCTTTCGGTACATTCTGAGTTGTTCAATATTTTCTCTGTAGAATCCTTCACTATTGAACTTGAGGCTTGAATTTTTTCTTTGGCTCTTTCAGCTTGAGAAATGCTGAGGGTGTTCTTCCCTTTCGATTTCTAACTCCAGATCTTTGTATATGTCATTATAATACTTTGCTTTGTCTTCCATAGCTGCTCTTTGAAACCTTCTGTTTAACTCTTTTACTTCATCATTTCTTCTGTTCTTTTTAGCTACTAGATGTTCAAGAGCACATTTCAGAGTCATAAATCTTATGACATCCATTTTGATCTTTTCTTTCTTCCCCTTTTAATGACCTCTTGTTTTCTTTGTATGTCTGATGTCCTTGATGTCACTCCACTACTCATCTGGTCTTTGGTCATTAGTGTTCAACATGTCAAATCTATTCTTGAGATGGTCTCTAAATTCAGTTGGGACATACTCAAGGTCATACTTTGGCTCTCATACACTTGTTCTGATTTTCTTCGGCTTCAAGTGGAACTTGCATATGTGTAGTTGACTGTTCTGTAGTTGGTCCCGGCCATGTTCTGACTGATGGTATTGAGCTTTTCCATCATCTCTTTCCACACAGGTAGTCAGTTTGATTCCTGTGTATTCCATCCGGTGAGGCCCACACTTATAAAAAAAAAAAAAAAAACTTGCTGTTTATGTTGTGGAAAAAGTTATTTGCAATGAAGAAGTCGTTTGTCTTGCAAAATTCTATCATGTGATCTCTGGTATCATTTCTATCACCAAGGGCATATTTTCAACTACTGATCCTTCTTTGTTTCCAATTTCTCATTCCAGTAACCAGTAGTTATCAATGCATCCTGATTGCACATTCCATAAATTTCAGACTGTAGTAGTTGGTAAAAATCTTCAATTTCTTCATCTTTCTCCTTAGTGGTTGGTGTGTAAATTTGAATAGATTGTATTAACTGGTATTCCTTGTAGGCGTATGAATATTATGCCATCACTGGCAGTGTTGTACTTCTGGATAGATCTTGAAATGCTCTTTTTAGTGATTAGTGCACAGCTATATTCATTGCAACACTGTTTACAAAAGCAAAAAGATGGAAACAACCAAGATGCCCATCAACAGATGAGTGGACAGATTATGGTATATTCACATAATGGAATATTACACAGTGATAAAGAACAACGATGAATCCATGAAACATCTCATAACATGGAGGAATCTGGAAGGCTTTATACTGAGGGAAATTAGTCACAGAAGGACAAATATTGTATGAGACCATTTTTATAAGAACTCAAGAAAAGATTTAAACACAGTAGAAAACACTCTTCGATGGTTGCCAGTGTGGGAAGGGATGGAGAGGGTTTTCACTAATTAGATAGTAGATAGAATTATTTTAGGTGAAGGGAAGGACAACACACAATGGAGGGGAAGTCAGCACAATAGGACTTATCCAAAAGCTAAGAAGTTTCCAGGATACAACCAAACATTTTGAGGGACAGAGTAGCAGGGCGGAGGTCTGGGGACCATGGTTTCAGGGGACATCTAGGTCAATTGGCATAACAAAGCATGTTAAGAAAACGTTGTGCATCTCACTTTGTTGAGTGGCATCTGGGGTCTTAAAAGCTAGCAAACTGCCATATGAGATGCATCAATTGCTCTCAAGCCATCTGGAGCAAAGGACAATGGAAAACACCAAAGACACAAGGAAAATATTAGCCCAAGAGAAAGAAAGGGCTACATAAAGCAGAGACTCCATCAGCCTGAGACCAGAAGAACCAGATGGTGCCTGGCTACCACCAATAACTGCACTGAAACGGAACATGGCAGAGAATCCCTGATGAAGCAGGAGAAAAGTGGGATGCAGACCTCAAATTCCAGTAAAAAGACCAGACATAATGGTCTGAGATGGAGGTACCCCAGAGGTCATGACCCCCAGACTGTCTGTCAGCCAAAACTAAAACCCATTCTTGAAACCAACTCTTCAGACAAAGATTAGACTATAGGACCTAAAATGATACTGGTGAGGAGTGTGATTCTTAGCTTAAGTAGACACATGAGACTATATGGGCAGCTCCTATCTGGAGTCAAGGTGAGGAGGGAGAGGAGAACAGGAGCTGGTTGAATGGACACAGGAAACACAGGTGGAGAGAAGGAGTGTGCTGTCACATTGTAGTGAGAGCAACTAGGGTCACATAACAATGTGTACATAAGTTTTTGTATGAGAAACTGACTTGGATTGTAACTTTTCACTTAAAGCACAATAAAAAAAAATAAAAGAAAATCTAGTATAGACTCATGAACAACTTTTATGACCTTTGGGAGATGATGCTTTTCTTCTAAATTTATATCCTAAGATTTGCTGAAGCAGTGCATCAGCTCCCATTGAGGAGCTGTATTTCTTCCTTGGGTGTTCTGTGCACAATAATGCCAAAGCAAACTTTCTTGAAGTCAGGTATCATTACCTGGATCTTCTCCTCAGAAATCCACGATGAATTACCATTGTCAATTACTAGCTACACAAAGTTATTTTAATTCACATATATATACATATATACATATATCTTCAGTTTCTCTGCTATGCATTCCTTTCTACCCCCTCATCCAATTTCCAAAGTTCTAGTTAACCAGACCTTTTACTGGAGTGTCTATATGACATGGTCATTGTAGCTGCCATGACTCTGCTCAAGCTTTGCGCAAAGAAGAAGTGCATTCTGTCACTCTGGTTCCCTGATGCCCGGCTGACACAAAGTATTGCACAGCGGCGCCTTCTCTTACTCATTTCTCTTTTTTTGAATTTTTTTTTTGTATTTAAAACTCAAGTTATATGATAATTAAGTAATAGAAATGTTATAAATTTAAAAAGAAAAAGTATAGAGAGTATAAAGAGATTAAGAATGAGAGCATGAGATGAGACAGTGAAAGATTTCAGGCCCTTCCCGCCTCCCTGTCACAGCTGGCAACCCCCAATAATCTTTGGTTTGTATAAATTTGCTTATTTCATATAAGTAAGATCATACAGTAGTTGTCTTTTTGTGACTAACTTTCTTCAATCAGCATGATGTTTTCAAAGCCTAGCAAGAAAGAATTTTCAAATTCCAACTATAGCTAACCTCAGTTTCTGCTATCATTCCCAGTTCTCCATCCTTTCTCCAACTAGTGTACCCCCTTTGTCTCTTCTGTTGCTGCCCCATTCTGCCTTTCAGTGGCTGAGCCCTGCTTTCTGCTCTCTCCTTGGTCTCTGTATCCCTCTTACACACTGCTGGCAGGTTCCGTCTCTGGATCTTGTCTCTGGAGCTTTCCCTCCATCCAACACACACGACCTAGCTCTATCTCTTTCTGGATCCTGAAGTCTACAGTCCTTCCCACATATTCACAAACATACACAGACCTTTAGGTTGACATAGGCAACCCACCCAGACACAACCAGTCAAGGTGGTTGTGTGCTGTCTATCTGAGGTTTCTGGCATCAGGTTCTCAGATACGGACATCTCTTTCTGCCTCACGCTGAAGGAGTTTCTCTAATAAGGACAAGGGCTTCTATTCTGAGAAAAGCAATTTTAATCCCCTACTGTAGCTTGGTTAAGAAGGGTACAAGAAAGAGGTATGCATGTAAGAGTCTTAACTAAATATACGCATTCTTCTCTTTAAGTATAACTTCTCCGTAAAACAGCCTTTCAGTAAAAGAGGTTGAAAAGAGATGAGCATTGCTCTCGTTTGAGTGCTTACACCCCAAATTTACTAAGAAAATCACCCTTATAGAAAACTTCTTTCAATGACGTCACACATTTATTATGAAGTTATAGGGGAATGAGGTCATTTCTAAGTTCCAAAGGAACAAGTTCATTGGAATTCAATAAATGTGGAATTAAAGAAAAATAACTTCTTAAAAAATGAACTACCATAAACAGTGCCACTTTACAATGGAGATTTTGTCTTCCACAGCAGTGCCCCCAAAAGGTGGTGGGTCTTTGGGGAAGAAGAAAGAAACCATGGGGTCTGCAGAGGTGGAGGATGTGGTGATGGAGAGGCCTCCAGGGGTCCCTATGACCAAAGCTTTGGGCTCACAGGTGAGAATAAGTACCCTGAAAGCTCAACTAAATCTACTCTCTATTCTCAGAGGTCTCTACCAGAGGAAAATGCCCAAGAGTCAACAACATCCCAAACAAAAAGTCAAAGCTCCAGGCACAGGAAGATTCCAAAACAATCCGAGAGCTCTTTTCCTTCATCTTCCACCAAGCAGACCTCTCACTCCTCTAGCTACGGGGCTACTTCAGAGAAGCAATGGGTCAGGTGTGCACATTTCACCCAGGTGCACACAGTCAAGGGGGTGGCGGTCGCCTGGCAGACCAAAACCTCCTTTGCCCCCGTGGGCAAGATGCCCCAGGTCTTTGAGGCCGAGCTCTCTGAGGAGAGCACCATCGGCTCTGCCCCCAGACTGGCCAACACTGAGTCCCTGGTCAGCAACCTGGAGCCCTGGCAGGAGGGGCCCCAGACCTGTACCCAGGAGCCCACCGACCAAGAGAAGGAGCATTGGGAGAGCCCCCGCGCAGCCACCCCGGAGTGGCTGGTGACCCGTGAGCACGGCTTCCGCTGCGTGGCCTGCTGTCACGTGTTCGAGTCCCAGGAGGCCCTGGTTGCGCACGCGGCGCATGCTGTGAGCCAGGGCTTCAGCTGCCAGGTCTTCTTTGAAGACCTGCTGGAGAGGCGGCTGCCAAGCTCAGTCCAGCGCAGGCCCCAACGCTGCCACCAGCTGGCCAGGCGTTACCTGATGGCCTCCAAGAAGAGGGAGGTGAGGGAGAAGAGAGCGGTCTGCAGGCACCTGGAGGAGCAGCTGGAGAAGCAGAGAGAAGAACTGAAGAGGCTGAGGCACCAGCTGGACAGGCTGAAGAGGCAGGCCAGGCTGCAGAAGGCACAGCACCAAGGCCAGAGGGGGAAGCACCTAAAGACCTGCTAGCACCCTGGGACTAGGAGGAGCAGGGCCTTTGGGCTGGAAACCTAGGCCCTTCAGGAGAGACCTCCATTCAGGTTCGTTTAACCCAGCTTCCCTGGAAGATCCTACCCTCCTTCCCCTCTGATCACCAGTCTTCCACCCCAAGGGCACAAAGAGCTCCAGCCCTAAGGGGGATCTGGATGGAAGAAGCCCCACATAGCTGACCGCAGACACCAGGTCCCCTCAGAGGCTCCCCTGGCCCAGGAGAGGACAGGACAGGCCTCATCTTGATGGTGAGATCTTGGGACCCTAAGGATGAGCACAGCATAAGTAGGGAAAGGGAAATGGGATTTCAGTGGGACTTGGGAGGCTAAGGGGGACCCTGTTGAGGTGTGATGGTGAAGGGGGTATCACTGAGTTCTTTGGAGGAGAAGGAATCAGAGAGATGGCAGGGTGTCAGGAAACCTGCCTGCAGGTGAGCAGTGGGCATAAAGCCCTAAACCAAGGACTCTGGGTCCCTTCCCAGCAGCATACAGGCAGAGAAAGAGGTAGGGCTTGGCAGGAGGAGTGGAGGGCCCGATGAAGGAAAATGAATTCACCCCAGCCATGTCTTCTGGTCTCCCAGGGTGAATTTGGGGTTATGATTAGGAAGCATTGTTGTTGCCTCATTAGGGGAATGTAACTGGGAGGTGGTGTAAAAAAATCCCCCTGGGTGTTAAGAGTTGATCCAGCGCTTGCAGGGTATTTCTTGTAGAGTATGTCCTCGGGTAAGGGGTAGAGCTTTGGAACTTTTTCATCTCCTTTAAATAAAGCTGTACATTCTGGTTCTTGACACGTCAATAAATGTTGTTAATTTTTTTTTTTTCCTGTGGTCAAATCTGACCTGTCCCGAGGTCAAAGAAATGGAAGAAAAAGGCCCTCTGAGGTGAAAGAAGCAAAAGAAAGGAGAGGCTTCTGAACCTGGGGAGAACAGCGAGAACACAGGTGACCAGAGGTATGGATGGAAGAGGCAAATTCAGGCCCAGACTCAACAGTGGACAAAAAAGACCAAGTCTCAGTCACAACATCAAATCCCAGGTGTGGGGAAGCCCTGGACATGACAGGGATGCATCCATCTCTCTGGGCCATGAGACCACAGAGGGCAGAGGAAAAGGAGGGCAGGGCCTCTAGGATGGGTACCTCCATCCACAGTCTGTCCTGTGTGTATGCCTCAGAGTGACAGAGACAGCTCCTGTGAGGGAGAGGGTCACAGGCAGAGAAAAGCCAAGGTGTTCAGGCCAGGTAAATTCTGCAGTCTCCTAAGGATCCAAAACAAAAATCAGAGATTCTCAGAGGTATCAGGGTGGGAGGGGTTGGCATTCCCAGGCTGGGGAGAGGCTGGCTGGGGAGGTACTGCTTTCTGAAATCTTTTCATCAACATCTTCTTAAAAGCTACCTTCCCAGTTGATGTCCTCTTTTATGCTCTAGGCTCAGACCTCAAAGGGCCTCGAATGCACAAAGGCGGGTTATACACTGGGTCAAGGCAGGGAGGAGGTGGTACCAGCACATCCAGGAAAGAGAATTTTCTGGAGCGCCATGAGTTACCTAGTGAATCGCACATGGTGTCCAGCCTTCTACATTTAGCTGTAGACATGTGCTTGCAAACGTGTTTGGGGGTTAATTCTACTGAGTTCCCAAAATTATTTTTGGTCATTTCCAGTTATAGAGACCAGAAGAGCTCACTGGTTCCAAGAACAAGAAGAAATGCACTGGATCTGATTATTACTGTCTGTGGTGTGCTCTCCTTCCAGTGATTAAAATCTTTTGTCTGTCATTATAGAAAATTTTCACCTATTTAAAATATCTAACGAAACACATTAAAATATACATGTATCTATAATGTTTATCAATTTCCAAAGTTCTGAAATTATTTTTTATTTTCAAGATTACAGATTTGTATGACAAAAAAGTTATGTCAGGGTCCCACCCTCATATGTAATTTGCTCCCGCTCCCACAAGGTATCCAATGTTAATAGACACATGTGTCCTTTCCTACACCTCTCTGCAGGGACACATACACACAGTCACAGGTACACAAGTACATCTGCTGGGGTGTTTGCTTTTATGGAGACTTCGTCTCACTCTACCCACATTGCTCTCGCCCCTTCTTTCACTTGACATTCTACCTTGATTCTCTGTAAGTCATTAGATATGGCACTAACACTATATTTTGGGGTCTTCAACTTACATGAATAATTTAAATAGATGGTATCAACTCAGTACACTTTATCTGGACTTATATATGTTGTTGTTAAAAGCTATCAAGTCAGTTCTGAGTCACAGTGACCCTAGGCACCACAGAACAAAACTCGGTCCGGTCATTGCAATCCTAATAATCGTTGCTATATTTGAGCACACTGTTGCAGCCACTGTATCAATCTCATTGAGGGTCTTCCTCTTTTTCCCTGGACCTCTGCTTTACTAAGCATGATGTTCTTTTCCAGGAACTGGTCCCTCTTGATAAGATCTCCAAAGCCATCCTTACTTCTAAGGAATATTCTGGCTTTCTCTGCTCAAGACAGATTTATTTGTCCGTACACAACACTACTAATACAGAAGCATTATCATCCATGCTTTTTAAGTCCACTCTTCCTGCATGTTCTAATTCTCCTCCCCCTGTTCTTTCCCACAAGTGAATCCAAGGTAATTCAGGTTAACAATGTGGTAAGTCGTTTCTCCTATCCTTGCTTAAACAAGCACACACAGACATACATGTATCCTCATCTTCTCATTTATACACACACATAAACATCAACAGGTATTCAAGCATATTCAAACAATTGATATTGTTTAACCCAGATGTGCTCATTTTATATACACTTCTCTGCACCTTGATTGTTTCAGTAATACTTCCATAATACTTCATAGAGATTTCTCCCACTCAACTACTACAACTCTTTTTCATTCTAAGGACTCCCTGTTTTATTGAGGATGTAGCTTTACCATAAGTTCTCTATCATTCCACCATCAATGGACAAAGTTTGGTCATATTAATAATAACTATCCTTTCTATACTATAGGATTTGTTTCTGTGGAATAGACTCCACAGAGTGAGATTTTCAATTCAAAGGATGTTAAAAGTACAGAGCCACGGCCATGTCTTTCCCCTAGAGGCTGCCATAATGCACCTCTCCAGCCACGTCTCAGGGCATCCTTCTCCCCACAGCCCAGCCAGCCATAGGTGGTGCTGATTTTCCAATTCTGCCAGTTTCACTGGCAGTTTGATATTTTCTTAACTTGGACTATGTTTACTGGGCATGTGGATTTGCTCTGAATGAACTGTTTGAATTCACTGCTCATTGTTCAAGTGCTTAACTTTTATCCTTCTGTGTAAAATGGAAATTGTTATTAAGCCTTGTCATCTCCATTTCACATGATTTTCCAAATCTATCATTTGTGTATCACATTTTTGCAAGCTTTGTCCCCCAGAACAATCACTTGAGTCAGCACCATTTATTAAATAAATATAATTTTCTTGAAATGCTACCTTTGTAAGTTATTGTGACTTCTTAACAGATTTTCTGTTTCATTGGTCGACTTGTCAGCTTCTATGCTATATAATATCAATTTGTTCTGTTACCCGAAGAGATAGACACCTGTTACTATCCTGCTTTTTCATGTTTTACTTTGGTAAAACCGCCCTGGTTTTGCAGCGATTAACTGCTCAACTGCTAATCCAAAGAAAGTTTGGCAGGTCGGACCCACCAGGTGGCTCCAAGGGAGAAAGACCTGGTGTTCTGCTCCCGTAATGATTACGACCTAGAAAACCCTATGGGGCAGTCAGATGGGATCGCTTTGAGTCAAAAATCGTCTCCAAGTCTCATAACAACAGGAATATTCTTTGTTATCTACTGTACTATTTGTAGCATATGATTACTGTATACAGTTCAAAACAACTATCTTAATATTCTGGCTAGAAATGCATTCCACTTATATATTAGTTTTAGGGACCTCCATTTAATTGACAAGACATTCCATTTGAAAATATGGCATATTTTTGCATATATTCAGGTTTCATTTTATGTACTTTAATACATTGTCTTCCCTCATAGAGGTCCTTTGCTGCTCTGGTTAAAACAATGTTTTGCTAAATATTTTACAGTTTTGGACACAGTGTGATACAGTCAAGTAGTAGGGGAAAGAGAAGGGTCTGCCCTTCCCACCCTTGCCAATTTTAGACCCTTATTCTATACTGGAGAGAAACCATTGATTTTGATGCATTTGTCTTTTATGCAGGTATGTAATTATATCATCATTATTTTAAATATCTTTTAATACTTGTACTAGTTATTTAAATTTTCTAGTTCATTCCTTCACCTAAAAACTATGTTGAGTGATACCAAAATTTTTGTCTAGTTCCAAATTTATCGGAATGGGTTTAATATTTTTCCATTTATCTCACACCTGATAAGTTTGGGGATTTGTTATGCACCAATAGATAACTAATACTCTGAGCTACTGACCTTTATGGTAATCTACACACAACTTGTTTGTGACAGTTAAGTACTTCCACCTGGCCTCTGTTCAGCTGGGATACCATGATTTACATTGCTACTAGGCTGCCCAGCCTCCACTAAAACCTGAGCCTATAGAGAATTGTTCTTGTTAGCTGTCATCGAGTCCTTTCTGACTCATGACCACCCCATGTGGGCATAGTAGAAGTGTTCAGTAGGGTTTTCAAGGCTGTGATCCTTTAAAAGCAGATCGTCAGGACTGTCTTCTGAGGTGCCTTTGAGTAGGTTCAAACCACCAAACTTTCAGCTAGTATAGAACACTTAACTGTTTGTGGCATCCAGGGACCCCCTGCAAAGGTACATATTGGTAAGCTCCATGTTGCTGGTGCTCCCCTCAGCTCTACATTCCTTATTCTTTTAATGAAATGGGTGTCCTTCAGGACCTCCAAGAAATGGTCTTATAGAAGACTAACTCAGACATGCCCACATATTGGAGGCTTTTATTCCCTCTTCCAACACCTGACACAGTAGGTCTGGTATTTCGATTTCATAGAATGTGGGCCGCTGCCTTTTCCAAACTTCCAAAAGCAATCCCACAGCATATTAAACCCATTTCCAGAACCCTTGCTATGGCAATAAATCCTTGTCAACAAACAAAGTCTACATAAGAATTAGAGTGTTTCCTTGAATGGACAACATTTTACATGCCTCCATAAAGAAAATGCCTCAAGGGCAAAGTTTAAGAGTAAACCAAGGCATTTCCCATCACTCCTTACCTGAGAGGCTCTTCATGAGGATTTCCTGACACACATGGCAAAGGACATAGTAGACACTGCCTTCTTTTTTACCTCTTCCCTCCTAAACAAACAGAAACCTTTGCTAAGATGTCAGGTGTCAATTCCCAACTCCTCTTCTTATCCTGTATGTAAGTTCTGTAATGAGACCAGGACCCAGGCAGTATTTCCCATCTTTCAAAGTTTGGAGGTCCAGTGAAATCCTGTTACAAGTCACTAGATCAGCCCAGGAGCTGGAAGACGGAAATTCCTGGTCCTCTGACAACTGGGAAGGGCAGGGTGGGATTGGGCAGAGCCTCCTTGACCATCACTTGCCCCAAGAGGCTCTGGAGGCTGCTTCATGTTATAAGTCAAAGGCCCTTCCAGCCCAGTCGCATAAGAGCAGGGAAAGGCTTTTTCCATTGAAAGAAAAGATGGGCTCAGGAGCAGCAGGTTTGAGGCCATTCAGCTTCGGTCAGCTTTGCGGCTTCAGGACATCCTGGCCGCTGGTCACCTTCACAGCTGGGCCTTTATACCTTTTCACCTCTCTCCCATTTTTCTCCCAGTACCATGGGCTGTGGCTTCTGCTAGTTTCAAAGATTTCAGTGTTTCTGTAGCTCCTCGTCCCGCTCAGAGGAGGCAGGTTTGCAGGGTGTGAGGGACAAACCCATAGTGCTGCTTAGGTGTCCTTCAACAGAAACCCTCCTGAGGTGACAAACTGTCCTGACTGATCCTGAGACCAAGACAGAGAGAAACTCAGTGAAAGGGTCATTGGCTTCTGCAAGTGTCAGCGCTCTCAGGGTCATGTCCTGGGGTCATGCCCAATTGCAGGAAAAATGAACTGACTCTGAACCAGTACACAGGCCCCGGAAGCCTCAGGAGGATTCTGTCTTAGTCTAACTCAGCACTGGGGAAATCCTCATGGGGTGGGAGCAGTGATATTCCTGGGATCTTTATTCTAAATTTTCAGAGCAGTTGATACAGTCTTGAGGTAGGAAAAGAGAAAGCTTGGGACCACAGGAGGGTGGCAAAAGAAGGAGCCTCTTATCACTCACTCCCTCTGGGGTCTTGTTCAGGTTTTTTTTTTTAATGCAACTTGGGCTCCAGGCAGGCACTTATTTCTAAAGTTGTATTTCTCTGTTTTAATTTATGATATCTAAGTCAAATCTGGAGTCTGGAGCTCATTTTGATAATTCGTCTTTAGTCTGTGCAGACAAGAGTCCGCTCACACCCATAATGAGAGCAGAGGAAATAAATTCCTCTTGCTCCTCAAACTAAGAGTACCACACTTGGGGAGCTCTCCTAGGGCAGCGCAGGCGGTGAGTCCACTCTGGGGCCCTGGGAGGGGGATGGGGTGGGTGCCAGGCAGTGTGGCTTCTGTGGCTTCACCTTCTTCTCCGGGAAGTGCATCTCGAAGGCCTCCACATTCGGATCCTGACGCTAACCACAAGTTCCCACCCTTCTGTGTCCACTGTCTGGACCCAAGTCCTCACATGCCTCCTCTGCCCTCCTATCCCATCATATGCGCTGTGATCAGGCTCAAGTGTGTACCCTGGGTCTCGCCCTCTATGGCCTTATGCTTCCCCTAGTTCTGTTGGGACCTGCCAGCCTGGTGGGTCTGAGGTCCAGGTGGGGCTGGGTGGGCTGGGACTGTCACAAAAGGCTCCTGAAGCCAGCTCTTTCCTGCTCCCCGCCAGCTTGTGGCAGGGCTGCCTGGGACCTCGCGCCTCCCCTGGGTGCCCCTCTCTGAGCATCCCTGCCGCCCCCTCCCCTAGTTCTTGAGGCGCCTTCTCTTGATGCACAGGTGCAACTGGGCACCCCACCGCACTGAACCCGAAGTCAGTTCTCAGCTAGATTATACACCTGAACCTGAAATGCACAACCTTAAAACCACTAGAACCAATAACTTGTTGTCATCTAATCCATTCCAACTCATAGGAACCATAAAGGGCAGAGTAGAACTGCCCTATAGGGTTCCCAAGGAGCGCTCGGTGGACTTGAACTGCCAACCTTTTAGTTAGCAGCTGTAGCTTTTAACCACTACTCCACAAGGTTTCTTAAAACTGCTAGATAGGTGTGAAATGAAAAAAGGAAAATAAAAAAATTAAGAAAAAAAAAACAATTACAGAATATGTAAAAGAAAAAAATAACAAAAGAAAAAAACAACTACAAAAAAATCACATAATATGAGACTGTAACCTCACATTATGGACTCAAGGAGGCTGGGTTGTATCTTTCTTTGCAAATAAGTCTTAGATAAGGGAATTGGTACCAGGAGTAGATACACACTCTCACTTCAGGAAAATGGAAAATCTGGGATTAATTGACCTGGATCAGGTGGAAAACAGTGATAACCACATAATATTTAAAGATGAAATCCTAACAGCCTAAAACATGCAGTGGAAATTTTTCTAAGGAAAGTAGCATCAGAAGAGGCCTTTAATCACTACACAAAATGGGTCAGTAGTTCGAGATCTCCCTACAAAGATGGAATCAACTCGATGGCCAACTGGTTTTGGGTTTGGTAGATCACTTTTAGGCAGGTTCCAGCAAACGTGCAAAAAACAGATCATTTCAACCTTGTACACAGTCAATAAAGAAGAGAAAGCTATGAGATGCTCCCCAACTTGTTCCCTAAGGCTACTTTAATATTGATACCAAATTAGAAAAGGAAGGTATAAGAAGAGTTACAGGACAAGCACACTAAGCAACTGAGATGCAAAAATCTACATAAAATGCTGGCAAAGAAATCCAGCAAAGTATAAAGCACGTAATATGCGAGCATCAAGGGGGTTTATTGTCAGCATACAAGCTTGAGTGAACTTTAAAGATTTAATAATTTAATTCACCACATGTGTAGGTTAAGGAAGAAAAGACATAGGTTCACCTCAAGAGACGGTGAAAAAGCAGTGATAAAATCCAACCACACTGAGACATAAGAACTCTGAGCAAACATGGAACAGAAAAGGAGTTCCCGAATGTGGAAAACTACAACTAGCATGATAGTTCCTGGTGAAATGTGGGACATTCTCTTTAAAATTAATTAGAAATAAAATCAGGATGCTTTCTCTCATTATTTCTATTAAATATTTAACACTGGAGTACAAAAAGAAAAACATATAACTCTTATTATTCATAGATTATAGGAATGTCTCCACAGAAAAATTTAAAAACCATAGAAAATATTGGAATTAATATTAGTAAATCATAAATTTTTTTTTTTTATAAATACGAAGTAAAAAATAAAGTGAATGTCTATGCAGCAGCATCAAGGCAACTCTGTCATAGCTCTCAGTGAAAGCAGAGGGCACTGACAGGGAAACAGCAGGATTCAGGTGGGCTAGACGAAGGAGGGGAGAGCACTATTTTACACTGGGCTGGATTTATAAGGACCGGTATGTGTGTTAGTTACCTAGTGCTGCCGAAAGAAAAAAAAAAAAAAAAACACACAATTGGGTGGCTTTAAAGAACAGAAATTTATTTTCTCACAGTTCAGGAGCCTACCTGTCTGAATTCAGGGCATGGCTTACGTCTACATCAGCTTCTAAAAGCTTCCAGCCACCCTTTGTGTTCCTGGTCTTGTAGATGCATCTGCTCCGTTGTCTGTCTTCCTCTGCCACTGAGTGTGTCTGTGTCTATTCTGCTCTTTGTATAACTCAGAAGGGACTAGGTTTAGGACGCAACCTACACTAGTATGGCCTCATTAATATAATTTTAAAATCCCCTATATCCAAATCAGGTCACATTTACTGGTACAGTGGTTAGGATTTCAACATACCTTTTGGGGTTACACAATTCAGTCCATAATAGTGCCCTCACCAGATACTCTGGACTGAGAATACTACCATGAGCAGTTGAGAGTGGTTCTATTTTTTTTTTCTGCATTAGTTGTTTGTAACTTGTCTCAGTGGTCACTCATATGAACTTTGGAGCAACTTTTATGAAGACCCTGACCAACCTTTTGTACCCATGTCCATTGTGTGGAAAAACACACAGACTCCCATCACTGAAGCCTTGGGAAATTCATTGATAAGTGTGGGGAATGGAGTTGGGATCAGAATTGTTTTGTGGCCTTGATAACATGGCATAGCTGTTAGATACCCACATGGAAATATCAGGTAATAATACTAACAGCTAACACTTACTGAGTACATGCAGTGGTGCCAGGATTCTTGTAAGGGCTTCTCCTTTCCTAAGATATTTGTTCTGCATGATAGCCCTATGCGGAATGTATCATTATAATGCACATTTTATACATGAAGAGGCCGATACAGAGATTTAAGCTGATATTTGAGTATAAGTCTGGACCCAGGAGGAGTTGAAATGGCTGGAGGTGTAAATCTCACATCCTCAGCTACAGACCGATGGCTGTGGACTCACTGAGGCATCTCAGAGAGAGGGTGTCAACACAGAGAGAGGACTAAACACCGAGCCCTAGGGCACCCTGACGCCTACAAGCTGGCCAGGTGAACCACAGCCAACAAAGCTCTCTGAAGGCCAGTGTGGTTCCTGGAAGGTGGTCTGTCCTTTCTCTAGGCCGAATTTCCCCACTGTCCTTCCCACCTGCACTGCCTTGTCCCCTTCCTAATGGCAGGGACAGTGTGTAACTTTCACCACTGCCCAAGATTCCAAGGTTACAATAACATTGGTATGGAAAGCAGAATGATGGAGTCAGGAAGCCTGGTGGTCACATGCAACCAGTTGGAAACAGAAAAGAGCAAATAAAGACGGGGAGAAGACCGTGAGCCAGAGGAGTAGGAGAAATGAATATTTCCTGAGTGCTAAGTAAGGCTGGGCGTCTGCTAGTGGCATGTAGTTCCTCATTTAAACTTCAGAGGGACACAATTAGTGGAATAGACATTGCTATCCACTTTCATCATGCAAACATTTTATTATCTTTAATTTTAACAGTAACTTCTTACAAAAACAAATGAGAAAATAGAAAAGAGTATAATAAAAGAATAAAAAAAGAAAACATCTCATCAATTCAGTACTATCATTTTGCCTCAGCAGCTACACATTTTTGTTGTTGATGTAAATATAACACACAACCTTTGCCAAGTGAACGAGTTGTACAGGTGTACACATTACTGACAGGAATTACATTAATCTGCTGTGCAACCCTACCCTTAATCTGTGTGATTTTTCCATAATTGTAAACAGAAGCTCAGTTTCCATATGCAATAAAAAAAAAATACAATAACACCCCTTTATTCCCTCCCTCCTGTCCCTGGGAACCCCTATGAACTTTCATCTCTATACATTTGCCTGTTTTTGTAAAAGGCATGCTTTTTAATTTGAAAGTTCATGACAAGCTACAAGGGTGAATTCATGTGGAAGCAGAAGTTATTTGCAATACATACATCCTACTACAAACTTGGTTCTAAAATATACAAAGGATGATTCATAAAGAAAAAAAAGAATTCAATAGAAAGACAAGTAAATATTTGAACGCTCTCTAAAAGATTTCTGTATGGCCAACATCCATATGGAAAGGGACTACATCAGTTATCAGAGGAATTCTAATAAAAGCTCACAATGTGATCCTAATCCTGCACACCAGAATGGCTAAAATAAAAAAATAAAAAAAAAATGGAAATACCAACTATTTGGTAGAACATGGAGCAACTGGAATTCTAATCTACTGCTAGTGAAAGTGCAATTTGGTACAACCACTTTAAAAATGCTTTGGCCATATCTACTAAAGCTGTGAACATCCATATATTCTATGACCCAGCAATTCTACTTCTAGATACATACCCGATAGAAATGGGTACATATGTTCACCAAAACACATAAGTCTAACCATCTGCTAAGGAATGAACACCCTCCTTCTGAATGCCTAACTTTTGTTTTTAATTGTTCTTTAGATGAAGGTTTACAGAGCAAACTAGCTTCTCATTAAACAGTTAGGACATATATTGTTTTATGACATTGGTTACCAACTCTAAGACATGTCAACACTCTCTCTTCTTGACCTTGGGTCCCCTATTACCAGCTTTCCTGTCCTCTCCTGCCTTCTAGTCCTTGTTCCTGGGCTGGTATGCCCCTGGAGTCTCATTTTGTTTTATGGGACTGTCTAATCTTTGGTTAAGGGTGAACCTCAGGAGTGACTTCTTTATTGAGCTAAAAGGATGTCTGGGGGTCATATTCTCAGGGTTTCTCCAGTCTCTGTCAACCTAGAATTCTGGGTTTTTTTTTTTTTTTTTTTGAATTAGGATTTTGTTCTATATTTTTCTCCAGTTCTGTCCTGAATGCCTCACTTAAAAAGCACTATTCTCGTCTGTTCTAAGGTGATGGCCATATATAATGATAAGCTTATAAAGAAAAGTCTAGAGCTTTCTGTGAAATGCAGCAGCAAATCTCTAGAGGCTCATGTTCTTATAGCTTCTGTTCCCTCTGGAGCTACTGCTTCTGTCTGTCCTTCTGCTGGGCTGCACCACATGGAACCAGTTATAAAATTCAACCTCATCTTATAAATTCACAGGAGTCCTACTCACACAAAATTTTTATTGGCTATGAGAACAGGTGTGTAGAGGAGGTATAGAAGGGATTTCTATTGTAGCAAAGCAAAACCTTAAAATGAAATGGCTGGGAATGGCGGGCCTCCTTCTGTAAAAATGCTTTTCTACATGGAATATGGGAAAATGCAGTTAAGATATGGCTTATGCAGAAAGGCAAAACGGAGTGCTTGCAGCAATTTGGTAATCATTTAGATCACCTGTAAAAATATTTTCATCCTTTTTCTCATAGCTTACAGGAAATGAAATTCCAAAAGGATCGCATATTTAAAAGTAAAATACGTCACCATACAAATTTCAGAAGAAACTATGAGAGGTTTTGTTTTGCTTTTTGTTGGTAAAAGAGAAAGATTTTCTAAAAATCCCAAAGCTGTGAAGGCTCAAACTGGTAAGATACAGATATAGATGTTTGGCATATGAAAAACTATATGAAGAAAGCAAAAATACAGGCAAAAATCTGAAGAAAAATTCATAGGTTAAGGATTTGGAAGATATAGAAATGGTCAATAATCACATGATAAGAAGATCAACCTCATTAGTCATTAGGGAAATGCGAATCAAAACCAAAACGCACTATTATTTCAAAACCACTGAGATGGCTCAAATCAACAGGATGGACAACACAAGTGGTGAGGATGTGGAGAAACTGGAACCCTCATACATTGCTGGTGGACATGAAACATGATCCAATCGCTTTGGAAAACAGTTAGGTGCTTGCTCAGAAAGGTAAACATAGAGTTAGCATGCAACATAGCAATCCCACTCCTAGGTATGCATCCAGGACAACTGAAGCACGTTCACATAATAACTTACAAAAGAATTTTCATAGTAGAATTATTTATAAATAGCGAAAATGTGGAGAGAATCCGAAAGTCATGAACTGATAAACTGTGGTATACTCGTAAAATGGAATATTACTCAGCCATTAAAAGGCATCAGGTACTAATACATGGCACTATATGGACAAACCTTGAGAACGTTATGCTAAGTGAAAGAAGCCAAACAGAAATGACTGCGTGGTACATGATTCCATTTACATGAAATATCGAGAACAGACAAACCAACACAGACAGGAAGTAGATTAGCAGTTGCTATGTCTTGGAGGAAAGGAGTAATGAGATGACTACTAATATGTAGGGCGTTTATTTACAGGGTACTGAAAATATCCTGAAGCTAGACAGTGGTGATTGTTGCACAACTCTGTCCATATACTAGCAACCACAGAATTGTGCACATTATAAAAGGCAATGTTATGGCCGGTGAATTATATCTCAATAGAAATATTTGTGACTCCCGAAAGACTAACATTTCAGTTAAATATATAGAACCCATAAATCAGTAGGCGAAAAGAACCCATTTTACCATATCTCTCTCCAGCCAAAGTGAAGGGGGTACATTCTATTAATACATCTTATTTTTTTATCTCTTCATTAACAAGTTCTGTTCTCATTATACATAACTAGTCTCCATTTCTAATCATACATAACTAGTCTCCATTTCCTTATGTCAGTTTTCACTATTGTAACTACATAAACAGAGCACTTCCATAGTTTTTATAAAAACCCACCCACTCATTCAATCAGACATATCATATTTGGAAGCTTCTTAGGTGCCAGAAACTAGGATACTCTGACCAACACAGCAGACAAGGTCCTGCCTGCATGGGCCTTCTATTTTTGTGGAGCACTCAGATGATAAACCAGCCAAACAGTATGTAATGTTACCTAACATCAGGAGGGAGGCGTATAATTTTGGAGGTGTCCCAACCTGTGTCTCTCTCATGAAGAGTTCCCTCTTGCCTCTGAACCCAGTGGAAAGTAAACACTTTGAAGGAACTGTGAGGTCAGTAAGTGTGAAAAAAAGACATTTCATTTCAGTTTCATTTTGTTGGTATTACCTGCTACGCTGTCCACATTTTTTTAAACACTATCCTGCAGCTGACATCAACCAACCCCCCAAAAAACAAAAACAAAACCCGATGCCATGCAGTCGATTCCGACTCACAGCGACCCTGTAGGACACAGTAGGGTCTCCAAGGAGTTCCTCGTCTTAGGACACAAATAATTCCTGCTTATGAGAATCTGAAATTTGTTCACTGTGGATGTGTGAGGGACTCAGTAACACTTGCAGAGATTCCATGTGGGTGTGGTGCTCAAGTGTGAGCATTGGGAGGAATGGACCCCATGTGCACTTTGCATCCTTCTGGAGATTATGATACAACAAACATTCCCTCTTCATTGTCCTGCATCTTGTAAGAGAACAGAGGGAATTGTTAGGCAGAACCATTTGAAAATGCATGGCAAGAAATTTTATTGAAACATTAAATTCAAAATAAAATCTTCCTATGTTTTTCAACCTTCCCTACCTCATTTCAAGAGGTAACTGGACTCACAGAGTTAAAGCCCTGAAACTTCGAGACTCTGAAGAGTCTGTTGGAAGAGTCTCAGCTCATTGCAGTAATCACATTGAGTGAACTGGAAACCAAGGGAAGAGTGGGAGTCAGACAGCAGAGACCTACACATTGGGAAGGGGTGAGGCCTGCTTCTTGATAATGCCCTGGGCTAGGTGGCAGCACCTCAAAGGGTAATGCAGGCACACAAGTAGACAAACCACATTATGGTGTTCCCAGCCCTGCCAAGGTTCTCATGCTCCATCTGGGAATGGAAGCAGCAGAGACAATGCTTCTAGAGAGATCACCCACATAGGCTGAGGCGATGGGTGTGTTAAAGATCTCTAAACCTTGGTCCTTCTTTAGACCCCGGGGTACCTAGAAAATAAACCAACACCAAATATACCCCTACAAAGAAGTAAGGTTAAAATTTTACCCCAATTTTGTAAGCCGAGAGCTCTGAGTTGGAATTCAGTTTATTTAAAGAAATATCAAGTTTTCTTGCACACATGAATTTGTGCTGATTCACTTACAATTCATATTATTCATTCATCCACGAAGTCAGCAAACATTAACACTATAACAGCTACATGTGAGACCCTATGGCAGTTGCTCTTGATGATGAAATGACTCAGAGAATTTCTCTCAATGCCTGGTGAGAGAAACAGCCAAGTTAACAGTTGTATCAGTCATGTATTGCTGTGTAACAAATGACCCCAAATTGTCGTGTCTTAAAAGAGCAACAATTTACCAGCTCACAATTTTTCAAGTTGTCAGTTTGGAGCTCTTCTGATCTGGGTCAGCCTCAGTGGCTCACAACACGGCTTCCTCATGTGTCTACAATTTGCTTCCAGGTAGCTGGGAGCCAGTTCATAACATCAAGTCAGTGAAACCGCTGGATCCTCCCTCCATTGGTCTTCCATCATCTAGCAGGCTGGCCTGAGGGTGTTCCCATGAGTTCTCAGGGTTTAAGAGCAACAAAAGGGAAGTCTCAATGTAAAGTCTTTCAACTCTCTCATTTTATCAGGTTTTCTACCATCCCAATGTCCAAAACAATAACGTCAGCCCCAACTGAGGGATGGAGAAAGACTCCTACTGCTAATGAAAGGCGCTCCAGAGTCTCATAGAAGGCATGGGCACAGAGAGAGGATAAATGTGTAGACATTTCTTACATCAACCACAAAAAGTAAATGCAATTGTGTTTTATGCTGTGGTAAAGGGTTTTGCAGGTACAATGGAGTAGGGAGCAAGAAGTGAACAAATCTACCAGGAGGATATTTAGGGAAGTGATGTCTGAACCAAGTTGAGAATATGATTGGATAGTTAAGGTGTGAAAAAAGCCCCGGGTCCAGGAAGCCCCATGTCTTCTCCAGAGAGAAGTCTGAGGAGACAGGCTGAAGCCACTGAGGCATTTGGTACATTTGTGACCAGATGCAGATCATCTTTTGTTCTACTGTTTTCCAACCACTCGTCCCTATTTATAGTTTGGAGTCATACAAGAGTAGACCCTAGCATTTCCCTGTTGAAAATTTATTTTCCTCTGAGAAGTCATCACCACCCCAATGTTCTTAATTGCTTCCTCAAATGCTGTCTCCATTTAGCAGCTCCTTTTCTAAATGGGCTCCAGAGTGAAAGCAGAGCCTGGAAGATGCACAGGTCATGGACTTTCCCCAAGTCAACTCCTAAACCTCCCATTCTGGCTGGCCACAAATTCCTGAGTCTTAGCATTTTATGGTGAGCTCATAAGCCCAATCTGTTCCAATGGGGTCAGTTCTCTTAACCACCATGCTTCACCAGAGAGTAGGCCATCAGATGGGATGGGAGAGAAAATCTAGTCACGGGGAAGAGCCTGTGTGAAGCCTCAGAGGCTAAGGAGACCTGAGAGGTGTTCAGAGTGGACATTGTATGACCAGGGCTGGAGAGACATGATTCCAAGAGAGTCAAATGAGAAGTTTTGGAGAAATCAACTCCTGGTCACACTGTAACGATTCCCTGTACTCTCTCTCTCCCCACCAAGGGATAGTAACGACATGGAGTGCAGAGAAAAGTTGCAATTCCTTTTTTATATCTAAGCCCCCTTTTCCCAGTCTGGGACTGGCAGTATTCAAGCTCCTACTTGAACAGTTCCATATTTTTCTTTTTGCTGTGTTTCTATTTAAAGTGGACCCATGGAACTGAGCAATGTCAGGAATGATGTCGCACAGGGTTATGGAAGCCATGCCATTCATGCTGATCTCACCTACTCTTTTGGAGAGGGTGTCGATCTGAGATCCTGTGGGAGAGCACCTGGAACTACTCTATCACAGAAATTCTGGACTAAACCGGAGTCCCCAAGTCACCAAACGGTCATGCATCATGAAGAACTGGGAAAAGGGATAAAGATCCTTCAGAACATCATTATGATTGGACATCTTCACCCGGAGAGGATGAAACAGTGATATACAAGGAAGAGGCCTTTCTCTAAGACTCTAGATAAGGGTGAGAGGAAAAATTGTCCCAGATTGATGTGTGTTATGGAACAAAGGGTCTGGTTTCCACCAGAAAAGACAGCCATGATAGGACAAGATGAAGGAATTGGGAATGGATAAGGTCATAAGGAGGAGCGTCCTGAGAAAGCATTTCCTGTCATTTGGTTGGCAATTAACCAAATTCTTATATCAATAAGAAATGTAGGAATAAGTGAGGGATCAAGCTACAGAATTCATTGGGAGTTCGAGAGCTTTCCAGGCACTCTGTTGTTTAGGATCTGTACCTGGTGGAAAGGAAGGAAGCCAGTGCATAACTAGGGCAGAGAGTATAGGATGGGGGAAAGGGTGGTTAGAGAGAAGCATACTTATTATATTTTCTAATGACATGATATTAATGTACTATGTGAAGAATTAAGAAAATATCTCAGGAGGTTCTGGCAGTGAGAAGTTGAAGGAGCCCAGAGCCCACATCATTGAGGGCAGAAGATGGCTTGCAGACTCCTCCCCTAGATTCAGGAACTCCCCTTCTCCTCCTATGTCTTCTCCCCACATCTCCCGAAGGGCCTAAAAAACCCTCACAGCAAAGAGAGCTATAGGATAGAATTTTTTTACATTCCTTCTTTTCTGAACCTGAATTTTGTCTAGAATCTTTAATTTGCCACTCCTTTCAGGGCAGTTTTGTTGCCCTCTCCACTACCATTATTTTTGCTGCCCCCCACCACTACTCCAGTGCTGCCCTCCACTGGCCCTATTTCCTTTTGCTTCCTAGGTTTCTAACTGGCCTCTAAAACCCTCTTGAGAGATCCCCTGCTGCAACTTCTGTCACGGAGTCTGCACTCCACTCCCAAGATGCTTCCATCTCTTTCTTCCTTAACTCGCCAATCCTACCTTCATACTCAGAAAAATACAGACCCTTATGTTGACATATACAACCCACCCACACACACAGTTGATGTGGTTGTGTCTTGGCTACTGAGATTTGTACCATCGGACTCTCAAATATGGACATCTCTTTCGGCCTCACACTGAAAGAGTATTTCTCATAATGACATGGTGAGAGCTTTCTGTTCAGGGAAAGGCAATCTTAAAGGAGAAGCTTTAAATTATACATAAATATACAAATTTTCCTCTAAGTATAATTCTTTGAATAACAGGTCTTCCCTTAATGGCCACGTAAACCAGAGACGCCATCAGCCTGAAACCAGAAGAACTAGGTGGCGTGCAGCTACAGTCAATAACTGCCCTGACAGAGGATACTAGCAAGTTATAAAAATGATGGTACCCTCAAATACAGCCCTTATACTGAAAGAAAAGACCAATATGAATGTCAGAGATACTCTGAAACTTGCTCTTGAAAGTAGCTAAAGGAAATGAAAGAAATGATGAAGTAGAAGAGCTGAAGAGAAGATTTACAAAGGGCGGCTCGAGAAGACAAAGTATGATAATGACATGTGCAAAGACTTGGCGTTAGAAAAACAAACGGGAAGAACATGCTTGGCATCTCTCAAGCTAAAGGAACTGAATAAAAAAATCCAAGCCTCGAGATGCAGTAGTGAAGGATTGTACGGGCAAAATATTGAACAACACAGGAAGCATCAAAATAAGATGGAAAGAATACACAGGGTCACGGCACAGACACACACACACACACAAAAGCATGGGTCGATGTTCAACCATTTCAGGAGGCAGCATGTCATCAAGAACTGATGGTACTGAAGGAAGAACTCCGAGCTTCACTGAAGGCATTGGCAAAACAAGACTCCAAGAACTGACAGGTACCAATTGAGATGTTTCAACAAACAGATGCAGCACTGGCTGAATAATTTAGCCAACCGACTGGAAGAGATCCATGTTTGTGCACATTCCAAAGAAAGTGATTCAACAAAATTCAGAAACTATCAAACAATATCATTAATATCAAAACCCAGTACAATTTTGCTGAAGATCATTAAAAAGAAGTTGCAACAGGAATTCAAGTCAGATTCAGAAGAGGATATGGAATCAGGAATATCATTACTGATGTCTGATGGATCTGGGCTGAAAGCAGAGAATACCAGAATACCAGAAAGATGTTTCCATGCGTTTTATTGACTATGAAATGGCATTATACTGTGTGAATCATAACAAACTACGGGTAACACTTCAAAGAATGGAAATTCTAGAACACTTAAGTTTGCTCATGTGAAACCTGTACATAGACCACGAGGCAGTTTTTCAGAGAGAACAAGGGGCACTATGTGGTTTAAAATCAGGAATAGTTTGTGTCAGGGTTCTATCCTTTCATCACATTTATTCGATCTGTATGCTGAGCAAATAATCCAAAAAGCTGCACTCTATGAAGAAGAATGTGGCATTAGGTTTAGAGGAAGATTCATTAACAACCTACGATATGCAGATAACACAAACTTGGTGAAAGTGAAGAGGACCTGAAGCACTTAGTGGTGAATATCAAAGACTACAACCTTCAGTATGGGTTGCACCTCAACATAAAGAAAACAAAAATCTTCGCAACTGGACCAATAAGCAACATCATGATAAACAGAGAAAAGATTGAAGTTATCAAGGATCTCATTTTATTCGGTTCCCCAGTCCACGCTCATGGAAGCAGCAATCAAGGAATCAAATGATGTATTGCAAATCTGCTGCAAAAGAACTCTTTAAGCTGGTGACAAGCACAGATGTCACTCGGAAGGCTAAGGTGTGCCTGACACAAGCCATGACATTTTCAAACGCCTCATACGTATGTGAAAGCTGGACAATGAATAAGGGAAACCGAAGAAGAAGTGCTGCCTTTGAATTATGGTGTTGGTGAACAATATTGAATATACCATAGACTGCCAGAAGAACAAACAAATCTGTCTTGGAAGAAGTACAGCCAGAATATTCCTTACAAGCACAGATGGTGAGTGTTTGTCTCACATACTTTGGACATGTTATCAGGGGAGACCAGGCCCTGGAGAAGGACATTATGCTTGGTAAAGTAGAAAGTGAAAAAGAGGAAGACTCTCAGTGAGATGGATTGACACAGTGGCTGCAACAATGGGCTCTAGCATAATAACAAGTGTGAGGATGGCACAAGACTGGCCAGTGTTTTGTTCTGCTGTATATAGGGTCACGATAAATTAGAACTGACCTGATGACACCTAACAACAACAATACCCAGTTCGGCTCACTGCCTGTCTCTTAGTTTGCTGTACTGTGGTGGTTTGGATGTTGCTATGATGCTGGAAGCTAGGCCACCAGTATTTTAAATACCAACAGGGTTATCCATGGTGGACAGGTTTCAGTGGAGCTTCAAGACTAACACACACTAGGAAGAAAGACCTGGAGATTTACTTCTGAAAATTGGACAATTAAACCCTTACAGATCACAAGAGAATACTGTCCAATTCACTTGCTTTGGACATGTCATCAGGAGAGATTAATCAGTCCTAGAGGAGAATATCATGGTTGGTGAAGAAGAAGGCCAACAAGGCTGTAGGAGACCCTTGGTGACATGGACTGGCACATTAGCCATAATGATGGAATCTAAATTGCTGGCACTTGTGAGGATGACACAGGACCTGGCAACCTTTAGTTCTGTGTTACCTAAGTTCACCATTAGTCGGAGTCACCTCAATGGCAGCTAGCAAAAAATTACTGTTTGAGAGGAGAACTGAGATATGAACTTGATACAATATACCAAATATTAAAATGTTCAAAGATCTCATGTTTACTATAAAAGAATAGGAATTGAAAATACAACTTTCAAATCGCTAGAAGGAAAAAGAAAGTAAGAGAAATTTCATCATTCCAATAAAAAAAGAAACAGGAAAAGCAGAATAATAATAATAAAAAAAAGAACAGTGAATATGAAGTATAATATTGGAATTATGTCTAAATGTATGAGTAATAGCAAGAAAAAGGGATTAATACCTAAGGAAAAAACATGTACACTCAGCTTAGACTTGCAAATCCACCCATATCTTACTTATAAAAGAAAGTTAAAACATAATGTTAGAAACTTTTAAATTATGTAAATGAAGAAATTTCTACTGTCTAATGACTACATGAACAACCCTCTGCCAGATACTGTTGATACAGAAATGATTAAGAAAAGATTCCTTGCAGTCTGGTGAGAGAAACAGCCCAGTTAACAAATCAGTTATCAATTGCTGTATAAGAAATGACCCAAAAATGAAGTGCCTTAAAAGAACAAGCAGTTACTTCGCTCACAGTTTTGCGGGTTGGCAGTTTGGGGTTCTTCTGGTCTGGGGCAGACTCAGCCGCTCTCGGCTGGGCTCCCTCATGTATCGGGAATCAGCCACGATGTCAGCTGGTGGGCAGCCTGAAATCTTCTCAGCTGGATTCTCTCTCTAATGGTCTCTTGTCATTTATTAGGGTGGCCTGGGATGTTCCCATGGGTTCTCAGTGTTTGAAGAGCAGCAAGAGGGCAAGGAGGAGCCCTGGTGCTGCAGTGATTAAGGGCTCAGTTGCTAAAGGAAAGGTAATCAGTTTGTACCCACCAGCTGCTCTGCAGAAGAAAGACATGGCACTCTCCTTCTGTAAAGATTACAGCCTTGGAAACCCTATGGGGCAGTTCTACTCTGTCCTTCAGGGTCACTATGAGTTAGAATATACTTGAGAGTGGTGGGTTTAGTTTTTGGTAAGAGAGCAAGTCACGATGTGTCTAATTATATTCGGTCTCTGCTTCTACTGGTCTTTGTACTGTCCCAAAGGCCAAAGCAATCATAGATCAGTCCAAATTCAAGGACTGGAGGAAGAATCTTGCTCTTGAGAAAGGGAGCTGTAGGTCATATAATATGTATGGATACATACATATTAGAACATGTGGCCATTTTTGCTATCCATCACAACATGTAAATGCAATCAAGTTTGTCCCTAGTTGTGGCAGAAGCGTTTCTTAAATACAATAGAGTGTGGAGCAGGGTGGGAAATTCTACCAGGTGTAGGGTTGGAAAGGCTTCCACCAGGAAGTGATGCTTGACCTAAATTTTGAAATACGAGTGGATGGTTAGGAGATTTTCTTTTTTTATATATTTCCAACCACTTGCCCACATTCTACCATCTGTCATCACACAAAGCGAGCCCTCTGCTCCCATGTTGACATCTTTCATTTTCCTTCAAATCCTCAGGCTCTCCTCTACCTACCAAGCACAACTTCCCAAACCCTGCTTAAAATGTTTCAACAATTTGCTTCTTCCTTTTCTAATTGCCCCCTGGACAAAAAAGGAGATCAAGCAGAGGACAGTGGACCTTTCCCCGAGGGCTCACCTAAGCCTCCCAGGCAGGTTGACCATAGACGTCGTCCGGAGTCTCAGTACTTTTCTGTGTTGATGTAATCCTACCCTTTTTAGTGGCTCCAAGGGAGAAGCATGTGGACAGGCCAAGAGGCTTCACAGGGTTGAGAGTCAGGAGGTCAAGAGAGAGTGGCCTAGACACCACCACTGAGTGATGGTACCTCCAGGCAACAGACCAAAAACCCCATTCTGCACGGATGGCTACGAAGGGTGAGTCTTTTGAAAGAGTTTTCTTTTATTTAACCAATAGATATATATTGGGTATCTCCTATGGGTGGGGTTCTGTCTCACTTTCTGGGACTGCCAAATATGAGGCAGACCTTGTCTTTGTCCCCAAGTTATTTACAACACATTTGGAAGACACAAATTGGAAATTGAGCATCTCCTATGACTCAGTGCTATGATGGAGGATTACTAAAAGATTACTAGGTCCTCTGAATACATAAACCAGAAGCACAGACTGGGTACCTTGGAGGAGGAACCAGTCAACAGGAAGGGAGAGAATGTCTACTAGTCAGAGGGAACGGCCTGTGTGAAGCCTAAGTGGCAAAGGAGGCCTGAGAGGTGTTCAGAGTGGACATTGTGTTTCTAGGGCTGGAGAGATTTGATTCAGGGCCAGAGAAGAGGTTTGGGAGAAATAGCGACTCATTATACTCTTCTATTTCCTCAACTCACAGTTTCCTTCCTCTTAGATGTTGACTTCTTTAAGTGAACATTTCAATTCATTTTTAAGATATAATTTCCCTCCTCCCAGCCTCCTAGCCTCTCCCACAACAGTTGCCATATTTTTTCCTAGTGCGCTGTTTAGATTCAAACTGGGCCCTTGGAACTGAGCGATGTCAGCGATGATGTCACACAAGAGTTACTGGAAACCTTGGTGCTCACTCAGATCCCAACTGCTCTTTGTGGGTCTGAGGTCTCCTGTGGGAGAGCGACTTTGGATACCAAATTACAAACGGTTCTGCCTAAATCAAGGTCCCCAACTTGTGAGAGTTTGGGACATCATCTCTACGTGGGAGGAGGAGAAACAGCTTGCCGTTGACCATCCTTCGTGGTTCATCTTCACCCAGCCAGAATGGAGCGTCAATACATGAGGAAGAGGCCTTTCTCTAAGGCCCAAGGTAAGGGTGGGAGGAAAATTCAGTCTGTGCGATGGGTGCTGGGCAGCAAGGGGTTTGATTCACCCCGGAAACAAGGACCACAAGGGATCATCGAGGCTTTCACCTGAAAAAACTTCCTGTCAATTAGTAAACAGTAAGAAATTATACTGTGAATAAATAAATGAAGGAATAACTATGTGAGTGAAATATAGAATTCTACTGTCATCTGAGGGGCTTTCCATAACCGTAGCAGACAAGTCAGATTTGTGAACTCTCCTGCTTTGTTAGCGGAAAGAACGCAGGTGGGCAACTGGGGCAGTGGGTATAGAACCAGGGAGAAGGGTGGTTACAGAGACTTGTACTTCATTTTTTCATGAGAATGAATTAATATATCATGCGAATAAAAAAAATATATCAAATTTATCAGGAGGTTTTCGGAGTGGGTGATGTGATGGAGCACAGTACCACACGTTCATTCAGAGTTCCCAGTCAATGTAAGCTGCCACAGTCCTCAGCCTGGACGCAGGCAGAAGAAGGTCCAGGAAGGCCCTGCCCCTCTAGCTCTAGGGATTTCCCTTCTCCTCCAAGGTCTCCTGACCATCTTTACCGAAGGGTTTGACATTTCTTCTAGGTAAAGACAGCTATAGTATAGATCGTTTTTTATTCTCTTGTAATTGCAAAGTTTTATTTTTTTAATTGTGTTGAAAATATACATAAAACATAACTGAATAATTTCTAATGTATGAGTCAGTGATACTCATTACATTCTTCAAGTCATATAACCATTCTCAATACCTTTCTCCAAACTTTTCTACAACCATTAACATAACCTCAATGCCCCAATGGAAAAACTGCCCCTTCCCCCTGCCCACAACTGGCAACCACCAATAATCCTTGCTTTCTATATATTTGCTTATTTCATGTAAGTCAGATCGTACAGTATTTGCCCTATACTTAGGGCAAATACTAACTTATTCCATTTAGCATGATGTTTTCAAAGTCTAGCAGGAAAGAATTTTAAAATTCCAACTATAGCTAACCTCAGTTTCTGCTATCATTCTTAGTCATCCATTCTTTCACCGACTAGTGTGCCCCCGCCTTGTCTTCTTTGTTGCTGCCCCATTCTGCCCTTCAGTGGCTGAGCCCTGCTTTCTGTTCCCTCCTTGATCTCTGTATCCTTCTAACCAACTGCTGGCATGTTCCATCTCTGAATCTTGTCTCTCTCTCAAGCTTTCCCTCCATCCAACGCACCCGACCTAGCTCCATCTCTTTCTGCATCCTGAACTCTGCAGTCCTTCCCACAGATTCAGAAACATACACAGACCTTTAGGTTGACACAGACAACCCACTGAGACATACACAGCGGAGGAGGCTGTGTGTTCTCCATCTGAAGTTCTCACATCAAGGTTCTCAGATACGGCCATCTCTTTCTGCCTCACTTCATCTACTAAGGACTGGGCTTCTATTCCGAGAAAAACAATTTTCATCTTCTACTGTGGCTGGGTTAAGAAGGGTGCAAGGAAGAGGTACACATGTAAGAATCATAACTAAATATACACATTCTTCTCTTTACATATACCTCCTCTATAAAAAGCCTTTCAGTAAAAAGAGGATGAAAAGAGGTGACCATTGCTCTGGAGTGTTTACCCTCCAAATTTACTAAGAATATCACTCACATACAAAACATCAAGTCACACATTTATTATGAAGCTTCATGGGAATGAGGTCATTTCTAAGTTCCAAAGGAACAAATTCATTGGAATTCAATAAAGGTGGAATTAAAGAAAAATAACTTCTTAAAAAATGAACTACCATAAACAGTGCCACTTTACAATGGAGACTTTGTCTTCCACAGCAGTGCCCCCAAAGGGTGGTGGGTCTCTGGGGAAGAAGAAAGAAACCATGGGGTCTGCAGAGGTGGAGGATGTGGTGATGGAGAGGCCTCCAGGGGTCCCTATGACCAAAGCTTTGGGGTCACAGGTGAGAATAAGGACCCTGAAAGCTCAAGTAAATTAACTCTCTATTCTCAGAGGTCTCTATCCAAGAGGAAAATGTGCAACAGTCAACAACATCCCATGAAAAAAGTCGAAGCTCCAGGCCCAGGAAGATTCCAAAACAATCCGAGAACGCTTCTCCTTCCTCTTCCACCGAGCAGACCTCTCACTCCTCCAGCTACGGGGCTGCCCCAGGAAACCCATGGGTCAGGTGCGCATATTTCACCAAGGTGCGCACGGTGAAGGGGGTGGCGGTCTCCTGGCAGACCAAAACCTCCTTTGCCCCCGTGGGCAATATGCCCCAGGTCTTTGAAGCCGAGCTCTCTGAGGAGAGCACCATCGGCTCTGCCCCAAGTCTGGCCAACACTGAGTCCCTGGTCAGCAACCTGGAGCCCTGGCAGGAGGGGCCCCAGACCTGTACCCAGGAGCCCACCGACCAAGGGGAGGAGCATGGGGAGAGACCCCGCGCAACCACCCCGGAGTGGCTGGTGACCCGTAAGCACGGCTTCCGCTGCGTGGCCTGCTGCCGCGTGTTCGAGTCCCGGGAGGCCCTGGTTGCGCACGCGGAGCATGGTGTGACTCAGGGCTTCAGCTGCCGGGTCTTCTTTGAAGAGCTGCTGGAGAGGCGGCTGCCACGCTCAGTCCAGCGAAGGCCCAGACGCTGCCACCAGCTGGCCAGGCGTTGCCTGATGGCCGCCAAGAAGAGGGAGGTGAGGGAGAAGAGAGCGGTCTGCAGACGCCTGGAGGAGCAGCTGGAGAAGCAGAGAGAAGAACTGAAGAGGCTGAGGCACCAGCTGGACAGGCTGAAGAGGCAGGAGACCAGCCTGCAGAAGGAGCAGGTGCACCACCGAGGCCAGAGGGGGAAGCGCCTGAAGACGTGCTAGAACCCCGGGACTAGGAGGAGCAGGGCCTTTGGGCTGAAAACGTGGGCCCTTCAGGAGAGACCTCCATTCAGGTTCGTTTAACCCAGCTCCCCTGGAAGATCATACCGTCCTTCCCCCTGTGACCCCAACCCTCCCAACCCAAGTGCACAGAGAACTCCAGCCCTAAGGGGGATCTGGATGAAAGAAGTCCCAGATAGCTGACCGCAGACACCAGGTCCCCTCAGAGGCTCCCCTGGCCCAGGAGAGGACAGGACAGGCCTCATCTGGATGGTGAGATCTTGGGACCCTAAGGATGAGCGCAGCATAAATAGGGAAAGGGAAATGGGATTTCAGTGGGACTTGGGAGGATTGGGGGGGGGCCCTGCTGAGGTGTGATGGTGAAGGGGGTGTCACTGAGTTCTTTGGAGGAGAAGGAATCAGAGAGATGGCAGGCTGTTGGGAAACATGTCTGCAGGTGAGCAGTGGACATAAAGCCCTAAACAAACAACTCTGGGTCCCTTCCCAGCAGTATAGAGGCAGAGAAAGAGACAGGGCTTGGTAGGAGGAGAGGAGGGCAGGTTGAAGGAAAATGAACTCACCCCAGCCATGTCTTCTGGTCTCCTAGGGTGAATTTGGGTTTATGATTGGGATGCATCCTTTCAGCCACATTAGGGGAATGTAAGTGGGAGGTGGTGTAGAAAAATCCCCCTGGGTGTTAACCATTTCTGGATAAGAGTTGATCCAGGGCTTGCAGGATATTTCCTGTAGAGCATGTTCTAGGGTAAGGGGTAGAGCTTTGGAACTTTTTCTTCTCCTAAATCAAGCTATACATTCCGGTTCTTGACATGTCAAACAAACATGCTAATTTTTTTTTGTTTTCCTGTGGTCAAATCTGACCTGTCCCGAGGTCAAAGAACTGGAAGAAAAAGGCCCTCTGAGGTGAAAGAACCAAAAGAGAGGACAGGCTTCAAACCCAGGGAGAACAGCGAGAACACAGGTGATCAGAGGTAATGGTGGGAAGGGGCAGATTCAGGCCCAGACTCAACAGTGGACAACAAAGCCCCAGTCTCAGTCACAACATCAAATCCCAAGTCTGGGGAAGCCCTGGACATGACAGGGGTGTATCCACCTCTCTAGGAAATGAGACCACAAGTATCACAGGGAACCCCCCAGGGGCAGAGGAATGGAGGGCAGGGCCTCTAGGATGGGCACCTCCATCCACAGTCTGTCCTGTGTGTATTCCTCAGAGTGACAGAGACGGCTCCTGCGAGGCAGAGGGTCACAGGCAGAAAAGAACCAAGGTGTTCAGACCAGGTAAATTCTGCAGTCTCCTAAGCATCCAAAACGAAAAATCAGAGATTCTCAGAGGTATCAGGGTGGGAGGGGTTGGTATTCCCAGGCTGGGGAGAGGCTGGCTGGGGAGGTGCTGCTTTCTGAAATCTTTTCATCAACATCTTTCTTCTTAAAAGCTACCTTCCCAGTTGATGTCCTCTATGATCTAGGCTCAGACCTGAATGGGGCCTAAAATGCACAAAGGTGGGTTATCCAGTGGGGCTAGGCAGGGAGGAGGTGGAAGCAGCATATCCAGGAAAGAGAATCTTCTAGAGGCGCATGAGTTACCTAGTGAATTGCACATGGCGTCCAGCCTTCTACATTTAGCTGTAGACGTGTGCTTGCAAGACGTGTTTGAGGGGTAACTCTACTGATTTCCCAAAATTATTTTTGGTCATTTCCAGTTATAGAGACCAGAGGAACTCACTGGCTCCAAGAACAACAAGAAATCCACTGGATCTGATTATTACTTTCTGCGGTGTGCTCTCCTGCCAGTGATTCAAATCTTTTGTCTGTCATTCTGGAGAATTTTCACCTATTTTAAATATCTAACAAAACATGTTAAAATATACATATATCTATGATGTTTATGAATTTCCAAAGCTCTGAAATTGTTTTTTATCACATTTGCAAGATCACAGATTTGTATGACAAAAAAATTAATGTCAGGGTCCCACCCTCATATGTAATTTGGTCCTGCTCCCCCAGGGTATCCAATGTTAATAGACACATGTGTAACCTTCCCTACACCTCTCTGCAGGGACACATATACACAGTCACAGGCACACAGGTATATCTGCTGGGGTGTTTACTTTTATGAAAGCCTGGTCACACTCCACCCACATTGCTCTCGCCCCTTATTTCACTTGATATTCTACCTTGATTCTCTGTAAGTCATTAGATATGGCACTGCCACTATATTTTTTGATCTTTTAACTTACATGAATAATTTAAATAGATGATATCAATTCAGTACACTTTATCTGTACTTCTACATGTTCTTGTCAGAAGCTATCAAGTCAGTTCTGACTCACAGTGGCCCTTTGCACCACAGAACAAAACACCACCCGGTCATGTGCAATCCTAATAATCTTTGCTATATTTGAGCACACTGTTGAAGCCACTGTATCAATCTCATTGAGGGTCTTCCTCTTTTTCACTGGACCTCTGCTTTACCAAGCATGATGTCCTTTTCCAGGGACTGGTCCCTCCCTCTTGATAACATGGCCAAAGCCATCCTTGCTTCTAAGAAATATTCTGGCTTTCTCCCTTTAAGACAGATTTGTTCGTTCATACATAACACTACTAAAATGGAAACATTATCATCCATGCTTTTTAAGTCCACTCTTCCTGCGTGTTCTAGCTCTCCTCCCCCTGTTCTTTCCTGCAAGTGAATCCAAGATAATTCAGGTTAACAATGTGGTAAGTAGTCTCTCTTATCCTTGCTTAAACAAGGACACAGACTTATACACACACACAGAAGGATAAAAGTTAAGCACGTGAAAAATGAGCAGTGAATTCAAAAGGATCGTTTATGTGTATAACACTCATAAACATAAACAGGTATCCAAGCATATTCAAACAATTGATATTGTTTAACCCAGATGTGCTCATTTTATATACACTTCTCTGCACCTAGATTTTTTCAGTAATACTTCAATAATACTTCACAGATATTTTTCCCACTCAACTACTACAACTCATTTATTGATGATGTAGCTTTACCATAAGTTATCTATCATTCAACCGTCAATGTACAGTCAACGTTTGGTCAACACTAATAATAACTATCCGTTGTATACTACAGGATCTGTTTCTGTGCAATAGACTCCATAGAGTGAGATTTCCAGCTCAAAGTATGTTTTAAAAGTACAGAGCCATGACCATGTCTTTCCCCTAGAGGCTGTCCTAAAGCACCTTTCCAGCCATGTCTCAGGGTATCCTTCTCCCCACAGCCCAGCCAGCCATAGATGGTGTTGATTTTTAAATTGTGCCAGTTTCACTGGGACTTTGATATTTTCTTAACTACAAGTGTTTTTGAGCAACTTGGACTATGTTTATTGGGCATGTGGATTTCCTGTGAACGATCTTTTTGAATTCACTGCTCATTTTTCAAGTGCTTAACTTTTATCCTTCTGTGTAAAATGGAAATTGTTATTAAGCCTTGTCATCTCCATTTCACATGATTTTCCAAATCTATCATTTGTGTATCACATTTTTGCAAGCTTTGTCCCCCAGAACGGTCACTTGAGTCAGCACCGTTTATTAAATAAATATAATTTTCTCAAAATAGCGCCTTTATATCAATGTTTATTGTGACTTCTTAGCAGATTTTGTTTCATTGGTCGACTTGTCAGTTTCTATGCTATGTAATATCAATTTGTTCTGTTACCTGAAGAGGTAGACACCTGTCAGTATCCTGCTTTTTCATGTTTTTCTTCTCTATACCTTTTAAAGCAGCCGTAGTGTTGCAGTGATTAAGTGCTCATCTGCTAATCCAAAGAAGGTTTGGCAGGTCGAACCCACCAGGGGGCACTGAGGGGAAAGACCTGTTGTTCTGCTCCCATAATGATCACAGCCTAGAAAACCCTATGGGGCAGTGAAATGGGATCACTATGAGTCAGAAATGGACTCCAAGTCTCCTAACACCAGCAACATCCTCTGCTATCTACTGTACTATTTGTAGCATATGATCACTGTATACAATTCAAAAACAACTATCTTAATATTCCAACTGGAAATACATTCCACTTATATATTAGTTTTAGGGACCTCCATTTCATTGACAAGACTTCTCATTTGAAAATATGGCATATTTTTTGCATACATTCAGGTTTCATTTTATGTATTTTAGTACATTAGTTTTCGTCATAGAGGTCCTTTGATGCTCTGGTCAAAACAATGTTTTCCTAAATATTTTACAGTTTTGAACACAGTTTGATCCAGTCAAGTAGTAGGGGAAAGAGAACGGTCTGCCCTTCTCACCCTTGCCAATTTGAGACCCTCATGTCTATACTGGAGACAAACCATTGATTTTGATGTATTTGTCTTTTATTCAGGTATGCAATTATATCATCATTATTTGAAAAATCTCTTATTATACTTATACTAGTTATTTAAATTTTCTAGTTTATTCCTTCACCTGAAAACTATGTTGAGTGATACCAAAATTTTTGTCTAGTTCCAAATTTATCAGAATGAGTTGAATATTAATTTTCCATTTATCTCACACCTGCTAAGTTTGGGGAGAATCTATTATGCCCCAATAGATAACTACTACTGTGACCTGCTGACCATTATTGGAATCACACACAACTTGTTTCTGACAGTTAAGTACTTTCACCTGGCCTCTGTAGAGCTGGGATCCCATGATTTGCATTGCTACTAGGCAGCCCAGCTCCCACTAACAACCTGAGCCTATAGACAATTGTTGCTGTTAGTTGTCATCAAGTCATTTCTGACTCATGACCACCCCATGTGGGCATAGTAGAACTAACTGTTCAATAGTGTTTTTAAGGCTTTCATCCTTTAGTAGTTGATGGCCAGGACTGTCTTCCAAGGACCCTCTGAGTACGTTCAAACTGCCAGACTTTCAGATAATAGTCAAGCACTTAACTGTTTGTGGCGTCCAGGGACTCCCTACAAAGTATACATATTGGTAAGCTCTATCTTGCTGGTGCTCCCCTCATCTCCGCATTCCTTATTCTTTTGATGAAATGGGTATCCTTCAGGACCTCCAAGAAATGGTCTTATAGAAGACTAACTCAGACATGCCCACATATTGGAGGCTTTTAATCCCTCTTCCAACATCTGACCTAGCAGGTCTGGCATTTCCATTTCAGAGAATGTGGGCCATTGCCTTTTCTAAGCTTCCAAAAGCAATCCCACAGCATATTAAACCCATTTCCAGAACCCTTGCTACGGCAATAAATCCTTGTCAACAAACTATCCTTGACCCAACTTTATATTAAACTCCCCTTGACTCAGCACCTTCAGCACCCACTCCTCAGCACACCCCCGTCCTGCTCACACAAAGCAGCCAGGTCTTGCAGCTCCTTCAGTGTACAGTCTCTCCCCCCTCAACCACAACAGCACTGCCCCTGGTGGCTATGCTGGTATCTGACAACTAAGTATCTGGACAAATGCATGGGACACTATCTCAGGACTCTGCAAAGGAAAGTGTTGAAGGTGGATGGGGGCAGGGCAGAACCAGAACATAAAGTATGAACATTCTAGAGGCTGAAATTAAATGAGCCCAAATCTCACAGCTGCACACCCGTTGTGGACAGAAACAGCCCCGAGAGAAGCCCTCTCTCATATAAATGGGATAGAAGGTCCGTAAAGGAGAGAGACAGGCAGCTGGGCAGGTGGGCAGACACCTGAAACTCTGGCAGAGGAGAATCCTTCTCTCTGACCAGAGTATGGAAGAACCAAATATTGTAGAGAAAGCTCCATTACATTTTCTCTCTCTCTGCTGTTAACTGACACCTAGTCAATTCTGCCTCAAAGGGTGAGACTTTTCAAAAGCAGATCACCAGGTTTGTCTTCTGAGGCGCTTCTTGACACGTTCAAAGTGCCAGCCTTTTGGCTGGTTGTCCGGTGCTTTGGCCCCATAGGCAGAACCAGTCACTGATGTGCACAACAGAATGAGGAGATTAAAGCCCCAGCATTCCCGCCAGTGGGCCAGGAAAGCACTCCTTCTGAACTCAGAGAGCAGAAGAGAAAGAGGAGGCTGTGCAAGAAAGAGATTCTGCAGACTTGCTATGAACTCCTGGTTCACCCCCCAGGTGCGTATCCATTGCCCTGACCCTAAGAAGCATTATCAAATCCTTTAAGACCCGCACTATGGGTTAGAATGCCATCAAGGTTCCATACTGAGTGGCGCTCACATAGGTTAGACCTAAATACACCTGCAAACCCTTCAAAAATTGAACTAACATTTGAACCATAGAATACAAAAGATGGGACAGAACTTGGAGCCTGAACATAACTGGGTCAATCGACTGCTAAAAACAAAAAAATTCTCCATAAAATTTAAGCAGGACTTGTACTCTCAAAATCATAAGAAACAGATTTTAAAATGCTATTCTAATCCAAGAAATAACAGGGACACTTTTTAAATAAATGGAAAGATAATAGGTGCTATTTGCAAATGAAAATTTTACATGTTAAAAGTACAATCGTAGGAATAAAAAATTCAGTTGATATTTTCACAATAGCAGAATGGTGATGACAGAGAAAAAAACTAAATACTTGAAATAGATCAGTAGAAAATATCCATTCTGCAAACAGAGAGGAAAATATGGAAAAAAATGGACAGTGCCTCAAGAACTAGACAAAAAGCTTATTTATTGGAACTCCAGAAGAAGTGGACAAAATGTGTGGTGAAGAAAATAGTATTTGAACAAATACTGGCTGAACACTTTCCAAATGTGGTGAAAGACATAAACTTACAGATTCAAGAAGTTCAGCAAACCACAGCAAGTTAAAGAATTCCATGCCCCAATACCGAATTTTCACAAAAATATTCTGTGGGTTATGGGTTTTTTGCCAACCCAGTGGGCCTTACCCCACATCCCAAGTATATTTGTAAGTACATTACTCTAATTTTTTTTTTTTTTTTAACAGCAGCATGTAAAAAGAAAAAAACAGTATACTGTACTCACAGACACACCCGGGAGGGGAAAAACAGTTCACACATATATATATATATATAGAACATGGGTTACTTGCATAAAAATACCATACATCATAATCAACTGCAGAATAACAAAGGTCAAGAAAATACTCAGGAAGGAGGTAGAGAGAAAACAACACATTTCACCTGAGAAAAATAATTTGAATGACTCTGTATTCACTATCAGAAGCCATGGAAGCCAAAAAAAAAAAAAGATTGTGAAACATCATTTTTTCAACCCTGAAAGATGGAAATATTAACCCAGAATTCTATGTCCAATCATTACCTTCAGGAGTAAAGCACAAATAATGCCATTCTTAGGGGAAAGAAAACTGAGAGAATTCATCACCACCAGACTTCTAAGTGAAACACTAAAGGAAGTACTTCAGGTGGTAGACTTGGAATTTCAGTTGTATTTATGGAAAGCAGAAAACGTGGAAACTATGTGGATAAATATACTATGTCAACACTGTAGTTACTGCACAACATGGCACTGAACAAGCCTCTTTGGAAAGTTTTTCCAGTCTCTTGGAAATGCTTGGAAATACATCCTGGCAAATCATTATTAGAGAATGGAATTAATTTTGACAATACCTGAGAGATGTCTGTAGTCAAGTCTAGTGAACAAACTGGAAAATAAATTTACTGACTGAAACTAAGGTGTGGTAACAAAACATGAGTCTCAGTTCCCGTGTGGCCATGAGCTGGTTCTGAAGGCCAACCTTCCCCAGAGAGGCACTTCAAGCACATGGGGGGCAACGGCTTCCTGTTGATATTGCTAGGTGCCATCGAGTGGGTTTCTGAGTCATTGTGGCCCAGTGTAAAAGGAGAACTTCCCCGATAGGGTTTCCTGGTTTGTAATCTTAATGGAAGCAGTTCGCCAGGTCTTTACTCCTTAGAGCCTTTTGGTGGGTTCAAAAAACTAACCTTCGGTTAACAGCCGAGTGCTCAAACTTGGCACCACCTGGGCTCCTTGGAGCAATGGCAGCACCACAGAATTTCGTAGAAACCTTCCCATAGGCCTTCTCTGAGAGGTAACCCCTTGCTTAAGGACCAAGTTTAGGTTTTATATATACTCATTCTACATAAAGTCTAGATAAGAACTACAGTGCTTCCTTGAGCGGACAACATTGTATATGCCCTCCATAAACAAAATGTGTCAAGGGCAAAGTTTAATATTAAACCAAGGCATTTCCCGTCAGTCCTTACCTGAGAAGGTCTTCGTGAGAATTTCCTGAGACTCTTGGAAAAGGATTTAGTAGACACTGCTTTCTTTTTACCTCTTCGCTCCTGAACAGAAACCTCTGCTAAGAGGTCATGCGTAAAGCTCCAAATGCCTCTTCTTATCCTGAATGTAAGCCGTGTAATAAGACCAGGAACTAGGCATTCAGCTGGGTGAAGAAACCCAGGAGTACTTCCTGTCTTCAACACCTTCCAGTTCCAGAGAAATCCTGTTACAAGTCACTAGATCAGCCCAGGAGCTGGAAGACTGAAATTCCTGGTCCTCTGACAACTGGGAAGGGCAGGGTGGGGTTAGGCAGAGCCTCCTTGACCATCACTTGCCCCAAGAGGCTCTGGAGGCTGCTTCATGTTCTAAGTCAAAGGCCCTTCCAGCCCAGGCACATAAGAGCAGGGGAAGACTTTGTCCATTGAAAGAAGAGATGGGCACAGGAGTAGCAGGTTTTAGGGCACTCAGCATTGGTCAGCTTTGCGACTTCAGGACATCCTGGCCCATGATCACCTTCACAACTGAGCCTTTATAGCCTCTTCACCTCTCCGTCCTTCCCAGTTTTCTCCCAGCACCATGAGCTGTGGCTTCTGCTAGTTTCAATGATTTCAGTATTTCAGTAGCTCCTCACCCCACTCAGGGGAGGCAGTTTTGCAGACTGCAGGACACAAATCCACAGTGCGGTTTACGTGTCCTTCAGCAGAAACACTTCCGAGGGTACAAGTTGGCCTCAGAGATTCTGAGACCCATGCAGAGAGAAGCCCAGGGGGAGGGTCACTGGCTTCAGTAAGTGTCAGCACTCTCAGGGTCATGTCCCTGGGGTCATGCCCAACTACAGGAAAAACGAAGTGGGCTCTGAGGCTCCGTGTGCTGACCGTCCAGTACACAGGCCCTGGAAGCCTTGGAAGGATTCTGTCTTACTCTAACCCAGCACTGGGGAAATCCTCACAGGGTAACAGCAGTGATATGCCTGGGGATCTTTATTCTAAAAGTCTCAAAGCAGTTGATACAGTCTTGTGAGGTGGGAGATGAGAAAGCTTGGGACCACCGAGAGAGGGTGGCAAAAGAAGGAAGACTTTATCACTCCCTCTGTTCAAGTTTTTTTTTTTTTAATTCCAACTGGGGCTCCAAACAGGTCTTTGTTGTTAAAGTTGTATTTCTCTGTGTTAATTTATGATCCTTAACTCAAATCTAGAGTTTCGAGCTCATTTTGATAATTCCTCTTTAGTCTGTGGAGACAGGAGTCTGCCTTCAGCCAGTGGTGAGAGTGGAAGAAATAAAGTCCCTGGTCCAGACTGGGGCAGGCTCTGCTGCTCCGCAAACTAGGGGTGCGGTCCCTGAAGAGCCCTTCTGAGGACAGCACAGGAGGGGCGTCCCGCCTGGAGAAAGGGCGGAGGGGGGTGGGGGATTGCTGTGTGAGCAGTGTGGCCTCTGTGGCTTCGCCTTCTCCTCCTGGAAGTGCAACCTGGGGCCCTTCACGTGCGGAGCCAGAGTCCTAGAGTGACCACAACTCTCCCACCCTTTCTGGGTCACCCTCTGGACCCAAGTCCCCATACGCCTCCTCTGCCCTACTATCCCAGCATAAGCACTGTGACTGGGCTCAGGGGTGTACCCTGGGTCTTGACATCGGTAGCCTCAGGCTTCCCCTAGTTCTGGTGGGACCTGTGAGCCTAGCGGGTCTGAGTTCAGGCCAAGGCTGGGTGGGCTGGGACTCTCGTGAAAGGCTCCTGCAGCCAGCTCCTTCCTGATGCACCTGAGATTGTGGTGGGGCAGCCTCCGACCTGGCACCTCCCCTGGGCGTCCCTCTCCACACAGCCCTGCCCAGTTCCCTCCCCCGCCCCCGCAACCGCCCAACCACCTCCTCCTGCCTCCTAGTTCTAGAGGAGTGCTCTTTTGATGTCCATTTGCAACTAGCACCCCATGGCCCTGCACGGAGTCAATCCAGCTAATGACCTCAACCTTAACTGCACAACTTTGAAACTGCTAGATAGGTGGGAAATGAACAAAAAAAAAAAAAAAAAAAAGAGGAGAAACACTTAACAACAGTTACAAAAAAAGTTATATGGGACTGTATTCTCACATCATGGACTCAAAGATGCTGGGTTGTATTTTTGTTTGCAAACAAGTCTTAGATAAGGGAATTGCTGCCAGGAATAGAGGTAGAGTCTGACTTTGGAAAAATGAGGGAAAATCTGGGATTGATTAATTGACGTGGATGAGACTGAAAATCGTGATAACAACATAACATTTAAAGATGAAATCCTAGCAGCCTAGAACATGCAGTGGAAATTTTTCTAAGTAGCACCAGAAAAGACCTTTAATCACTACACAAAATGGGTCAGTAGTTCAAGATCTCCCTAAGAAAATAGGAGGCCGAGACCACTTTCATTCAGGTTGCAGCAAACAGGCAAGAAACAGAGCATTTTAATCTTGTGCAAAGTCAGAAAAGAAGAGAAAAAGATGAGATGCTCCTCTACTTCATCCCTAAGGCTAGTTTAATATTGACACCAAATTAGACAAGGATGATAGAAGAAGAGTTACAGGGCAAGCACACCAAGTAACTGGGATGCAAAAACCTACATAAAATACTGGCAAAGGAAATCCAGCAAAGTATAAACCATGTAATACGCCATCATCAAGGGGGTTTATCGTCAGCATGCAAGCTTGAGTGAACATTAAAGATTTAATAATTTAATTCACCATAAGCATAGATGGAAGAAGAAAAGACATGCTCACCTCAAGAGATGGGGACAAAGCAGTTGATAAAATCCAATCACACTGAGAGATAAGGACTCTGAGCAATCATGGACCAGAAAAGGAGTTCCTTAAGTTGGAAAAATACAACTGGCATGATAGTTCATGGGAAAATGTGGGACATTCTCTTTAAAATTAATTAGCATTAAAATAAGGATGCTTTCCCAATTTGAAGACTGGCGTCTGGCATCTTAAACATTAGAAAGCAGCCATCTTAGGTGCATCCATTGGTCTCAACCCACCTGGATCAAAGGAGAATGAAGAACACCAAGGACACGAGGTGATTACGAGCCCAGGAGACAGAAAGGGCCACGTGAATCAGCTACTACATCATCCTGAGACCAGAAGAACTAGATGGTGCCCGGCTACTACCAATGACTGCCCTGACAGGGAACACAACAGAGAAACCCTAAGGGAGCAGGAGAACAGTGGGATGCAGACCCCAAATTCTCATAAATTCATACTTAATGGTCTTACTGAGACTGGAAGGATCCCGGTGGTCATGGCCCCCAGACCTTCCGTTGCCCCAGGAAAGGAACCATTCCCGAAGCCAACTCTTCAGACATGGATTGGACTGGACAATGGGTTGGAGAGGGATGCTGGTGAGGAGTGAGCTTCTTGGATCAGGTGGACACTTGAGACTATGTTGGCATCTCCTGCCTGGAAGGGAGATGAGAGGGTGGAGGGGGTTTAGAAGCTGGCGAAAAGGACACGAAAAGAGAGAGTGGAGGGAGAGAGCAGGCTGTCTCATTAGGGGGAGAGTAATTGGGAGTGTGTAGCAAGGTGTATACACGTTTTTGTGTGAGAGACTGACTTGATTTGAAAACTTCCACTTAAAGCACACACAAAAATATTAAAAAAATAAGGATGCTTTCTATCATTATTTATATTAAATATTTAACACTGGAGGTCCAAGCTAGAACAAAATGACAACAAAAAGAAGGAAAAGCTGCAACTGCTATTACTCATAGATTACAGAAATGCCTCCACAGAAAAATTTACAAACCATTGAAATTAATGCTAGTCAATCATAAATATAAACTAAAAAATAAACTGCATTTCTATGCATCAGCATCAAGCCGACTCTGTTGTAGCTCTTAGTGAAGGCAGAGGACACTGATAAGGAAATAGCAGGATTCAGGTGGGCTAGACAAGGAGGGGAGAACGCTATTTTACACCAGGCTTCATGTATAGTCATGGGTATGTGTTAGTCATCTAGTGCTGCCATAAGAAAAAAATAACACAATTGGGTGGCTTTAAAGAACAGATATTTATTTTCTCACAGTTCGGGAGGCTAGAAGTAGGAATTCAGGGCATGGCTCCTGTCTACTTCAGCTTCTAGCAGCTTCCAGCCACCCTTTGCGTTCCTGGCCTTGTAGATTATCTTCCCCTTTGTCTGTCTCCCTCTTCCCCTGTTTGTGTCTGTGTCTATTCTGTTCTTTTTGTAACTCAGAAGGGATTAGGTTTAGGACTCACCCTACACTGGTATGGCCTCATTAAAATAATTTTAAAAATCCCCTATTTCCAAATCAGGTCACATTTATAGGTACAGTAGTTAGGATTTCAACGTACCTTTGGGGTTACACAATTCAGTCCATATAGTACCCTCACCAGATATTCTAGGCTGAGAGTACAAATATGAGCAGCTGAGAGTTCTATTTTTTGTCTATATTAGTTGGCTATCACTTGTCTGAGTCCACCCATATAAACTTTGGAGCAACTTATTATGAAGGACCAGGCCAACCTTTATTAGCCATGTCCATTATGTGGAAAAATGCACACATTCCCATCACTGAAGCCCTGAGAAATTCATCGATAAGGGTGGAACGGGGTTGGGACCAAGAATTGTTTCATGGCGTTGGTAACATGGCATAGCTGTCAGACATCTACGTGGAGATGGCAGGTAATAATACTGACAGCTAACACTTACTGGTGCCAGGACTCTTGTGAGGGCTTCTCCTCTCTTAAGATACTTGCTCTGCATGATACCCATGTGAGGAATGTATCATTATAAGGCACATTTTACAGATGAAGAACTCGGTACACAGAGTTACGCTGACATTTGAATAGAAGTCATGAACCAGGAGGAGTTGAAATGGATGGAGGTGTAAACATCACATCCTCAGCTACAGACAGACAGCCACCGACTCCCTGAGGCATCCTAGAGAGAGGGTGTCAATAGAGAGAGAGGACTAAGCACTGAGCCTGAGGGCACTCTGACATCTAGAAGCCGGACAGATGAACGGCAGCCAACAAAGCTCTCTGAAGTCCAGTGTGGTTCCTGGAGCATGGTCTGTCCTTTCTCTGGACTGCATTTTACCAGTCCCCCTCCCACCCGCACTGGGTGTCCCCTTCACAATGGCAGGGACAATGTGTACTTTCACCACTGCGTCCACATGATGTAGACTATTCCTGGCACGTGGAATCTTTATCTGAAATTCCACAGCACATCTCTAGAGGCTCATGTTCTCATAGCTTCTGTCGCCTCTGCAGCCCTTGCTTCTGTCTGTCCGTCTGCTGGGCTGCACCACACGGAACCAGTTATGAAATTCAAGCCCATCTTACACTCGCCAAGGTCCTACTCACACAAAATTTGTATTAGCTTAAAAGAAAAGGTGTGTAGATAAGATACACAAGGGATTTAATTGCAGAAAACAAACCTTAAAATGAAATGGCTGGGAATGGTGGCCTCCCTTTGTAAAAAGGCGTCTCTGTACAGACTACGGGAAAATGCAGTTAAGATATGGGTCACGGGAAAAGGAGCGTTTGTAGCAATCTGGTAATCACTCAGACCACCTGTAAAAATGTTTTCATCCTTTTTCTCATACCTTACACAAAACAAAATTCCAGATGGATCGAATATTTAAAATTAAAATATGCAACCATAAAAATTTTAGAAGTTTTTATTTTCTTTTTATTGATAAAAGAGAAAGACTTTTTAAAAATCCCAAAATATGAAGGCTAAAACTGTTAAGATCTATAGATCTTTGGCATATCAAAAAGTATATGAAGGGAGTAAAAATACAGGCAAAGAGCTGAAAAAAAGCTTGCAGGCTAAGGATTTGAATAGAGATTTCTCGAAATCAGATGTAGAAACTCTCAACAAGCACAGGAAAAGAAGCGTAACCTCATTAGTCATCAGGGAAATGCAAATCTAAACTAAAGTGCACTATTATTTCAAAACCACTAAGATGGCTAAACTCAACAGGATGGACAACAAGTGTCGGCGACGATGTGGAGAAGCTGGAATACCGCTGGTGGAAATGTAAAATGATCCAATTGTTTTGGAAAATGGTTTGGCAATTCTGCAGACAGTTAAACACAGAATTCCCATACAACACTGCAATTGCACTCCTAGGTCTGTACCCGGAGAATCAAAAGCATGTTCACACACAAACTCACACAGAGGATTCCTAGTAGTGTTATTCGTAACAGCCAAAATGTGGAGAGAACCCACATGTCATGACCTGATAGACAGGATGTGGTATATTCATAGACTGGAATATTACTCAGCCACAAAAAGGCACCAAGTACTGATACATGCCACAACATGGACGAACCTTGAGAACATTACGCTAAATGAAAGAAGCCAAACACAAATGACCGCATCGTGCATGATTCCATTTACATGAAATGTCCAGAACAGACAAACCAACACAGACAGAAGTAGATTAGTGGTTGCTACGGCTTGGAGGAAAGGAGTAATGAGGATGACTGTTAATACGCCTTTATTAACAAGGGCCTTTATTTACGGGGCACTGAAAATATTCTGAAGCTAGACAGTGGTGACTGTTGTGCCAAGTCTGTCCATATACTAAAAGCCACGGTATTGTGCATATTTTCAAAGGCAGTGTTACGGCAGGTGAATTGTATCTCAATAGAAGTATTTGTGATTCCTAAAAGACTAACTTTTCAATTAACATATAGAACCTATAAATCAGTAGGGAAAAAACAATCCAATTTTAAAACGTCTCCCTCCAAAGCAAAGGGAAGGGGGTACATTCCATCCGTACAGCTTATTTTTTTTATCTCTTCATTATTCAACTTCTATTCTCATCTTATGTAACTCTAAATTATACAAATAATTGTCTCCATTTTCCTTATCCCTGTTTTCACTATTTAACTAAATAAAGACAGCAACACAGTGTTTTTTATAAAAACCCACCCACATTCACTCAAATCATTTTTTAGCACTTCTTAGGTGCCAGGTACCAGGATGCTCTGACAAACACAACAGACAAGTTCCTCCCTGCATGGGCCTTCTATTTTTGTGAAGCAGGCAGATGATAAATCAGCCAACCAGCTCTTAATGTAACCTAACATTAAGGAGGGAAACGTAATTTTGGAGCTATCTCAAGCTGTTGTCTCTCTCACAAAGATTTCTCCGAATCTAGTGAAAAGTAAACACGTCGAAGGAACTCTGTGGGGCCAATAAATGTGAAAAAGCCATTACATTTCAGTTTTGTTTTGTTGCTTTCACCTGCCACCCTGTCATTATTTTTTAATAACATGATTATGGAGCTGACATCAAACTCTCACCACTCGGCTGAAAGAAAAAACCAAACCCGTAGCCATCTAGTCAATTCTGACTCAGAGACCGTATAGGACAGAGTAGAACTGCCCCATAGGGTTTCCAGGGAGCAGCTGGTGTTAGGACACAATTCCCTCTTATAAGAAACTGAAAGCTGTTCACTGTGGATGTGGGAGGGACTCAGTAACACTTGCAGAGATTTCCACGTGGGTGGGGTGCTCTAGTGTGAGCATCGGGGGAATGGACCCCATGTGCACTTTGCAGCCTTCTGCAGATTATGACACAACAAACATTCACTCTTCATCGTCCTACATCTTGGAAGAGAACAGAGGGAATTGTTAGGCAGGACCCTTCAAAAATGCAGGGCAAGAAATTTTATTGCAACATTAAATGGAAAATAAAATCTTCCTACGTTTTTCCTCCTTCCCTACCTCATTTCAAGGAGATAGCTGGACTCACAGTGTTGAAGGCCTGAAACTTCAAGACTCTGAAGAGTCTGTGGTAAAAGCCTCAGCTCACTGAGGTGATCACACTGAGTGAACTGGAGCCCAGGGGAAGAGTGACAGTGAGATAGTAGGGTCCTAGACATTGGGAAGGGGTAGGACCTCCTTCTTGATAGTGCCCTGGAGGGGGTTACAGCACCTCAAAGGCTGATGCAGGCACATAAGTAGACAAAGCCTATTATGCTGTTGACAGCCCCACCAAGGTTCTCATGATCCAGCTGAGAATGGAAACAGCAGAACGAATGCTTCTAGAGAGATCACCCACATACGCTGAGGCAATGGGTGTCTTCAAGGTCTTCTCCAAGCACTGGTCCTTCATTAGACCCTGGGAATTATTGCATATCTGGAGGAGGGAGTACCCTAAAAGTAAGTGAGGTTAAAAACTCCCCTCAATTTTGTAAGCAGGTAGTTCTGAGCCTCAATTCATTTTATTTTTTAAAAAATCATGCTTTTATTCATATATGATTTTGTGCAGACTCGCACATAAAATTCGTATTACTCATTCATGCATTAAGTCAACAAAGATTTCCTGTATAAACAGCTACATGTCAGACCCTAGGCCAGATGCTCTTGGTGATGAAATGACTTACAGAAGCTGCCTCACTGCCTGGTGAGAGAAACGGCCAAGTTAACAGGTGTATCAGTCACGTATTGCTGTGTAACAAATGACTCCAAAAGGTAGTGTCTTAAAAAAACAACCATTTACTAAGCTCACAATTTTTCAGGTTGTCAATTTGGGGTTCTTCTGATCTGGGCCAGCCACAGCGGCTCACAGCAGGGCTTACTCATGTGTCTACAATTTGATTCCAGGTCACCTGCGAGCCAGTTTCATAAAATCAACTCAGGGAAACCGCTGGATCCTCTTTCCAATGGTCCCTCATCATTCAGCAGGCTGGCCTGGGGTCACTCCCACAGGTTCTCAGGGTTTAAGAGCAACAAAAGGGCAAGACTCAATGTAAAATCTTTTCAATTCTCTCCTTGTATCATCTCTGCTACTATTTCAATGGCTGAAGCAACCGTAAGGTCGGCCTTCAACAGGTAGAAGAAGACTCCTACTGCTAATGAAAGGTGCTCTGGAGTCTCATAGAAGGCGTGGGCACAGAGAGAGGAAGAATGTGTAGTAAATGCAATTGTGTTTTATGCTGCAGTAAAGGGTTTCCTGGGTACAATGGAGTACAGAGCAAGAAGTGGACTCATCTACCAGGAGAAGATTCAGGCAAGACTACAACCAGGAAGTGATGCCTGAACCAAGTTGGGAATATGACTGAATAGTTAAGGGGTGAAAAAAGGCCGAGCATCCAGGAAGCCCCAGGTATTTTCCAGAGGCTTCAGTAAAAGGGGAGGGATGGCTTGATGAGAAAAGTCTGAGGAAACAGGCTGAAAACACTGGGGCATTTGTTACATTTGTGAACAGGCACGGATTATCTTTTGTTCTATTGTTTCCCTACCATTCCTGCCTCTTCTGTCCTTTGGGGTCACACAAAACAAGCCCCTACCATCCCCATGTGGAAACTTTTATTTTCCTTGGAGAAGACTCCTCCTTCCTCATCACCACCCCAACCTTCTTAATTTCCTCCTCAAATGGTCTCCCCATTTGCTGCTTTCTCTTCTAAATGGCCTCCTAAACAAAAGCAGTTCCCCAAGTCAACTCCCAAACTTCCCATTCTGACTGACCACAAAACTCCTGAGTCTTAGGGCTTCTTGGTGAGGTCATGAGCCTAATCTTTCCAATGGGGACAGTTTTCTTCACCTTCACGCTTCACCAGGGAGAGTAGGCCAGCAGACGGGAAGGGAGAGAACATCTCCTAGTCAGAGAGCAGAGCCTGTGTGAAGCCTCAGAGGCTAAGGAGACCTAAGAGGGGCTCAGAGTGGACATTTTATAACCAGAGCTGGAGAGACATGATTCCAACAGAGTCAAATGAGAGGACTGGGAGAAAGCAGCTGCCCATTATACTGTTATCATTCCCTGTGCTCTCTTTACCCACCAGGGGATAGTAACCCCTTACACGGCACGGAAAAGTTGCAATTCATTTTTAGTATCTAATCTCCTTCTTCCCACATTGGCACTAGCACTTCTCAAGTGCCTACCTGACAGTTTCATGTTTTTCTGGTTGCCCTGTTTAGCTTCAAACTGGGCCCATGGAACTCAGCACTGTCAGCAATGATGTCACACAGGATTACGGAAGCCTTGGTGCTAACTCAGATCTCAGCTGCTTTTTGAAAAGGGTGCCGATCTCAGGTCTTGTGGGAGAGAAACCTTAGCTACTGAATCAAGGAAATTCAGGAGCAAGCCAGAGTCCCCAGGTTATCAAAGAGTCCTGCTGGGAGAAGGGATAAATGTCCTTCAGAGACCATTATGTTTGGACATCTTCACCCAGGCAGGATGAAACAGTGATACACGAGGAAAAGGCCTTTCTCTAAGACTGTAGATAAAGATGAGGAAAAATCGACCCAGATTGATGAGTGCTACAGAACAAAAGGTCTGACTTCCACCAGAAAAGAGAGCCATGGTAGGACAAGACGAAGGATTTGGGATGAATGGATAAGGTCATAAGGAAGATTCTCCTGAGAAAGCACTTTCTGTCATTTAGTAGATAATTAACCAAAGTTTATTTTGTCAATAAGAAATGTAGGAATAAATGAGGGATGAAACAAAAGAATTCAATTGTAAGTTTGAGAGCTTTCCAGAATAGCTGCAGACAAGGCACTCTTTTGTTCTGGATCTGAACATGATGGAAGGGAAGGAAGCCAGTGGGCAACTGGGGCAGAGAGTATAGGATGGTGGAAAGGGTGGGTAGGAAGAAGCGTACTTCATTATTATATTTTCTACTGAGATGGAATTAATATACCATGTGAAGAACTAAGGAAATTATTCAGGAGGTTCTGGGAGTAGTAGGTTGAAGAGCCCAGAACCCATATCATTGAGGGCAGAAGAAGGGCTGTAGACTCCTCCCTAGATCCAGGAACTCCCCTTCCCCTCCTGTGTCTCCTGCCCACCTCCCTCAAGAGCCTAACAACCCCTAACCACAAACATGGCTACAGGATAGAATTTTTTATTTTCCTACTTTTCTCAACCTGAGCTTCCTCTAGGATCAGTCATGTATCACTCTTTTCAGGCCAGTTTTGTTGCCCTCCCCACTACTATTACCTCTGCTGTCCTCCTCCACCCAGTGCTGCCCTCCACTGACCCTGCTTCCTGCTGCTTCCTGCTTTTCTGACTGGCCTCTAATACCCTTTGAGAGATCCCCCACCCCATCTTCTGTCTGTCACTGGAGCTTACATTCCCCTCCCAAACTCCTTCTCTTTCTTCCTTAACTCGCCAATCATTCCCTCATACTCAGAAAAATACTGACCCTTATGCTGACATATTCAAGCCCTGCCCCCCGCCCCCCCCCACCCACAGGAGGCATGGTTGTGATTTGGCTGCCCTCAGTCTAACCAACACTGAGTTCCTGGTCAGCATCCTGGAGTCCTGGCAAGAAGAGCCAGGTATCTCCAGGAGCATATGGAGGAGGAGACAGGGGCTGAAGAGGCTACCACACCTACTGGTGCTGCTACACATGTGGGAGACCTGGCTGCAGAGGGTGCAGGCATGGCCTCAAAGTCAAAGGAGAAAGCACATGAAGACATGCTAGGACTCTCAGACTGAGAGAAGCAGGATGTGTGGACTGCAAAATATGCACCCTTCAGGGAAGAACTTCATTCAGGCTTCTTAAACCCACCTCACCTGGAAGATCCATCCTTTTAGCCTTGTGCCCCTTCCACGCCCCCTCTAGTACATGGAGAGATCCAGCCCCAGAGCACCAGGGTGGAAGAAGCCCCAGGATAGCTGTCCGAAGACATGAGGTCCACTCAAAAGCCAAGGAGAGAAGAGGACAAGACTCACCTGCAGATAAGGTCTCGGGGCCCTGAGAATGAGCACAATGTTTGTAAGGGAAGAGAAATGGGATTTCAGTGGGACATGGAAGTCTGAGAAAGAGCCTCTGCAAAGGTAGCTCTAAGGGAGGTGTGATTGTGAAGGTGGGCTGGTCACTGAGTTCTTTGTAGTACAAGGTACCAGACAGAACCCAGACTCTGGGGGGAACCTGCCTGCCGGTGAGCAGTGGGCATAAAACCCTAAACCAATGAGAATCGAATCCCTTCCCAGCAGCTTCTGCACAGATCAGTGATGTTTGCTTGGTCTTTCTCTTTTCTGTGGTCTAACCTGATCTGTCCTGAGATCAGAGAGTTGGAATAGAAAAGCCTGACTGAAATGAAATGAGCAAAGAGAAGACAAGGCCTCCTAAATCTGGTGAAGACAGAACACAGATAACCAAAGGTGAGGATGGGAAGAAAGAGATTGAGTTCCAAGTCCCATCCACAGTATCCCAGGGCCTGGGAATCCCTGGAAGTGCCAGAGGTGTGTACTCCCTGGGAGATGTGACCCCAAGTGTCAGAGGAAGCCCTACGGAGCAAGGAAGGGAGGGCAGGGTCTCTAGGATGGGCACTTCCATACAGGCTGCCCATGTGAATTTCTCAGAGTGACCGTGACAGATCCTGAGAGGGACAGTTTGAGGCAAAGGAAAGTAAGTTTTCTGAAGAGGGGTGAATTCCACAGTCTCCTGATAATGAAACAGAAATCCTGTCCTGCTCAGAGGTACTGAGTAGGAGGGATTGTGAATTCCCATCCTGCACAGAGGCTGGCTGGGAAGTTTGACTGTCTAAAGACAATGTGGCCAAAGTCTTTTTTATCTTTCAAAGATATATCTTCAACTTCCTGCAAATTCAATCCTGGAAAAAAGCCTAGAATATACAAGTGTGGGTTTTTCAGGAGAGCAACAAGGGGAGAAGGTGATAGTGGCATATCAGAGAAGGAGAACAACAGTCTAATAGTCCCTGTGTTACTTAATGAATCACACATGGTGTCCAGCATTCTTCCTTATCTGTAGACATGTAAATGCAGTAGATGTTTTAGCAATAACTGAATTAATCCTCACAGAATTCGTTTTGGCCGTTTCCAGGTACAGAGACCAGAAGAAGTCATTAGTTACAAGAGCAAGCAATAATTCGCTGGTCTGAATTTTGTTCAATTTCTGTGTTTGCCCTTCATAGATGGATAAAAGTCTCTGAATCTGGCATTGAAGACAGTGTTTTCTCTATTGTTATGGATTGAATAGTGTCCCCCCAAATGTGTGCCCACCTGGCCAGACCATGATTCCCAGTATTGTGTGGTTGTCCTGCATTTTGTGATCTGATGTAATTACTTATGTGTTGTAAATTCTAACCTCTGTGATGTTAATAAGGCGGGATTAGAGACAGTTAGGTTAATGAGGGAGGACACAATCTACAGGATTAGGGTGAGTCTTGAGTCAGTCTCTTTTGAGATACAAAGAGAAGAGTGAGCGGAAATGAGAGGGACCTCATACCACCAAGGAAGAAGTGTCTGGAGTGGAGCACGTCTTTTTGACCCAGTGTCCACACGCTGAGAATTTCCTAGGCCAGGGGAAGATAGATGACAAGGACCTTCCCCCAGAGCCACAAAGAGAGAAAGCTTTCTCCTAGACCTGGTGCCCTGACTTCAAACTTGTTGCTTCTTAAACTGTGAGAGAATAAGTTTCTGTTTGTTAAAGCCATCCACTTGTGGTATCTCTGCTATCGCCACACTAAAAAAAAAACTAGATAACTAAAAAACACATATATAAAATAGTAAAAAAAAAAAAAAAGTTTCAAATACACACACATACACGTATGATGTTATTAAACTTTAAAAGCTTTTACATTCTTATAACACATTTAACAATAGAGATTTGTATATAGAAGTTTTAATAAGAGCCATCCCCACATAAGTATATTGTACCTGCTCCCCTGAAGTGTCCAGTGTCCAAAGATACATATGTACCCTTTTACACACTTCTTTTTGCCGGGACACATGTAAGTACATTCATTTCTTTGTTTTTATGGAAATTAGGTCACACTCTACCCATGTTTTTCTCTGAATCACTCTTCACTTGGTCAATATCATGAGTCAGAATCAGGCCAGGGGCTGACTGCAGAACAGATGATCAGTTGCTCATATTCACGTTCAAGTTGAAGCTGAAGAAAATTAAAACAAGTCCATGAGTCAAAGTATGCCCTTGAGTATATCAAACCTGAATTTAGAGAGCATCTCAAGAATAGATTTGATGCACTGCACACTAATGATCGAAGACCAGATTAGTTGTGGGATGATAGCAAGGACATCATATATGAAAAAAACAGTCATTAGAAAGACAGGAAAGAAAGCAAACACCAAAGAGGATGTCACAAGAGACTCTGAATCTTGCTCTTGAATGTACAGTAGCTAAAGAGAATGGAAGGAAAAATAAAGTAAAAGAGCTCAATAGAATACCTGAAAGGGAAGCTGGAGAAGACAAAGTATGATAATATAATGTGAACAGATCTGGAGTTAGAAAACCAAAAGGGAAGAAAACACCTGGCATTTCTCAAGCTGAAAGAACTGAAGGAAATATTCAAGCCTCTAGGTGCAATACTGAAGGATTCTATGGGCAAAATATCGAACAACACAGGAAACATCAAAAGTAGATGGAAGGAATACACAGACTCAATACACCAAAAACAATTGGTCGACGTTCAACCATTTCAGGAGGTAGCATAGGATCAAGAGCTGATGGTACTGAAGGAAGAACTCCAAGCTGCACTGAAGCCATTGGCAAAAAACGTGGCTCCAGGAATTGATGGCGTACCAAATGAGATGTTTCAACACACGGACGCAGTGCTGGAGGTGCTCACTTGTCTATTCCAATATATTTGGAAGACAGCTACCTGACCAAATGACTGAAAGAGATCTATATGTGTGCCCATTCCAAAGAGAGGTGGTCCAACGGAATGCGGAACTTATCGAGCAATGTCATTAACATTACATGCAAGAAAAATTTTGCTGAATATAATTTAAAAACAGTTGCAGCAGTACACAGACAGGGAACTACCAAAAATTCAAGCTGGATTCAGAGGAAGACATGGAACGTGGGTTATCATTTCTGATGTCTGATGGATCTTGGCTGAAAGTAGAGACTATCACTAAGATGTTTACCTATTTTTGTTTACTATACAAGCACACTCAACTGTGTGGCTCATGACAAATTGAATAGCTTACCAAAGAATGGGAATTCCAGAACACTTAACTGTAGTCATGCGGAATATCTACGTAGACCAAGAGGCAGTCATTTGAGTAGGGCAAGGGGATACCGTGTGGTTTAAAATCAGAAAGTTGTGTGTCATGGCGGTATCCTTTCACCATACTTACTCAATCTGTATGCTGAGCAAATAATCTGAGAAGCTGGTCTGTAAGAAGAAGAACATGGCATTAGTTTTGGAGAAAGATTCACTAACAACCTATGATATGGAGCTGATACGACCTTGCTTGCTGAAAGTAAAGAGGACTTGAAGCAGTTACTGATGAAGAGCAACCACTACAGCCTTCAGTATGGATTACACCTCAACATAAAGAAAACAAAAATTCTCACAACTGGACCAGTAAGCAACACCATGATAAATAGGGAAAATGCTGAAGTCATCAAGCATTTCATTTAACTTGAATCCATAATCAATGCCCACAGAAGCAGCAGTCAAGAATTCAAACAATGTATTGCATTGGGCAAATCTATTGCAAAAGACCTCCTTAAAGTGTTGTGAAGGAAAGATGTCACTTTGAGGACTAAGGTGTGCCTGAGCAAAGCCATGATATTTTCTATCACCTCACATGCTTGAGCAAGTTAGACAATGAATACGGAAAACCAAAGAACTGATTCATTTAAAATATGGTGTTGGCAAAGAATACTGAATATACCATGGACTGCCAGAAGAATAAACAAATCCATCTGGGAAGAAGTACACCCAGAATGCACCTTAGAAGCAAGGATGGCGAGACTTCGTCTCACGTGCCTTGGACATATTTTCAGGAGGGACCTGTCCCAGGAGAGGCTCATCATGCTTGGAAAAGCTGAGGGTCAGAAAAAAAGAGGAAGGCGCTCAACAACATGAACTGACACAATGGCTGCAAGAATGGGCTCAAACATGGCAATGATTGTGAGGATGGTTCAGGATCAGGCAGTGTTTCATTCTGTTTTACACAGGATCGATGGCCTCTAAGAGCCACAACTAACATATGTAAGCATACGTGTGTGTGTGTGTGTGTGTGTGTGTGTGTGTATACCCATTGCCGTCGAGTCGGTTCCAACTCATAGTGACCCTACAGGACAGAGCAGAACTGGCCCACAGAGTTCCCAAGGAGCGCCTGGTGGATTCGAAATGCTAACCTTTTGGTTAGCAGCTATAGCTATTAACCATTATGCGACTAGGGTTTCCATATAAAAAAAAAAAAATTTATATATATATATATATACACACACGTATATATATACACACACTCTTTTTTTTTTTTCATATATATGTGTGTATATATATATTCTGTTCACCAGTTTTGCATCTCTAGAGATCCCAGGCTAAGATATTTGGTACCTACAGTGGTTCCAGAGGAACCAAATCTTAAGGACGAGTTTTCTGAATTGATTCTCAAGTCTGGCTAATCTTAAAGGCACTGATGACTGCCTCCAGTAGTAAACAGGCTATTGCTAATCCATGGTGGGAGGTGACAATAGAAATACGCAAAATACTACTACCACTGGATCAAATATTTGTGAGAGACAAGGCTCTGCCTGATTACATATTTGATACTTTTCTATAATTTTGTCAGAATAAGAATAATAAGGAAGCTGCTTGGTTGGTCCTGCTTTTGCTAGCCACACTGGTGAATGAAAGAAAAGGACTCAAAGCTCAAGCACCACATACAAGACCTGAAAGCTGCCACTTGTGCCCAGAAAGAAAACCGTATTTCTTATAGTAACAAGGCTAATGCTGCCAAAAATAAACTCAGATTCTTATCATAAGAGTGACTGAATTAAAGCGCCAGTTGAATATCCAACCTCAAATGGTTTCTGAAGTTAAAGTAAGGGCACTGATTGGGAAGAAATGGGATCCTGAAACTTGGGATGAGGACATATGGGCAGATAGTCAGGAAGTGGGGGACAATGAACCTCCAATTTCTGTTGAATCGCTCTTCCTAACAGAACCAGACCTCTTACTCCATCTGAAGAGATTCTCTAACTTTGCCTGCTAAGGCACCCTTCCCAGTAAAACAATTATCCCTTCCACCTCCATCTGATGAGATTACCCCAGCTGTGCCTGAAGTGTCTTGTTTGAGTTGTCTCCTGGGGTGGTGTCTGGGGCATTGCCTGGGGCATCACCTTAGGCAGATGCCTTATAAGACACGGCTGAACATCCCACTGCCACTGCCCATTTTTCCTTCTAGACCTATACCTAGGCTTCAGTCCCAACAAGCCCCAAAAGGTGAGCTATGAAGTGTGACCCAGGAAAAGCTATGCTAAACTCCAAAAGAACTGCTTGATTTTTCTAATATATACATACAGAAACCTGGTGAATATGTGTGGGAATGGCTATTATGGGTGTGGGATAACGGTGCAAGCAACATAAAGGTGGATTAGTCTGAGTTTATTGATATAGGCCCAGGAAGCATAGATTCTTCACTCAGTGTTTCAGCTTGAGAGGTTAGAAAAGGATCTCATAGTTTATTTGGCTGGTTTACTGAAGCATGGATTAAGTGGTGGCCTAAAATAAATCAAGTGGAAATGGCAGATCTGCCATTGTATACTGTAGGAGAAGGTATCCAAAGGCTGAGGGAAATTGGCATGTTAGAATGGATTTATTAGGCTGGACCCACAGACCCACACACGGAGTGCCCAGAGGGCTCTCTTTTTACCATAGCAGTAAGGTACAAATTTGGGAAGCAAGCCCCAGCATTATTGAAGACTTCTGTGGTTGCTATTTTATGTAAGTAAGAGTCCACAGTGAGAACTGCCCTAACTGAATTAAGACACCTGACTACAATGCAGTTGACTGGACCCCATGGTGGTAGCAGCCAAATGGTAGCACTCAATCAACAAAGACAAGGTGGGTGTGGTTACCATAACAGACAGTAGAGTCAAAGCAGTAATCAGAACAGTCTGCTCGCATGGATTTATGGCATTGGCTACTTAGTCATAGTGTCCCTGGGAGTGAAAGAGCTGGGAAATGTACATCTCCTGGTACCTAGCGTCTTAGATATCCAGTGCTTCTGTAACAGAAATACCACAAACGGATGACTTTAACAAAGAAAATTATTCCCTCACAGTCTAGAAGGCTATAAGTCCAAATTCAGGGTGCCAACTCCAGGGGAAGCCTTTTTCTCTCTGTCACTCCTAGGGGAAGGTCTTTGTCACCAATCTTCCCCTGGACAAGAAGGTTCTCAGCACAGGGATCCTAGGTCCAAAGGATGCACTGCTCCTGACACTTCTTTCTTGGTGGTACTGAGGTCCCCCTGTCTCTCTGCTCTTTTCTCTTTTATATCTCAAAAGAGATTGACTTAAAACACAACTTAATCTTGTAGACTGAGCCCTGCCTCCTTAACATAACTGCTTCAAATCCTCGATCATTAACATCATAGAGGTATGATTTACAATACATTGGAAAATCACATCAGCTGACAAAATGGTGGATAATCGCACAATACTGAGAAGCATGGCCTAGTCAAGCTGATATATACATTTTGGGAAGACAGAGTTTAATCCGTAACACCGAGTATGCAGCTATCGACCTGTTAATGCCTTTTTCTCCATACCTGTTTCAAAGTATCACCCGAAACAGTGTGCCTTCTCTCTGACCTAAGTATATAAGGACCAAATAATGTACAGGAATCTCTGTTACATTTTCTCCATCTTACCATTATTTGGCCTCATACGCAGACCCAGTCACTTAATTGCGCAGCAGAATGAAGAGATTAAAGCCCCAACATTCTTGCCAGTGGACCAGGAAGGTAGCTGCTCAGACATCAGAGAGCCTCAGAGAGACAGAGACCAGGCGGCTCAAGAGAGGGATACCATAAAGTTGTTTTTCATACCCCTCCCCACTCCCACAGTTGCATATGCTTTGCTCTGACCCTAAGAAGTAGATCAATCCTTTGAGAACTGCATTATGGGTTAGAACACCAACAAGGTCCCAGACTGAGTGACACTCCCATAGATTACATCCAAATATCACTGCAAAGTCTTCAAAATCTGAACTGACATCTGAGCCACAGCACACAGAAGTTGGGAAAGAACCTGCAGCCTGAACATAACTGGGTCAAGTGATTCCTAAAACAAACAACATCGACATTTTCTGTAAGATTGAAGTAAGACACAGTCTTGGAATCACAGACAAAAACTTTAAAAAGCTACTTTAACCATGCTCAAAGAAGTAACAGGCACAACTTAGAAAAATAGAAAAATACATAGAAACCATTCACAAATGAAAATTTTAGACAGGAAAAACAGAAAAATAGAGATAAAAAATTCACTTGATCAGCTCTACAGCGGAATGCTGTTGACAGACAAAAGGATCAGTGAGATGAAAACAGTTCAATTGAAAATATCCAATCTGAAAACAGAGAACAAATATTGAAAAAAAATGAACAGAGCCTCAAAAAAATTCAAAAATATCTAACATTTATTTATTGGAATTCCATACGGTGTAGAGAAAATATGTGGTGTAGAAAAAAGTATCTGAAGAAATACTGGCTCAACACTTTCCCAATTTGTTGAAAGACGTAAACTTACAGATTCAAGAAGCTATGCAAACTCCAACAAGTTAAACTCACATAATTTTACGCCCAAATGCCTCATTGTCAATTGTGGAATAACAAGGACCAAGAAAATATCTTCAAAGAAGCTAGAGAGAAAACAACTCATTTCACACAGGAGAAACAATTGGAATGACTCTGTATTCATCATCAGAAGCCATGGAGGCCAAAAGGCTGTGAAAACAACATTTTTTCAACACTGAAAGAAAAGAAACATTAACCCAGTGTTCTATAGGCTGTTATTTCCTTCATGAGTAAAGGAAAAATATTGACATTCTCAGGTGAAAGACGCTTAAGAGAATTCATCGCCACCAGACTTGCTCTAAATGAAACACTAAAGGAAGTTCTTCAGGTGGCAGGCTTGGAATTTCAGGAATTATGGCAAGCAACAAAGTGGAAAGTATCTTCGGAAGTTCGCCCTCCACCAAAGATTAGACAGGTCTATAAAACAAACAATAACACACGTGAAGAAAGTGTTTCTTAGTTCAATCATGTGTATGAGACCAAAAGTACAAAACCAGCCCAAAAGCACTGAAAAGAGGGCAGGACAGAACAGGAATCATGGCGGATGGAAACGGGGAACTGGAGCACAGGAGAGGACAATATTGACACATCATGAATATTGCAACCAATGTCACAAAACAATTGTGTATAAACGGTTGAACAAGAAAGTAATTTGCTCTGTAAAGTTTCAAATAAAGCACAATAAAAAATAAAAAAAAGTGGTAGGTATCTGGGTAAACATATTATGCCAACCCTGCTGTCACTGCACAACATGGCGCAGGACTCCCCTCTTTGCAAAGACTTTCTAGCCTATTGGAAAAACTTTGGAATATACTCTTGGTGGCAAATTAGTATTAGAGAATGGGGTTAATTTTGAAAATATGAGATGTCTGTACTCATGCCTGGTGAATAAACTGGATAATAATATTTTCAGAGCGAAATGAGATGTTCTAACAGAAAAATAGGCCTGAATTCCCACCTGGGCCATGAGCCTACTACTCTGAAGGCCTTTCCCAGAGAGGCATTTCAGGCACTTCTAGAGCAGCAGGAGCGCTGGGGAATGCAGGTGTCAACCTCCCCCAGGGCCTTCTCTGAGGGGTAAGTACCTGCTTTAGTACTGAGCTTAGTGGTTCATAAATAGTCATTCTGCATAAGGTCTTCAGGTTCAAGTCTGTAATCCAGCTGGGACTCTGTGTGTGCTGCATCTCTGCATCAAAAGAACATGCTTCTAGAAGCAGAATGCCAGGAGAGAGGCGGTTGGGCAGTTGGCGTTGGGGGGTGCTGCGCAGACAGGGGTGCCCGAGGGAGGCACAATATAGTCATTCTGCAGGAGGTCTAGTCCTTCTGCACAAGAATTAGAATGCTTCTCAATGCACAATAGTTTACATGCAGGACATAAACAAAGTGACTGAAGGACAAAGTTGAATAGTAAACCAAGCCACTCCCTGCCAGTCCTTACCTGAGAGGGTCTTCATCAGGACTTCCGGGGATGGAGAAGGAAACAGTAAACGCTGATTTATTTTACCTCTTCCTTCCTCAAGAAACAGGAACTGGTGTTAAGATGTCAGGTGTCAAGCCCCAAACTCCTCTTCTGGTCTGTATTTAAGCTGTATAATAAAACTGGGAATCAGGCAATCAGCCATGAGCAGACAGACCCAGGAGTATTTCCAGTGCCCCACATCTTTGAGCTCCAGTGAGATCCAGTTCTTAGTCCCTAGATTAGCAGAGGAGCTGAAAGACTGAAATTCTGTGTTTTCAGGCAACTTGGGCTCCAAGCAGGCACTTATTGCTAAAGTCGTATTTCTCTGTGTTAATTTATGATCCTTAACTCAAATCCGGACTTTTAAGCTCATTTTGATAACTCCTCATTAGTCTGCCTAGACAAGAGTCTGCTCACAGTCAGTGATGACAATGGAGGAAACAAAGTCCCTAGCCCAGAGGAGGGACTGTTCCCCAAATTTGGGGCAATGCCCCTGGGGAGCATCGGCGAGGTGCACTGTGGCCTCTGTGGCTTTGCCTTGTGCTCCTGGAATTGCACCCTGGGGGGGCGTCCATATGCAGACGCAGAGTCCGTGGGTGACCACAACTCCTGCCCTTCTGGGTCATCGCCCGGACGCACGTTGCGATATGCTTCCTGCCCCCCTTCCCAGCATAAGTGCTGCGATCACACGTGGCAGAACCAGTTCCCAGGTCCAGACCCTAGGTCTTGCCCTCCTTGGCCTCAGGCTTCCCCTAGTCCTGGGGGAACCCGCAAGCCTGGCGGGTGCGAGGTTAGCACCCGGCTGGGCGGGCTTGGGCCTGTCTCAAAAGGCTCATGGCGCACGCAGGTTCCGCCCCCTTGGAGTCTGCAGGCTTGCAGTGGGCAGCCCGGCATCTCCTGCCTCCCTCGGGTGCCCTCTCTGGGCAGCAGCTCCCCTCCCCCCGCCCCGCCAACCACCCAACAGTCCCACTGCCTGCTTTCTGCTTCTAGAAGCGTGTTCTTTTGATGCACACATGCAGCACACACAGAATCCCAGCTGGATTACAGACTTGAACCTGAAACGCACAACTTTAAAACTACTAGACTGGGGGGGGGGCAGTATTGGCAGTGAAAAAAGGAAAAAAAAAATAAGAAAGAGAACAATTACAAAAAAAGTATTAGAAGACTGTAACCTCACGTTATGGACTCAAGAAGGCTGCGGATACACAACTGCGTAGATAGCATACTGTTGTCTCTTTCTTTGCAAATAAGTCTTAGATGAGGGAATTTGGTACCAGGAATAGTTGCAGAGCCTGACTTTGGGGAAATCTGGGATTGATTAATTGGCTTGCATGAGGCTACAAGCCCTGATAATCAATATTTAAAGATGAGATTCGAGCAATCTAGAACATGCATCAGAATTTTTTACAAGTAAATTAGCACCAGAAGAGGCCTTTAACCACTAAATAAAATGGGTCAGTAGTTCAAGATCTCCCTACAAAGAAAATGGCAGACCTAGATCGTTTCCAGTCAGGTTCCAGCAAACATGCAAGAAACAGTCATTTTAATCTAGTACATAGTCAACAGAGATTAGAAAAACATGAGACACTCCCCTAACTTGATCCTTATGGCTAGTTTAAAAATGATAACAAATTAGAGAAAGAAGGTAGAAGAAGAGTTAGAGGACAAGCACACTCAGTAACTGAGATGCAAAACCCTACACAAGATGCCAGCAAAGGAAATCCAGCAAAGGGTAAACCACGTAACATGCCATGATCAAGGCGGTTTATTGTAGGCATACAAATTTGAGTGAACATTAAAGATTTAGTAATTTCATTCACCACATGCATAGGTGAAAGAAGAGAAGACATATGCTCACCTCAAGAGATGGGGGCAAAGCAGGTTGATAAAATCCAATCACACGGAGAGATAAGGACTAGGAGCAAACATGGAACAGAAAAGGAGTTCCCGAACGTGGAAAACTACAACTAGCATGATAGTTCATGGTGACGGGTGGGACATTCTCTTTAAAATTAATAAAAAATAAAATAAGGATGCTTCTATCATTATTTTTATTAAACATTTAACACTGGAAGTGTAAGCTAATACAAAAAAAGTATAACTGCTATTCATAGATTATAGGGCTGTCTCCATTGAAAACCATAGAAAATATTGGAATTAATAGTAATCATAAATAAAAAATAAATTGAAATTTCAATGCGTCAGCATCAAGCGGACTCTGTCATAGCTCTTAGGTGAAAGCAAAGGACACTGATAGGGAAAGAGCAGGTTCAGGTGGGCTAGACCAAGGAGGGAAGAAAACTGTTCTGCACTGGGCTGAACTTATAAGCACGGGTATGTGTGTTAGTTACCTAGTCCCTCCATAACAAAAAATAACACAACTGGATGGCTTTTAAAGGACAGAAATTTATTTTCTCACAGTTTAGCAGGTAGTAGTTCGAATTCAGGGCATGGCTGTAGTGGGAGGTCCTTCCTTGTCTACCTCAGCTTCTAGTAGATGCCAGCAATCATTTGTGTTCCTGGCCTTCTAGAAGCATCTGTCTTCTTTGTCTGTCTTCCTTTTCACCTGTTTGTGTCTGTGTGTATTCTGCTCCTTTTATAACTAAGAAGAGTTAGGCTTAGGACCCACCCTACATTGGTATGACCTCATTCACATAATAAAAGCAGGCCCCTTATTTCCAAACAAGGTCAGAATTACAGGTACAGGGGTTAGGATTTCCACATACATTTTGGAGGGACACAATTCAATCCCTAACAGTCGACTTACCAGATATTCTGGATTGAGAGTAGTCACATGAACAGCTGAGAGTAGTTCCAATTCTTTGCTACATTCAGTGGCTGAAACTTGTCTCAATGGTCACCCATAGGAATGTTGGAGCAATTTATTGTGCAGGACCTGGCCTACCATTCCTAATCATGTCCATTGTGTGGAAAAACACACACTCCCATCACCGAAGCCTTGAGAAATTCATCGATAAGAACAGAATGGTGGTTGGAACCAAGAATTGTTTCATAGCCTAGATAACATGGTGCAGCTGTTAGATACCCACATGGAGATGTCAAGAATAATACCAACAGCTAATGGTCATTGAGTACCTACACTGGTGCCAGGCACTCCTGTGCTTTCCTTTCATGTTTGCTTTTCATGATGGCCATATGAGGAATGTATCATTATAATGCATAAAGAGGTCAATACAGAGAGTTAGGCTGACATTTGAATACATGAGTCTGGACCCAGGAGGAGTTTGAATGGATGGAGGTATAAACCTCACGTCCTTAGCTACAAATAGACAGCAGTAAACTCACTGAGGCATCCTAGAGGGAGGGTGTCAATAGAGAGAGGAGCAGGCACCAAGGCCAAGGGTACTCGGGTATCTAGAAGCCTGCCAGGTGAACAGCAGCCAACAAGCCTCTCTGAAGTCCAGTGTGGTTCCTGGAGGGTTGTCTGTCCTTGCTCTCAGCTGCATTTCCCCAGTGCTCCTCCCACCTGCACTGGGTTGTCCCCTTCATGACGACAGGGACAGTGTGTACCTTTCACCACTGTATCTGCATAACATAGACTACTTCTGGCCCATGGAATACACTGACTGAATGAAAAATAAACAAACGATAAGGACGTAAAATCCTTCGTAGTTGATACCTTGAAATACATTAAGGGGCTTCATGAGTAAGAGGGAGAAAAATTGATCAGGGCTGCTTCTGAGACCATCCCTTAGGCGTAATGAGTGTTAAACAATAATTAAACAAAGAGATTTAATGGCAGAGATGTATGTTAAAAAGATGTAAGTATAGCTTAAAGATTACTAGAAACATGCACATTATTGCAACTATAGTCAAATCGCTAAAAAACATATACTACGTGCACACAGAATATTATAAAGTAATTTAATGCCCTCATTAAAAAAAAACAAAAAAAATTACCATGAAAAGACTAATGTTGAATGAAAATATCAGGATATAATATCTGTGTTAATATACATAACTGTGTGTGCTAATACACACATAAAACCAGTTGTCACTGAGTCAGTTCTGATTCATGATGACACCAGTGTGCCAGAGGAGAACTGTACTCCATAGGGGTTCCAATGGCTGAGTTTTCGGAAGTAGGCTGCCAGACCTCTCTTTCATAGCAATTCTGGGTGGACCTGAACTCCAACTTTCTGTCAGCAGCTCAAGATATTAACCATTTGCATCAACCAGAGACTCTAATACACATACATGCCAATATAAGCAAGAAAATAGACATATTGGAACGTTAATAATTTATTCTATGCATTACGTATGTTTTCTTGTTTTTTTTTTTTTTTTTTTTGCATACTTTCCCATTGCTTCCAAGTTTTTGAGGAATAGAATGTACTTCTGGAAAAATTCATGAGAGATTTTAAAGTAATGAAATAATTAACAGAAACAGAATGAGTAAATCTGTGGCAAGGCAGCCCAGGAACCCAAGATTACAGTAACACTGGTATGAAAAGCAGAATTGTGGAGTCCTGAAGCTCAGTGGTTCCATGCATCCATCAGGAAAGAGGGAAGAGCAAATGAACAAGGAGAAAATACAGTGAGCCAGAGGAGTGGGAGCCCTCTGTTGTGGGCACAGTTTTCTCATGAAACTTTAGATGGACACAGTGGGTGGGATTATCCACTTCCATCATACAAACATCTTTATTACCCTTGATTTTAACAGAACTATGTTATAAAAACAAATAATAAAATAAAGTATAATAAAAGAATAAATCTCATCAGTGGACTACTATCATTTTCCCCAGCCACTGAGGAGGGCAGGAGACACATAAGGGAAAGAAGATGGAGCAGTGTGAAAACTCATGCTAAGTGGGGAGGAGAGTGTTTCTGAGACAGGCCTTAGCTGCTACCACCTAGGGAAGTAGGCAGCCATGCA